>NW_020897750.1:2351349-2799367 GCF_003984885.1 Neopelma chrysocephalum
TGTGAGATTCTGGTTGCAGTCTGTATGTGAGATTCTGGTTGCAGTCTCATTGGTGTGGACTGTGTGAGTAGCACTAGTTCTGAATTTACAGTGGTATCAAATAGATTAATTGAAGCTGGAATGAATTAGGTCAGAATTTCAGAGACAACCATTTAAAACTGAACTTGAAACTTAATATTAGGTATCTTGATTAAATTACTTAATACCCGATGGGATGAACTTCTCATTATTATGCTAAAGGTGAAAATTATCTATGCTCAACATCTCTAAAACTTAGGCCACACTATTGTGATTCTTAGGCTGGTTTGTAGAACATAACATTAGTTAAAATAATTCTGGAAACGGCTCAATGCCTTAAGGATCAGAGCAAAATATGACTGTGTTGACCAATAGGATGAACTCAAGGGCTGCAAGTACATTTGATTTATTAATTTAAAATACACCAGGGTTTCTATGGTGGTTCTACCAAAGTAATGTTATCTTTATTTAATTTTTTATTCTGTATTAGTACAGCAGGTAGCAGAATGGGGCTATTTCTGTAATAAAAACTCTAGGGTAGTACTGTAATACAATTGCCTACCTCAGGTGCTGCCAAGACATTGTCTAGCTCCAGATCCTCTAGATTGTAAAGACAGGTATACATGGAACATATGTTTATTTTCTTAAGAAGTGTAGAGGCTTGGCATGTTGAGTATAATTAGTCTGTTAAGGTGTGATAAAAACATTCCATGTGTGCACTTCTGAAATTCCCACCTCCTACACCCTCTTCTCCAGGCACTGTTGCTTTTGCTTTCCTTGGTGAAAAGCACATCACATTACTCACTTTCATTTGTATAGCAAAAATTCTACTTTTTAAAATTACCTATTTGTGTCACTAACATTATCTGCCAGTTCTGATACTGAGACTGCAAGGCAAAGGCTGTGTATGGTGAGCATGCAGAGCTATAAAAATGTGTTTATTACAAATGGGAAGGTTTTAACTCTTCCTGTGGTGGTTTGGATGAGGTTTTTTGTTTGTTCTTGGTATCCAGGATTGCTCTAGCTTTTGTTTTTCTTACCATTCCACAGTGATCAGGCTACACCAAAACCCACTGGGAAATGTGTGCATTTCTGTGAATACTTCACAATACCTTTGGTTAGAAAGAAATGGGTCACTGGGGTTTAAAAGATGTCAAGGTTGAGTCAGCTTTGGCCAGATGTTTTTGCCCTGGAAGTTGAGCAAGAACAGTCAACTTATGAAATTTTATTACCTCTCTGTGTCAGCCAGATCAAAAGTACTATGAGAGTAACCTCTCTCACGATCTTTGTCTCACACATTTTTTTTTTCTTGTGTTTTACTTCAACTCTTGCATATTCCTTAAAGGGGAAGGCTTGGAATGAACAATATATTATTATGGAACGTGTGTAATGAATGTTTTGGCTTTAATTCTCTAGGAGCACTTGTATGAAGTTACTTTCCCATTTATGAAATTCTTTTCTGCCATCACAATGTGGAAGTGAGTCAAAATTCAATGCAGGTATCTGAATTCCAGTGGGATGTGGGTATCTCTCCTGCTTGTCTTTCTGAAAGCTGAACTCAAATTTTCCCTGCTGAAGGTCCTTTTTTAAAATTGGTTTTACTGTGCAGTACTATATTGTTACTGACTGTATTGAGAAAATAGTGTCAGCTTGTACTGTGCAGTATCCCAGTTATAAAGAGTGGAAAGCTAGTTTGAAGTTTGTACATAGAAGAGGCAAAATAGGTAATAAGAGATAAGGAGCCTAAAAGAACAATAAAATGCTATTGGTTAACATGATATTCAGAGCATTTTATTAGCAGCATAGCCCAAGAGAGCCTTGGAGAGGTTTGTGAGCTAACTTTGGGTGGTGTTGGGGAGCACTACCCACATGGGAATGGCAGCATGACAAGAAGCCAAGTGATGATTTTTTTCAAATCTAAGAGGTATCAGAAGATATCTCTGATCAGAATTGTAAGCTGACATTTGGGTAATGAATGGGAATAATCAGTGTGGAATAGGTCACTGAAGGAGGGTCATAAAAAGTGAAGGGTCTGATTGTTGGTGAAGATTAAGGACAGTAGTGATTCTAAAATTTGCACCAAGGATCACTAGGGGTTTCAGTGACTGCAGATTCAGTGGTGATCCAGAGGCAGATATGGGACATATTGAAGAAGGACAGCTTTAAAACAACAGCTTTAGGTAGTGAGAGTAGTGGTAAAACAGGGAAGAGATATATAGACATTCTTGAAAGGCATATAAAGACGGGTGTTTTGTGTTTGCTTTTGAGGCAGTAAGATGCCAAGGAACATTTTTATTGTGAAGGATAGAGCTGGAGAACATTAGAGAAATTGAAGAGGAATAACTTCTATAAAACTTCAACTTAGAAAACTGATTTTTCTAACAAAGCTACAGAATACAGCTTTAAAAAATGTTCTCGTAAAAGTTGGTTCTTCCTGAAATCTTTGAAATATTTGGGTTTTTTTAATCGGTATTTTTCCAGTGAATAAAATTCCCCTACTACACTGATATCACTTCTCTAGACTCTTTATGTTCACACTGTCTGGATGAAAGACAGTATCATTCATAACTGCTTTCAGTTCAGAAAGTGTTCACTGAATTCTCAACTCATAAAGGAGTGATGTCAGACTTCTTGTCAACTACTTGTTCATCCTGGTTGTTAAAAGTTTATTTGAATGCTGAGTCAAACGCCTTTTTTTTTTTAAACTTCATGGTAACTTTAGGTCTGCACTTTTTATGATGAAACATGCATTATGTTTCCCAACTTTCAGATGACGCTTATCCTCTTGTTTACAGTAACTTTAAACTAATGTTATATAAAACTACTGTTGGGCAATAATATAAAGAAATTATTGAGCAATGTCCAAATCTATAAACTCAAAATCCTGTCATTAACTGACGCTCTGTAACTGAAGTTCTGGTTCTCTATCTTTTTCTCTCCCCTACTCTTTAGTCTTTAAAAGGAACTTCATATTGAGAATCCATTTATGAACAGTAACTAATTTCTTAATAAATAACTAGATTCAGATGTGTTTTCCTCTTCCATGCAACTGCTTGTGAATTTAATGAAGAAACAGAACACCAGTGCAAATTAAATCACAGGTTTTCAGTAGCATTTGCCAACTGTCATTTGTACTTGTACTGTGTTAAATACACACAATGTTCTCTAAAGAGTTGGGTTCAAACCTTTGTTGAAATAAGAACACTGAAAAGTCATTAGCAATTCTGGTTGAAAAGGCAAGCAGGGATATTGTGCCTGCTGTTGCTCCTTATAAAAATGTAGGATGTGGTGGTATTTAATGCCATTTTAAAAGAAGTGCCACGTGGGCAGGGCGATACATGTGTGTGGTTATGCAGAAGGCCAAAAGGGTGAATTTTCCTTTAGAGATTCTCACGTAGTAGTTTTTGCTGCAATAGTGTGCTGTGCTTAGCCATCAGTGAGTCATACTGAAGTTGCTACTCATGTACAGAAGTTATTTGGCTGATTAGTAAACATATAGGTCATGGGGGTCATCAGACTAATCTGTTCCTGCCCTTGTGTGTAGATGGTACAGAACACGGAAAGCACAGGAAAGAGGAGAACTCGTGTTCTCTCTTCGTTCTCCACAAATGCGTTTGAACAAATAAAGACATATCAAGGTTTCTTACTGTTCTTGAGAAAGGGTTTCTTTTGATGCCTTAGGGAAAAAGGTGGTGTTTTGGGGTGGTAGGAAGACCAGACTATTATTGATTCTGTGCTGTCCTTATAACTAAAAACAGACCAGGCCTCAGTCTCTGTGGACACATTTGGGAGTTTCCAATAAAAGGGTAGGATGAAGGCTGTACTGTGGTTTCTTGGTCAAAAACCCAGTGCATAATCTGAGCGTGTGTGGAACTGAACCATGGCAGTGCTCCAGGATATGGGCTTTTAAGTGCACTGATTTCAGTTTTATAAACTTATAAGAGTGGTGCTTGCTGCTATGGCTTGTTGTCAGATCACTTCCTTGTGCTGTTGCCCTGGTATTCATCTAGAAGCAAAATCACATGTACAGGCTAGCATTAGGAGAAACCCCCAAATTCCCCATGCCAGGGAAGGAAGAGAAGCAGTAACCAGGTGATCTGTTGGATTTGTGCTTTTGCATTGCCATAAGGCATGAGAAGGACGATGGATTATCTTGGAAGGTTGGTGAGGGGGGAGACACACTTGATAGATCTTCTGTCCCTGTTGGATGCACTATGTAAACTCCTGTCCACATCTGCCACCAAGTTTGGTTCAGTTCAGAGTGAATGTGATTATGAAGCTGTATTAGTATTAATGACTGGGAAATAAGGCCCCAGAATGAAACAAAGAACAAAGGTAATGCAGCTGCACCTGAAAGCCATTGAAATCTCCCATCTTAGTCTTTCTCCCTTCCTTCAGCCCTCTCTGATTTCCTAGAAGCTGGTCCATATGTGTGCAGACCACTTAAGCCTTTCCAAAGATTCTAAATGAAGGAGCACTTTCATGAATTGTCATCTACAATTCATCATGTAGTGCTGGCAGGTCCTGGGAGAGCTGTGTGCTGCTGCTTACAATGTGGAGAAAGGGTGGTTGTTCATTTTTAGATCAGGCAAACTGAAGGAGTTTCTCTTCTTGTTTCACTGACAGCAGAAATCCAAGAAAATGAAAAGCAAAATATGCACAGAACTGACTTTCTCATGTTTTCTGCCAAATCACTTTAATAACATTAGACAGCGTAGGACAAAGTAGATGAAGTGTCTGACCACATGATACAGTCAAGAGTGAGAAGTATCACATATTTTGCAGCAATGCAGAAGCAGGGAAATCATCCAGCAGAGAGGAAGAAAGTGACTTCAGCCTGCCTCTTCTCACACTTTTGGCTTGTTGTTAGGGTCTTCCCACGTGTACATTCTGCTGAAATACGTGACACCCTTCAGCCATGAGGATGGAACTGTCTTGTGTGGTCAGTGCTGGATAGTGTGCTGTGTGTGTGAGCCTAGAAGTGCATGCTTGACTTGTATTTTATCCATTATAGGCCCATGACCTCGTGGAATTTTTTTTTAAGCTGTACTGTCCACTTCTATTTTGCCCTTCAGAATTCTGACTTGTTTTGACTTAAGTTCAGATTGCAATACTGTTGGGTTTTGGTTTTTTTTTTAGTGGATTTGTCATGATTTTGTATCAGGAAAGTTTTCAAAATGTCTGAAGATTTACATAAGCTATAATTCATTTTTTGTACATTGCTACTTGTGGTTGTTTTGTTTTAGAAATATGACTTTTAAGTTCATTTTCTTTTTTTTTATTATCTTTCTCTTATTTTTTGAGTGATAAAAACAGGATGCCAAATTTCGCTCCCCTGCATTCACAATTCTCACAAGTCAGTCAGGTACCGCAAATGTAACTGAGTGAGAATTTGGCCTAAATTGTGTAAAGCCCCAGGGAAATCCTATAGCTGTGTGGGAAACATCTTACTTTTCTTGTGTTTTCCCATTCACTGCTCCTCCTCTTTCCTGTTTGGCTTCTGGGATTCTCCCCAAAGAAACCCACGATGTGTCTCTCTCTGGATAAAAGTATACAGAGCATAGATGCAATGAGGATTTCGTGCCTCTTGAAAGAGCAAATGGGTGTAAGTTCAAATTATTTCCAGTTCATGTCCTGGTATTTGCTGAGCTGCCTGTTTTTATGACAATAAAGGAAAAGTCATTCAAACAGATTATGATTTTGCCTCTATAATTTTCAGTTGGTTAAAAGATCAAAAATAAGATGGTGCGGGTTTTGAAATAAACCAAAAAAATGAAATATCAGATTTTGTTCTTTCAGTCATCTGAGAAGACATTGTAAGTTGTGAGTTTTCCCAGAGAATGTCAGTGTTATAGCTCAAATTAATGCTTTGCTCTCTGCTCTTACTTGGATATGCTGTACTTCATGTTATTAAACTGTTTTAGCTTGTGATCAAAGTTCATGCTACCACAAATCACCAGATGGCTGCCTGAAATGATATGTACAGTGGCTGTGGGATCCACAGGCTGCAGCCCACATACATTTCCTACAGACTTTCAAAATTCCTCTCTATCACTGTTCTGGAAATACAGAGAACGTAGCAAAGAGAGTCACATTACCCGTTTCTAATAAACACTAAAAAAGATAGATGCGTTCTATAATCATCTGAGACTGGACACTAAAAATGAAGTAAGCTTTATAGGGCATAGTTACCTTCAAATCTGCTGGTTTCTCGTGCTCCACTTTTCAGTTTGTGCTGTTAAGGCATTTAGTACACTGGCTGGAAGATAAGTGAAAACACATGGAAAGTAACTTCAGATCCTACCATTCAAATGGCCAGGGTCTGATGCATGTCTCCCACATGGTGGTATTTCTGCTCCTACTACAATAAAGTAGTTTAAGAAACAGCTTTTTTTTTTCCTCTTAATTTGGGGACTTTGTGATCTTCTTTACTTACAGAGATACTGAATTCTCATTCCCATGTTGATTTTTCTTTTTCCTATATTCTCAATCAGCGATTTCTTTCCCTTCTCTGCTATATCCACTCTGATCAAATTACCATATGTATAAAATTCAGCTGCAAGATTTCTGACTTGCCCTGGGTCCTGGGAACATACCACCCTCATTTTGATCTCTCTAAATTAGCTTCCTGTACAATTTCCTGTCAAACATGAGTTTCATGAGATTTGTCTTTGAATGTGTGTGTGATCATCCCTTCTTACTGTAATGAAATTCTGGCTGCCTAACTAGCTGGAACATTTTCACCAAGCCTGTTTTTATAAGAGCAAATACTAATGAGATTTATTTTTATTTTTTAAGGTTGTAACTCTTGGAGATGGATCTGCAGAGATAATTCAGGTTAACTCTCAAGTGAGAATTTTAAGCAGGGGTATTTTATAGTCATGTGCTTGTGTGAAGAATCTATCCCCCTGCATGTTCTAAATGACTTTTTACATTATTTATTATGATCTTAACTTCACAAATTGTCTTACATCTTGATAAAATAAAATGGAGAAAGAAAGCATTGTCTGCTAGCTAACACTATTGCAGGAATAGTTTTTATTGCAACTTGATGTGTGACTAAGATGACATTAATAAGCATTCTCAAATGCAAATGTTATTTCCTGAGGGATAAATCCCAACAATGTTTTGTGTCTCACTGAGTCAGCTTCTGCTGCAGGATACACATATCTCATCTGAAAAATCAAATAAATATGATTTTCTGTAGGTCTAAAATCAGTAGCTGCTTTTAAAACTTTTTCTCAGTTTTGCTCTTCACTACTTTCTCTTGGGTATAATAAGCTTTAATTCTGTGTGTGGAGCAAGGTTAAAAGTGTACACACAAAACTTGTAAAAATCTAGTTCCTCACTTCCCAATTTGTTTCTCAACTGAATTATCTAAGGAGTGTGTTCTCAAAGACTTGCAGGGCACAAGGCTAATTATAGCTCTGTTTCTGGCATGGGATGGTTTTTCTGTTGACTGCCAGACATAAGCAAGAAGTAAAAAAAGTTCAAAGAAACATCTCTAGCTAAATGTGAAATCAGAATTCGTGATTGTTAGTAGTGTGCTGAAAACACTGATTAGGGAAAGAAGCAAATAATTGTTTTGCTTTCTGTCAATATTTGTAAGATAGCATTCAAAAACTCAAAAGAAAAAATTCTTAACACTGCAATTTTCATGAAATTATCTAATGTTAAGAAATAATGATTGCTGCTCAGTGTTTTCAGGATGAATTTTGCTCTGACTTCATTTGTTAGGTTGCAAGAATACTTTGCACACACAGCTGGGAAACCTCAGAATAAACATGATTTAAAGGAACAGCTCCTAATAGCAGAGCACTTCTTTTTGTACTTCAGTTATTGATGTTGCATGTTTACGTGTACTGAAAGCAAAGTTACCCAATTTGCCACTTTTTTTTTTGGCATACTGGATTGAAATTTTAGTGGAGTTATACAATGTGAATGATTGAGTCTGATCTTATCCTTCGATAAGTTCTTGCTAGATAGGTGAAAACATTCTTTGTTTTTGTAGCTTCTTGCTTGTGACCGTTCCCTTTGATTATTATTCTTCCCTTGATGGCATAACTTATGACAAAAAAAAGTTTGTGAACTTCTTTGTAGGTGTTAGGAATAAAAGCACAAAAGAATTATGATGTGCCCTCTGGCACTTTTGGAATACACTTTAAGGTCAGGAGCAGCTCTTGCTCTCTAGGACAGCAGCCAGTATATGGGGTCTTGATCTTGCAAACTTGAGCTTTAGAGACAGCAAGAGTCATGAGGGAAGGGGTTAGGAGGGAGATAAGAATTGTCATTCAAGTCTGTGTTCACATACCTTAGTGGCTGATAAAGGATGCTGACTTCTGAATTTGGGTGTAACTTGGCACAGGCAGGACATGCCTGATTATGTTGAAGTATGGATCTGCTGGAATGTGGGACAAGGCATTTTTTCCTGGGATTGAACCCTAACACTAGATATGTAGGTCCCTGATAGTTTAACTCAACCTGAATTTTAAAACAGAGCTCCTTCCAGCCCCTTGTGGGGAAATAGCCATGAAATGGCTGCAAAACCTATGGAGGTGCTGCCTTCACCTACCCTGACAGATCTCTTTGATCTTACCAACCAGTCCCTAATGATTTGCCGTCAACACTCAATCTAAGCCCAAACAAGTGTGCAGCCCTATATTTCAGGCATGCAGTCAACAACTGCTGCTGACTAGGAAATAGTAAGAAGTCTTGGTCTTATGCCACTACTCCTCCACTCCTTCTTTTGCCAAAATCTAATCAGTCCTTGCAGCCCATACCAGCCTGAATCCTAAGCCCCCAACCTAACATGCTTCCCTGCCCCTAACCCTATAAACAAGAAGTCAGAGGAGCTGTTGCTAACTCTCCTACGTCCAGTTTAGCAGTTCTGAGGAAGTCCTCTTGTAGCAGCAGAGTGGCAGGAAAGTTGAGGGTTAGTGAATGCTTCCTGGCCTTGTCAAATCTGTTTGAGAACCTAAGGTCTGGCTGAACTTCAGGGATTATGGTTTGGGTTTCACCTAGAAATGATTGGAGGTTATTTCAACCTTTTTTCCCTTAACGGTACAGTTTGCCAGGTGCCTCATTTGGCTGCATGGGACCTTTTTTAATTTCAGGTTGTGAGAGGGTCATTCAACCATGGCTTGTGAAGGAAAAGAGGATGGCAAAGGTAGGTTGTAAAGTCTGCTATGCAGACTGGTTGGGAATAATGGTGTACAAGGTATGTGTGGGGTCATAAACAGGTTTTTCATGTGAATTCTTGACCATGTAGGGGAAGGATACTACACTTTGTGTAAAAAGTAAGGTAAAGAAGAGCTAAATATGGAATTAAGACTTTTTTTTTAAATGAAAACTCACCTTTAGAGAGGTTTTTTCATGCATCTAGGTGGGGCTGCTTGTCTGGATAGGGCTACTAGTCAAGAAATGCAGTCGAAGGAAATAAGTAGTTTCCAACAATTTTGTTGAGCTGTTCTGAAAGGTTCTCCAGGCTGCTTGGGGGACTTGGCTGGGGTTTTTGATGCATTGGTTGGAAGAAGTATTTATATTCTCAGAATGGGTGGCAGACAAAGTCAATGGCTGATGCTGAGAAAGCTTTTGTAACCTGAAAGGAGAAGCTTGATTTTTATGGCTGGTTAGAAAAGGGATATATGTAAGGTACAGGAATGAGGAGTTCTGCCTGGCTGTGAACTGTGATCCACAAGAACTGAGTAGTGGAGTCACTTCATTTGATGCCTCCTATGTAAGTAGCCACAGGCCTTACTAATGTCTTAGAGTAGTGGTGTGCGATAGCTGCTTAACAGGTTTTCCTCTGTTATAGTTTGCTGTGAATAAGACATTTTATATAATCAGAGGGCTTAAAAGAAGTTTGTCTTCACTGCAAATTCTGTTAAGGTAGTTTAACTATTGACACCTTGATAGACAGTAGAGGAAAGGAAAGGTTCAGTCAGTCATAGCTATCCCAAAGAACAGACATATTACTGGCTGCCTAAGGCAGCAGTTCTAGGAACTAGCAAATGGTTGACCTTACTTATGTGTAAGGAAACAAGATTTGTCAGACTGAAAAACTAACCTCTACTTCTTACCCTTGCCATTGCTGCTGACATAAAGTGTATGTGTTACAGCTGTGCAGATAGCCTCTCCTCAAAGAAATAATCACAGCTCCTGTGTTCTCTCATATCCATGGCTGTTTCAGGAACAGAAAGCCTTGCAGTGTGAGATTTTCCTCATACCATCATGACACCCTGGCCCCTTTAACCTCCCTATGCCTCAGCAACAAACTGAAATTTACCTTTTGTAGTAGGGAAGACATAGGAGCAGCATCAGAGAGAGAAGGTTTCAGTTGGTATCGAGAACAGAAAAGCAGACAGATGGAGGAAAGTATAAGGAATAAAGTGAACACAAACTAATTTCCAACTGTATTTAATTTGCTGAAGGCAGATGGCAGGAATTGTGCCCAGTTAGATGTGGAAAATACATATATCAATGTGCATTTTGAGAGAGAGCAGTTCCAGCTTTACCCTCTTATCATTTGTCTCTGAAGTATCCTTTTGTCCCACTCTATATTTAGCAGATGCAATGTGGCAAGTGTTAGAAGAGAAGCTGTTACTTATCGGGTAATCCCAGAACGTGCTTCAGCCCTCTTATGGGTATGTGTCCAAGTACCTAGAAGTGCATCACAGAGAACTCTTCCCTCTTATTCCTACCTTTACTTAGAAGAGAAATTTTCCTCAGAGGTATTATCATTCATTACTGAGTTACAAATAATGATCTCTGATTAAAAAAAAAAAGACTCATTATAGCTGCAATATGACATTCCTGCATTCTGAGTAGCATATGACTGTATTATCTGGTAATTCTGGGTTAGATATTGGATGTTAAATGACTGCTATTTCAGAGTTTCTGGACAAGATGAATATACTTCTGTGAACTAATTTTTTTTTTTCTAATTTGCCTGCATATAGCCCAGGATTTGTTTCTTATTTACCTCCACTTTACTGATTGCATTTATGTGTCATGAACAACACACAGAGCACAGCAATCCAAAAGATCAGTTTTCAGTTTGGATTCTTATTTGATTCAACACTATTATTATAGTTCTTACATTTTTGTGTCACTTTTACAGTTGTAGGTGTCCATTATCATAAGTTTTATTCTTGATTTATGCTAGTTTCAGCAGAATAATAATAGAGGTCGCAAGTTAAACTAAACAGTCTGGCTGTACTCTACAAGTTTACGAGTTTACTTTTTGGTTCGGCAATAAGGGAGCTTTCACAAAGATAACTTTTTTTTTTGGTGGGGGTTCTTGCTGATTCTCTAGTTTTAATTGTCATTCGGGAATATAGTTTTCATGCAAGTGTCCCCTGACTACTCTTTTTATTGTTGACTGCTGAACTCTGAACACATCTGCTAGGCTGTGGTTTCTGACATGGGGCAAAGATTCCAGATTTTACACTTCTTGATGCCTGAAAGTGCTACTCAAGTATGGAAGCTGTTCTAGATAGTGGTGACTCTGGTTATGTACCTAATTAAGATTACTAGCAAACCATAGAGGCTTAGTAATGCTTAGATCTCGTGTGACAAAGCTTTCTGTAGTTTGAGCTCAATTCAACTATCTAAATTCTGCTAAAACTGCTCCTCGGATACCTGCATCTTCTCTTTGCATCTGTCCTTCAACCAATTTTTATCTCATTTGGTCAATGAAAGTGGTAATATTTTTCTTTTTAAGGGATAATTTTTGTTTGCTTAATCTGCAGATAATCTGATAAGACAGGTCATAGGAACACTTTGACAACTAATAGGGGCAGTAATGTGATTTTACACAAGAACAGACAAGACTGGAGAGGTGAAGCATCTGGATAAAAATTGTACAGAATATTTTTGTGATACTGAAAGTAGTTCTTGCACACCTTTTTATTATTTTCAAGTTGTAAAAAGAAAAATCCTGTTTCTTTTGTGTTGGCTAGTAGAAACATCAAAAATATTTTTTTTGGACTAATGCATCATTTAATGTAGGAAATTGGTTCAAATATACTAAAGTTGGCTATCAGCCCAAACATTCCAGGAAATAATTATCACTTGCAGAACAATGTCACATCCCAAGTGTATCCTACTCAGGAAACAATAGCAGGTAGCTCAAATGAATTGGTGTTTCATTTGAAGAAGGAAACAAATTATTCATAGAAAATCTGGTCAGTCTAATTACTTTTTTACAGTCAATTGTTTGGAATCCATTTTAGAAGAAAAGGGCAGATAGCAACTGCAGTGAGGTTGTTGACATAGAAAAACAGATGCTAATGTGTTAAGCAAGTGATGGCGTTATTTACTAAATGAACATCACTACATGATGCTCTTTTTTAGTTTGTTCTGTTGTCTTTTTCTTTTTCCCTCTACTTCAGAATAGAACTGAAATAGTTTGTTTTTTTTTGTTTGTTTGTTTCTTCTAAATTTAAGATTTAGTTATTAGCAAGTAAGACTATGAGATTTTGTTCTGATGTAAATGAGTATATAATGAGCAAGGAAAACAAAAGTTGTTCTGAGAACTGGGACATAAAATACATATGAGCTCATGATGGATATCCTTAATCTCAGGAGATGCTCTGTGCTTTAGTGGGAACCCAAGACCTCTTTCCTAATGGTTGGCCAAGTGCCCGGTAGGAAAATCAACTTTTTAACTGTTACATGCTGTATTTACTTGTAAGCCATCAAAATATTTAATTTTAAAGTTAGAGAATTAAGAGAATATCTGCAGCAAATAGTCCCGAAGGTAGAGGCTTCATTGTTCTTTAAGACAACTATTATTTTTCCACACTGTCGTTGTAATGAAAGCTTCTTGAAGAAGAGAAAGGGGAAGAATGTTTTGTGAGGAAAACATAGTTGTCAGAAAATACAGAGAAACCCTGGAAGTTCCTACTGAAAATTACCCAGCTAAGCAAAATTCTGTCTATAAGACTGCTGGATTTCAAAAGTTATAAAAGATATTGTCCCTCTTCTAAAGTCTATTTTGTCACTTTGTTCTTTTGGAATAGTCAGCACCAGCTTGCAAAACACCAGCTTTAATTACTGCTCAAGAAAAGTACAACCAATGGCTCTAATGAGTTGCTTCAGTGACCCTTCACTAATGTGGTCTGATTTGATCTCAAAGATCAAAAAGTTTCATTGCTTCCAGAAGACTGAAAACCATTTGCTCCTACAGAGGCAGCCCTCCATGCAACTTCCAGCAAAGCTCATTTGACTTTAGCCTCAGGTTTGCCACTTCAGAGTCATCGTTCCTTGACATCCTGGCGACACGTTGCTCTGGCCAAGCTCCAGCTCCCTTCTTGGCTGACTTTCCTGACAGCAGCTGCTTAGACCAAGCCATACCTGCCAGCCATTCTCCTTGGTTCTCATTCTGCCCATGTGGCCTCTTTTCTCAGTTTTGCTTTCAACCCTTTCCTTACGTTTCATTGAAGTAAACCTAGTTTTATAACTGCAAAAGAACAGTTAAATTCAGTCCTGTTATCTTTTGCTGTGCATGTTCGCAGTTAAGCCTGGAAAAGATAATTTTCTGAAGTGACACTGCAGCAAATCCAAAACCGTTGTGCTTAGTGACTATTATCACTTGTTTAATCTTTGTCTGTTTTTAAATGGTAAAGCCATCTGAGCCTCTGATTTATGAGCATGTTTTGATACAAAAAGATCCCCTTCCCCCTTCCCTCCAGAAAGCACTTTCTCCTCTAATACAGTACAAAGCAGGTAGTCAAAATCCTTGTCTCTTAAGCATTATTGTACTTGTATTTGTGGTGTCAGTCAGTTTGAATACCTACCTATCTTAACCTGCAGAAAGAATGAATTTATGAACGTGAAACCCTGAAACTTCACGCTGAAATAATTTATTTTAAAACAACAGCCAGTTTATCTCTGGATTTATGCAAATACAGAGAGAAAGAGAAGAGATGGCAGAAGCATTTTGCATTGGCCAGAGGTGCCCTGGTGGAACAGAACAGGCTGTCCTGTAACACAGTTCTCCAAGTACTGGTCAACTTTTTTGGTTCCACGTTGTTCCCAACTCAGTTTGGGCTGTTGTTTGCATCTAAATCTAATCCTGTCCTTTAAATTCCCCTAAGTTTTGAAATAAGGGTGAATTTTTTGGCAAGAACCACTCTTGGCAATTTAACAACAGCCCAGCAGTAGCATATAGTCTCTGTATCTGCTGGGTTATGCAGAAGGGCACGGTCAGACCTGCTCTGAGAATTTTCAGATGCATCCTTTAAAACCTATTTTTCAACCTTTACTTAAGCACAGCAAGTGCTGGCCATTGCAACTACATTATGGTTCACACACCTATAACTTATGAAAGGATTCAGTGAAGCCATTAGTTGACATTCTTCTGAAATCAATGGGGAAAGGGGGGAGATTTTCTGTTTACTGTTTTCCTTGTCTGATGCAAAAATTTAGTCCAGCTGCCAATACTGAGGCCTGGCCACATCTGCTAAAAGATAGAGATCACTTTTCAGAAGGGAAAATTTCCCAGTATCCAGAAGGTTAAACAAACTCCTTGCAAACACAAATCAGAAGAGGAGCTTTATGTTCTGGTACTTTTCACATTGCTGAGTGCTTCAGGTTACTAGAAACTAATTCCATGTTGAAATAGAGTGTGTCTTTCAGAAAACTATCTATGTTTGGTTGGGAAAAAAAAAGTAGGTTATTCCAACAGGACCCTATCCCGAGTGTTTGAGAAACAAACAAACAAAACATGCCTTATTTTTGCCTTGGGATTGTCTGTTTTGAGTCCTATTCATAGTATCTCCTAATAGCTTTGAGGTTGAAATACCTTATGCAATGTTTCTGTTTCCTGACCAGTACTCACAGGATGGACTAAGTTGCTCCTTCAACTAGTTTTGGTTAGACTAAACAGGTTGCACTCCTAGGATTTAACATGATTGCCCATAGTTCTTCTGATCATCAGTTACTTCTATTTCCTTGTTCAGAGCTGTCTTTGTGTTGTCAGGACCTTCCTTAAAGCCTCAACGTCAGACCTGGACTTCTGTAACCATGATACCTCTGCTAAATACTTGGCTATGATAATTTCCTATCAATGCTCTGGATTCCCTTGTACCCATTGATTACATTTGTTGTTTTAGATCCCACCAGCACGCCAGGCACTTCATGGCTAGCTAATTACCCTCTAAAATTTCAAGTCTTATCTGCTGTCATGGTCTTCCAAGACAACATTTCTTTTGTGTATCCATGTTTGTTTTTTTTTTCCTTAAAAATCTGACTTAACAAAAATGGCATGCTACTTGCTTTGTACTGAACAGTCATAAGAAATCCAAATCAGACTGTCCCTTTTACCAATCCTCCACTCTTCCTATAATCATCAAACTAAATAATCATTTTATGTATCCTTGATTAGCAAAAGGATTGATAGGTTAATAGCATAGCATCAAGCAATGTTTATGTGATTTTATGTATGCTGGGGAACACAGAAAAGATGAGTAAGTGTGCAGGTTCTGGCCACATCTACCATTTCTTCCTGCACGTTAGTTTATAGAAAGCTGATGTGGAGGCTGGTGACTGATACACTCAGGGTCAGTTCCAAAGGTGGTGAAAGAATAGGACTGCACAATGAATTTTGAACTACACTGGCCTCATGGTTGTGTGCAGCCTAGCTGATTCCCTGGAAATGTACCTGTTTAGTTAGGAATTCTATTCTGACAGCAACCTCTAGTAACTTTGATCCATTTAAATGTGTGCCATATTGGTTTTAGGTTGTTCTGTTTTCTAAATACAAATGGCTACGTTCACAACAAACTGAGCTTGCTTTGTTACTCCTCGAAGAGTCTGTAGCTGCTTTCTCTCCAAACACACAATTATCCAACTCTCTTGGATCTGTGCTCAGTCTCAGATTCACTCTGATTGTTAGGTAGCACTCAATAGCCAAGACTTTGCAGATGAAAGTTTGAGTTGGACTTGGAGCTCAAGCAGGTGCATTTCCTGCTCACATGTGATAGCTGTAGTGTCATATTTCTAATTATTTTAATGCAATCTTCCTAGTCCCTTTTGAGGACCATAACCATGCTGTTTGCCCTTGATTTTGTCAGAGCAAAGTGGAAAGTTAGCTGGAACAGTAAGAAACAGTCTCCCATATTCACTTGCAAAAGATGTCTCTTTCAGAGAGGACTACAGAACACTTACTTCATGTCCTACCACTTACCCCAGGCCACAGCATCATTCTTGCTATTTTCACTTGTTTCTTTTAGTCTCTTTTAAAATAAATTGCAGCCTTTAGTGACTTAACTGAACTGCTTGAGATCTTAGTGTTTTTCCATGACTCTTTCAAGGCAAAATTCTCCCTTGCTGGTTTTTTTTTTCTTTTTAAAGAGCAGACTTCTGTCTCCCTGTCTTCCCCTCCTCCTTCCTGTCTTTTGGCACAACTTGATGTGTGAATTGTGATGCTTGCCACTGTATGACCAAAATACTCTGAACTATGCTCCACAAAAGCAGCAGTGAACTTGACAGAGAAAAACATGAGCCTATTTGTAAGACAGAAACAACAAGGACTTCACACTTTGTGATCCTGATGTTTGTTTGTTCTTTATCTGCTGTAAAACCTCATTTGGTTTTGGTTACAAGCCACTGGGATATTTTTGCTTTCTTGCTTTTTTAAACTGATTTTCTGCAAAATATTATACAAGAACAATTCAATCTTCCATTGCAGTTATGGAGCTTTTCAATGGGAACAAGAGTAAAACAAGGTCTCTAAAATTGACTGTTACCCACACTAATGGTGAGATAGGACAACTTTGATTAAGCAAAGCTCGGATGTGGCAAAATATGTGGGTTTGGAGCTTAAAGATAATGAAAATGCAATGCAGAAAAGATAGTGGCAGCTACTCCAACTACTGAATCAGTACAAGAGCATATTATACAAGTATAGTTGTGTCATGTAGGTTTTAGCTGTCTCACACAAATACAGCTGGGCTTTCCCTTTCAAGGAGATTTAAAATGTTCTGATAAGCACCAAAACTTAGAGAATAAGTTAAGCAACTTCATTTTCAGGATTTTTCCTGTCACAGATTATTTCTGTATGTACCAAATATTTACAAAAGCTTAGTGAAAAGGAGGTACTGGTAACTATGACTGTGGTCTGAAACTAATGAGGTGTTCCTGATATTGTATTTTATTAGTTATACTGGGCTGAATTACTGGAACAATGTTCTAAGAGAATTTACAATCAAAACCAATGTTTTGACAAGTAATATGTGGTGTGAAACTAAAGGAAAGGACCTTTTTCTTTTGCTATCATTTTATGCCCCTTTTGATTTTACATATATTTAATGTGCATTTCTCTTCTAACTTGGTGTTTAATTCATCTACTGTTTCTAGAAAGGCATGAGTGAAAAAGGAGACTTTGTGTTTCTGATGGCTTTGGAGAGAAAACAGAGGCAGCATAACCTTAACCCAAAATATGTTCCCCCTTCTGGAAGTTTTGCTTTTAATTGGCTTTTTTCTCCTCTCCCCAAATGTGTGCTTTTCCGAACCTATGTCCATCAAAATATTTCTAAACAACTTAAGAATTTCTATAAAACAATTCTTGGACATCAAGTTCTCTAAATTGTTTTTCCAAGATGCTAATTAAAGCCTTTGTTTGGCACTCACTCTACAGGACTTTCCTCTATTTCTGATGCAAGTGCCTCTTGCCACTTTTTTCCCCAACAGGCAGCTTATTATTTGCAAGCTGGTTGTACAGATGCTGTGCAAGCACAAAGGATTCAAGAGGAAAAATAACCAAGAAGGATTTTGCTAATGCTTCTTTCCATGTGACATAGACATTCAAGTTACTGATGTGCACACATCTAGAATCTGTTCCCAGGCTACTGCAGGAAAAGGACATACAAATTGTCTAACTTCCCTTTTCAAGTGAACTTGTTTTGGTTTTGTTTGTTTATAGTTTCTGGGAGTTGTATGATAACTGTGCATTTTTTCTCTAGTAGTGTTTGTCTCTGATCTACTTACAACTCCATATGATTGCAAAATGTACATGTATTGCTTGTTTCTGAATAGGAAGGTCACCAAAGATGGAATTTTAAGGACCTGAAGTGGAACAAAAGTATGTATGTGCATGTGTAAAATGGATGGTGATTTTTTTTTTTTAGCTGTATCTAAGGTAACAACTAATATCTTGGGCATTTCCATTTGGTTTTCTGGTTATCTTTCTTTAACTATTTATATAGCACCTGTAAATATATTCCTAAAATTATTAATAATGAAAAGAGTGCACTTAATTCAAAGATATTTTCAATATGAACTCTAGATGTTATTTGGTTTTGTGATATGTTAAATTCTTCCCTTCCAGTTTTTTAAGTATTTGTATTTAAGATATAATGACTATTCAGGTGGTTGGGTAGAATGAGCAGGATTGGTGTGGTTAAAATGTTGCAATATTTTAAATACTTGTTTGCCCTAACGGAATGTTTCTGGAGTGAACTAACAACGGTGTAAAAGCTTCAGCGAATGAAAAGCTCAAATCCAATGTTGATTCATGTATTCAGCTGAATTGAAAGTACTTGCCTTAAATGTGGTTATGCCTCTGTTCTTCATCCTACCTGAATTAGTAATATTAATCTCCTTTCCAGTGTCTTCCTAGGGAGTATGAAATTTAATTCTTTATGCCAGGCCATTCTAAGTTCAAATGTCCTTGATCTTTTCCATCACTTCTGAAGAGAAGTAGTCACCACAGACATACCTGCTGCATTGAGAGAAAAATGTACATAAATGCTTGAGCAGAAGCAAAATTTCAGTCATAGTGAAGGAGCATTCTGGGTTCTCTACTGTGAATCAAAACACATCGTGTGTACTGTGGTTATACCCAGCCTCAAATACCTACAGACTTAACTTTCCCCTGGGATCATTCCCAGCCCCAGCTGACTCACTGTAGTGGTCTCAACCAGGATGTTTTTGCTTCCGGTGACGATCTGTTCTTCTGGGATGCAATACATGTGAGTCTCTCTCACTGTTGCTTTGTTCAGTGACTGGACCCGTGGTGACAGTTCTGGTCAGAGCATTTTTGCTGAATTAGGCTGTTCCTTTAGTACAGCTGTGTCCTGTTTGTTGCCTGAGCTGATTTCAGTCTCCGGATCATTTTATGGCTTCTTTTTTAGTTCCACTTTTTTTGCTAGGATGGTTCAAAACCCAAGGGATGGTACTATGCCTCAATCTGTGTGTGGTAAATTTTGTCCTGAGGGCCATATCAACTAGCAACAGAATCTGGGGTAATATTTTCTCCCAACCATCTCAAGCACAGCTCTGGACCAGTTGCCCAGTGTTCACAGCAATTGTGTCCTCTCAATACTGTTGCACATAGAAAGCTGGGGCTCCAGATGTTTCCTGCCTTCTGTTTCTACTGTCTTTTCCCATGCCATTGAACATTTTTAGTAGGCATTTGGGAGCAAAGAAAGTGCTGTGATAACAGGAGAAATAGTGCTAAAAGTACATGGCTAAAGCCCATCTTCTGCATGCACAGCTAGAGCAGCAGCATGTCCCCAACGTTCATCTGGAGCTGCTAAAATGCAGCTGGTGAGAGCAGAGCCCAGGCAAATCTGAAATGATGCCGTAGGAGAAAGTGCTTCTCATAACTTGCTTGTTCTGTATTTCCTTCCTCTGTTTACGGCAGCTGCTTTCAGATTATTACTCTGGACACTGGTTTTTAATTATTTGGAAGCTTCTCAGTGGTTCCGGAAGCTCAGTAGCTTCAGTGCTTTGCTGGTTCCATCTGTGATGACTGAGAAGAAGGTTCTTAGTTCAGTGGAACACATCTAGCAGAAGTGATCCACACATGACCCTCGGGTTTGGCTAATGCATCAGGAATTTGTGCTGAATGCTTGTATGGATAGGAACAAATGTATCAGAAGGGACCATGGGCCTTTCAAATGCTGTGTAGCTTTTTGACCACCAGCAGCCTCTTGCTTATTTAGGAGAGAAAGGGAGACTTTTTTTTTTAAAAAAAAGTCCAAAGTGGAAACACCTACATTCACTTTAGTTGTTGAATTACTGACATTATTGTTCAAGACTCTTTTATAAATAATTATATATTGGCATAAGTATGCACAGATCATCTAACTTCCCTTTTCTGTGATTTTGAATGGGATAATTTAGCTGCATTTTTTTAGCTGGGATTTTATTTGGCTTATTTGTTTAATACCTTGAGGAACCTTCCAAAAGCTGCAAGTGTGAAGGTGTATGGCATAATTTCAAAAAAGTCAGGAATGTGAAACAGTCATCTTTTTCTGGTGGTCAAAGGATAAAAGTAGCTCTTTTCACACACCAGAAAGGTATATGTATTGGGTCTCAAGGCACTTTTTAGCTGGATAACAACTGGCTTTCAAAGGTTTGACATCTGTTTTTCTGAGCCAAGTGTGTATGGGAGAAGCCTACAAGGTCAAGAGAAAATAAGCAAAAGTCAAAGACAGACTTTTAAGACAAATAGTAACATCTGGTAAATTACTTTTTTCTACATTTGTAGAGCTCTTGTTTACTGCAGTGAATGTGAAATGTTTTTCTTGGCAGGATTATGGGATTAAAGTCCACCAGTCTGGGAATAAAGTTCATACAGGTTTATAACATAAGTAATATCCAGTAAAAAGCTGCAAATGTAGTTGCATTTAAAACCTGTATGTCATTAAAAAATCATCATAAATGGTTAGAAAATACATGGGTTTCATTACCTTTTGAGGTTTTTGAGAGGCATCTTGACTATTTTTACTGGTATGTACTAGTACATAAAGTGCTGTGACTGTGCCCTCTCTCAATTGACTATCATGTCAATCCATCTTTGTGCTAATTAAAGGCCCTTATTCTCGGTCAGAGAAGCAATGAGGCAAAGCAGCTAAAAACTGCTGGTGGTGTCGGCTGAGGACATGACACAAAACTTCATTTGTGTATCTGCTATGTCGTGGGACCCCCAAAAGGGAAAAATATTGCTGAAAAAAGGTAAGTAAAAGAGGCAGAGCTGATCTGATTTGGTGAATTTCTGATAGTTTCCAGCTGATCCCACACTGCTATCCCTCCTGACTGAATATTCAGGGAGAAATGGTCGTGCAAACAGTGCTTGATTTTTGTGGGAACTGTCTTCCCAGATGAATGTTTTTCTTCTATGAAGAAAAAAAAAAGGAGTACAGATTGTATAATTTTTTTATAGCATGGGTATGGCAAACAAAGAACTTGCCCCTTCTCCCTCTCCCCATCTTCTTTCTTTCTAAGACTCACATTCTACAGAGGTTACAAAAAAGATCAGGGTCAGCTGGACTCCTCAAACAGAAGTTACAGAGGTTTATTCAGTTGTAGGAGTATTTCAGTGAGTTCATGTAATCATTTAAAGTTTTATTCTCTGAAAATTAATGTCCCTGTGGTATTTTGCATTGCTTGGACTTTGTTCAATGCTAAATAGTTTAACTGGAACAACAGAAATGATCCCTTCTGAGATCAGGACACTTGGATCAAATGGAAACCGAAAAAAATCCACAGGGCTTGCTGATTGAAAGACTAAAATCAGTGTTGTAGTTTATTCTCAAATGCATTGTGGAAACTTCTTTGTAACTCTTAAAACTTTTAGCTATAATATTAACTGGAGTCTCTAAGGCTAGGGAACTGAAGATTTCTTTATGCTTGCAGGAAACAGAATGTTGAAAGAGAAGAGTTGTCCATGTGAAGCACTTTCTGTAGATTTTTGTAGAGATAAGTTTCTAGAACTGTTCCAAAAGCCACGATTGTAATTTGGCACTGTATGTGTATCTGGTATCAATTCACACTCGCATTACTTGAAAAGTCATGCCAGTTTCTAGAGAACAAAATGTGTCTGTGTTGTCAAAATTCTTGTGCGTTGCCTTCAGATTATTTACTAGTTAGTTTTCGTGCCAATATACCAGCTTGGCTGCATTGACTTGAGCACAGTCTCTCCTGATTTAAACTTGTGTTGTGGAACCTGGCCCTTTGCATTTATATTTATGAAGAAGTCTGTTTACTGTCTTTGATAAAAGCAGAAGAACCCAGTCTGTTTGAAAATCAGTGTGAATTGTTCAGCTGTCCTTGTAAAGAGGGACAGTTGTATTTTGCTGTTATCTTTTGATTAATGTGCTCTTCATCACTACGTGTCTTCCCTACAGATTTCACCGGCCACATGTCAGCAAGTATAAGAGCCAATTTCTTGCCCTTTGTAAATCAGGCCAAGGGAAGGTCTTGGGAGCAGAGAGCCATAATGGACCATAGAAGTCTGAGAGCAATTATTTCTAACTAATCAAACACAAGAAATAGCAGGAAACAAGGTTTATTTATGGAAGAGATGTCTACTAAGAAACCTACCGTTTTTATTTACTACTTCCCAAGCAGATTACTAGAAAATGAACAAAATAAAAGCCCAGTAATATCTGAAAATAAAGACAGCTTAAAAATCAGTCAGAAGAGAGAAAAATATCTCATATTTTAAAGATGCAATTTCATTGTTTTGTATCTGCTTCCTAAATATTATGACTTATTTTCTTTTTTTAAGGTGATAATGTTATGAGAATGATTAGGACAACAGAAAGTGGATGTTTCAAGGTGAATCAAGCTTAATTTATTTTGAAAGGTCATAGTTAATGAAGTTTTCAGGTGTAGACTAAGGCAAGTTATTTATAGTCTGGATTCAGGCCAGTGCAGTGCTATATCAGCCCCTGGGTAGCTCGGGGCAAATTTCACCTTAAGAAGGAAAGGACTTCATTTCTCTGTATAGTAGAAAGCTGCCCAAAGCTACCCCACTTCAGGGAATAATAGAGTACCTACTTCCAGAATACTCTTGTTCTTTCCCACTGTGCTACCATATTTTTCTCTTTGGGGATGCTGGAGGGGACAATTCCTCCCTGATGTTGGAATAGAGCAAGTGTGCAAGTGTCCCATCCACTTGTGTAACTGCTTGGTCCCCGAGTAGATTTTGAGTGGATTGTTCTTGGTATCCACCTGTCCCTTACGACTGTCACGCTCTGGGT
Organism: Neopelma chrysocephalum; assembly: GCF_003984885.1. Lineage (NCBI taxonomy): Eukaryota > Metazoa > Chordata > Aves > Passeriformes > Pipridae > Neopelma > Neopelma chrysocephalum. The sequence continues at coordinate 2,374,362 of NW_020897750.1, forward strand.
CTGCATCTGGCACCAGCTTGAAATCAAATGTAGGCTACTTAGATTGGCTGCAGACTTTTGTTATAAAGTGGAAAACACTGCCTATTTTGTTGTGACAGCTGTGTCCTATAAACCTTCATAACAATGTGTTTGGTATGTATTATGTATTTATTTGGTGGGCTACGTTAGAAGGAGTTGTGGTGATGCTTCCCCTCTACTCAGCACCAGTGAGGCCATGCCTGGAGTGCTTTGTGCAGCTTCCCAGAAGGAGAGGGAGAGATGGAATTACTGAAGAGAGCCCAACAAAGGGCCACTAAAGATCACTGAGGGACTCTTACATGAGGAAAGGCTGAGAGAGCTGGGACTGTTCAGCTCAGAGAGGAGAAGGTTTAGAGAGGATGTTATCCACGTATAGAAGTTCTGAAAGCAGGCTGCAAAGGAGATGGAGCTAGGCTCTTTTCAGTGCTGGGACAAGAGTCAGTGGGCCCAAACAGAAACACAGGAGATGGGGTCTGAACAGCAGATAACACTTGTTTACTGAGAGGGTGACTGAGCACCAGTGTGGAGGTTGTGGAGTCTCCCACCTTGGAGATACCCATAAGCCATGGACATGGTACTGGGAACTGGCTCTAGATGGCCCTACTTGAGCAGGGGGGTTGAATCAGATGACCTCCAGAAGTCCCTTCCAACCTCAGCCATTCTGTGATTTTTGCAAAGGGTGAGTATTTAAGCCATGTACTTTAAATAACCTTGTTTCCAAGCTCCTTGGGGTTCTCTCCTTCTTAGAAATCTACACAGACCCACATCCCACAGTCCCTAGAATAGGAAAGAGTCTCCCCTGCAGATCCAGACCTGTTTTTTTCATCTCTCCTGTGACCATCTGCTGACACTAGACAAGCCATTTTAATACAGAATAAACTCTGAAAATATTTGACGAAAATCTCCACCAACCAGTCAATCATAGCCTGAAATAAACAGTTGTCATGGTTTTAGTGAAGAGCACTAGAATGTCTTGGCCCAACTGTCAGACATATCTGGATGCACTGGACCATTGTTCATTGTGCATAACTGTGATTCTGACATATGAGCAGTCTGCCCAGATTATTAAAGAAAATAAAAATAAAACCATCTGTTTATTATACTTGCAGGTCATTTCCTGCGTATGCAGTTCTTGGAGATAAATGCTGTGAAGTATGAAACAGTGCCTCTTGTATGTTAAATTAATTCAGGACGGCACAGTGGTATTTATGACATTGTAATTACATAAAAAGGAAAAGAGGAAAATCATGCCTTTAGGTGAAAAAAAGCTGACCAAGAAAAAAATTGTGTGAGCAATTGAAATGGCCTTATAAATAAAAAAATATTTTTACAACAAAATAGACCTTCAGAAAAATATGCTTTACTTGCTAAATCAAAGTTTGTTTGGTTTGGGTTTGTTTGTTTTTTTTTTTTTTTTTTCAGTTACAGGATATGAATGGAACCTTTCCTGTATGTCTGTTTGGTAAGGTTTCTGTTGGGCTTTAAATGTGTGGATTTCTCTGGTAAATGCATCATAGGTTCTGCCCCATTGCTGGTGATCTGATGTACTGGGAAAGGGAAAGCAATTTTAATTGCTCTTTGGTGGCAGATTATATTCAGCATTTATCTGTGATCTGTGTTAGGCAGAAGAAATACTCTGCTCTGCTGACAGGATGTACTGCGTTTTTATACTTGAGATATTTCCTGGGAGCTTCTGGAAGCCATTGGACCAGATCCTCAGAAAACATGAACAATTACAGTTATATTGGATTTGGCCTCTGGGGAACCATTTTAATCAGCATTTACAGTTATGAATGGTTAACAGTTGCATTTTAGTTTGATTTAAACAGAGTTTGAGCAAAATCTTTACTTCAAGGACAAGCTGCAAGGGAAATCAATGTATGTCAATCTTCTTTGAGCATACATTCTTTGCTGCACCATAAGGAAGTATCTATAAAAAAGTAATTGCACAAATAACCCAAAAGAGGTATCCATGGCATGTCACTGCTTTCCCAGAAGAATAGTATGTAGGTGTCTTAGTGTCATCTAACATTAAGAAGGGTCTGTTTTAGAAACTTGCCCTGGACCCTAAATAGCCTTGACATTCTCCATCCATAATAATTCCGACTTTTGTAGCCCTTGGAAATAGAATTAGGGAGAGTTTCTCTGCTCTTTCCTCATTTGCACAGTCGTGCAGAGGTGGCACAGAGTTTTGCCAATTGGTTCCTTTGTTGCTGACAGACAAAAAATCAATGTTGCAACCTGCCTTTCCCCTTCCTTTTTTTAAAAGTTTGCTTAAAAGACTGAGACTAAGATCAAGAGCTTTGCAGATGTATCAAGAATTAATGACTCTTGTGTAAGTCACACATTCTGTGCCAAAAAATCTACATCCCAGCTGAGGTGATGAGTACAGAGACAAACTCTGACAGGGAGTATGTCATGGGAGTAGCAACTGTACAGGAACAAGTATTGGGAATGACTTCTTACAGGGAAAACAAAAGACGATTAGGGATTCATAAAAAGACATGACCAAGATGTCCATAAAAATGAAAGCTGACTAGTCTGACAGGTCTTGGATTTCAGAGTTTTGTTGAAGGTATACCTAGACCCTAACGGATCTGATTTTTTTTTTCTTATTGTCTTTTATGGCTTTCCTTTGTGTTAATATGAAACAGAGGTATCCTCTTATGCAGTGACTCCCTTGAGCTTCTGCTACTTATCTGTCTTTTATTCATAGTGAAGAATACAGGCCTTTTGATATGATCCCCTATCGCAGATGAGGATTAACTAGGATGAGAGGAATTGCCCACTCCATAGTGGGCAAGGTTGAGATATAGAAAAAGGAAAACCCAGTCATGGAGCTCTTTGTTTTTAGCATTTTTCTCTGTGCTGTAGACCTTTTGTGGAGAGAAGTAGTAACGCTTTCTTCTGGGGAAGAAAGTTAAGTACAGTTACACATTGATTAGGGAGAGGTGGTAGAAATATATTGTGCAATTATTTTATTTTTGGAAAATAGTTTGGAACTACTTGTTAGTATACTAAATATTGAAAATAATCTATAAAAGAACTCTGGAAAAATGTGTTTCTGCAGCTTAATAGAATTGTGTGATATTCAGTAATGACTTAACTTTGGTGTAACTTTGCTATTCTCAACTAGTACATGTTATTTTTTGATATCTTGATCAGATGAGCTGCTAGGTCTGACTAAAATTGGCAGAGTTGATCCTTTTTTGGTATCAAGTCACTTTATCCTAGATTTGAGGTTACTTCTCTCTCTTCCTCTTTTTCTTTCTTTCGAGTAGTATGTTACTATCAGGCTTAAGAGCATGGAGTTTATTTCTCTGCAAGCCAACCTGATATGAGACTGTCAATGCAGTTATGTTAAGCAGCCTTTTGGATCCATCTTTTGGCTTTGGACAGTCACAACTTTACTGTGCTTTCTGCTCTCTGAGGTGGCTTAAGAGAAGGCTAAATTATTTTGAACAGTTTATGCATGCCACCAAGAGTTTTCAGGAAAATAATTACTCTGCTAAGATTTGTGAGTTTTAGGGGTCAATAAACAGTTTATTTGTCCTCTTAATACTAGCTTAAAACCAATAGGGCAAACAAATAATAGCACAAAGGGAATATTTCTGCACCAGAATGTCTGCAATTGTTTTTTTTTGTGTTACTTCTTTCAGCACGAGTCACAAGACCCTGCAGAGTCTTAATGACACACCCTGGGGTGGCCAGTCTCATTCTGCTGTTTCCTTCTTTTTTGTCTCTTATCCTCCCCTGGAAGCATGACAGGCCTTTCCACACTAGTGTGGGAGAAGAATAGGCAGAGGGGGAAGTCTGTACTCCTTCCTTCAGTGTCAAATATCAACTCTTCATCTTTTTCCCCACAAAATGCCAGAACTCTTTTTTTTGTGTGTGTGTGTCTTTTCCTTTTTTTTTTTCTGAGGTGAGCAGATCCCAAGCAAAGAGTGAGAAAGAGTGAGCAAATGAGTCTGTGCTGAGGTGTAGGATCTGGCAGTACAGGAGATAAGAAGGAGTGGGCCTCTCTCCCAGTGATGCTTTATGTAGCTTCTACAGTTGAAACCTTCTGCAGAGGTCACAGACCCTTCTGCAGCACTTCCCAGTAAGATCAAATTCTTTGAAGCAGGAGACTTGTGAAGAAAAAGCCCCATAACTGTCTGCAGATACCCAAATCGTTTTGCACTTGCTGTTCTTGCAAGGATCACAATAGTTGGCGTTATCATGAGACAGTCACATTTTGTGTCGGTAACCCCAAGGATTCCAGCAGTGTCACCTCTGTCACAGCCATTATCACTGAGGCAGTTACCCAGCCTTCCCAGCCAAACTTGGCTCACTCTTCACGGCTCTGGGGGAGGTGGGGAAACAGAGTTGGTGTTTGACAGCCTGCACCTGGGAAAGTACATGCACCCTTTCATACCTTATCACATGGCTACACCAGCCAAATACTTTGAGTGTCAGGAAAAGGTGCAGTGACAGGAGCTGGCTGCCAATATTTAGGGATAGTGGTTCAGGGAGAGAATAGGATGGTTAGTCGAAGCTAAGATGTTAAAAGATGTGTTTCTGTGATTCTGGTATTTGATGTGACTATGATGAAAGAATCAGTGACCTTTGCAGTAATGGATCACAGTCGGGTTTCAGGCAAAGTGTTACAAAGCTGAGGTTGTAGTGCTTCTTACACTGAAGAGATTTTTGAAGATTAATGTTTTTGGAAGGGACAAACTTACAGGATTATATTTTCAGAAGTCCTGTTTTGTTTGTTTGTTTGTTTTTTCATTAGATCTCAGACAGCTTTGAAAGACTCAAAGTAGCAACCTGAGGGGTTTTTTTTTAACTTTCACCAATGTTCTCTGACTAGGCAAATGACCCTGCAGGCCTTTAGTCTCTCTTTTTTTTTTTTTTTTTATTTTTTTGTGCTCACTGATGGCCAGGACATCTTGCTCTTACAAAGACTTGTATAGTTTGCCATGGCTTAGGGCTGCTTCAGTTATGAGCTTCACAAAAAAGTTAGCTTCCATTCTAGAAAACAAACACACATACACTTAAAATCCAGTGAAAATCAGGCGAAGTCTTTCTAGGGTTTTTAATTTTATTGCTACAGCCCTGCTCAACTAGGGAGCCTAGAGAACAGCTAAAGAGTAGAAGGAAGAGTCCTGCCTGCCTTTCATGTAGAAAAACCTGGCTTCTTCATCCTTTCAAGGCAACAGAATGTCAAGTCAGGTTGTGTTGCCTAAGGCTGCTATGCAGTAAGGGGATTTAAATGTAACCTCTGCATACAGAAAAAGGAAGTCCCTTAATTCATTCAATATTTTATTAGAAGTCTCTTAATGCTGGTCTTATTCCTAAAGGTAAACATCTCAGAGGCTTTTCAAAGCCTGTATTTCATTATTTAATAATCTGTTTTCACTAACACAATTCCCTAGGTCTGAGCCTGTAACTAAGTCCACAAGCTGGAAATATCAGCAGTCCAGGAACTGTTAAATAATTAAGCCATTGGTGCCTGTAAGTGTTAGGGCTTGAATCACTCACATTTTATTTTCACAAACTGCTGGGAAAAAAGGTGTCATTGCAAAAAGATTACTTACTAGCTCTTTTTAAGGACAAGATTACTTTTTTCCTGCAGTGGTATGGCTTGCAACTATATGAATTTTTGTAGGATAACATTTAATAGTGAGCCTGTACAGACCCGGTTCTTTGTGTGGAGCAGTTTCATCGTGTATCCAGAGTTATCCCATCTTCTGGACTCACTGGAAATCCCTACCTTCATTCAGAGGCTTTTTTTAAGGAGTGGTACATGGCAACATTTTTTAAAGAATTTTGTGTGAATAGGCATGGGCTGGAAAACACAGGGCAGTGTTTGGCCATGGAACAGCAAAGCCCTACACAGTGTGTGGGCACAAGTGCTTGTTCTGTGCTTGTGTGTGGGCATATGTGAACACAAGGACACCTTTGCACGTGTCCTCTTTCTCAAGTGGGGCAAATGTCCCTGAAGGCCAGATATTTGGGCTACTCATTTTGGTATCTCAGACCCTGAGGTGTATGTGGGCTCATTTTGAACACATAGGATATGACACAGACTGCTCTCCAACTTGAAGCAGATGGAGGCAGGTCAGTCCACTGAGGGAGTTTCTCATCCATGAATGATAGATGTCATGATTTTTCTTCCTCAGAGAAAATGAGATTTGGTTTTATCATAGCACCGTATACCCTGGAGGAGGGAAAAGTAGTACAATCATGGATATGCTGTAAGAGAAGAGGAGTTCAAGGAGGGGTAACAGAGGGCTTTTGAGAGCACTAATAATGTGCACTCCCTAATTTAGTCCAGGCAGAAGACATTCGAGTGCCATGATTTGTAATGGCACCAGATTGCTTTCTTTTGTAGACAATGTGAATTCAGTTGCTATGTGAAGTGAGATGGCTGGATAGAAATGAGGGGCTGGTCAGGGAAGGGGAGGAAAATGAGATTTTGATGAAATGTTATAGGACCTGAGATTATTTTCCTTGCATTGCTAAATGGAGTTCTGCACTTAGCAGTGCAAAAACAAAATTAGGACAAGGCAAGAAATACATATGGACTGTCTTGACTGGGGTTTCTTTTGTTCTGTTGCATGATGATGTGACAATGCTACCTTTCTGTTTCCATCGTTGAACCTACTTAAGCTAAAATCTAGAAATAAATATTTTGAACTAATTTTTTTTCATTGATTCTATTTGTTTACTTTGGCTTTTTGAAATATCTTGTGACTCTTGTAATCTGTAATGGGAAATCTCTCTGCATTCCCTTCAGTTTATTTGCTGTATTTACAAACTTAGACATTATTGACATAGTTACTAAGAAGGAGCTGTCTTTTGGCGATGCTGGAAGCTTTAGCAAATTAAATACACATGGAAAATTTAAACATACAAACATTAATATAAACTCCCCAATTTTTAAATTATTTGATTTCAAATCACTGATAAATTATTTAATACTAGTATCAAGCTCAGCTCTACAACCTCTGTTAGACCCATCTGCATTCTGTATGTCTGTTATAAAACAGTTGGTAATTTTTGCTATCAGCATGAAAATATTTTTCTGATAACTTTGAGAAGAACAAATTGTCTTGAACATGTAAATCACAAAACCATGAAGCTTGCTTTTCAGATCACCAAATATTTTAAAATCATTTTCCTCTTGGCTAGGATTGACTGGATTTATTTGCAGCCCTGATTTAAACATCATATTGACATCTTGTTGTGATTTGCTGCAAAAAAAGCATGGAGATATTTGTGATTATCTTCATGATATCCTGTGGATTAAGCAGGTTATGACTGTTTTCTGCAATTGAGAAATGGTGAACAGCAGTTCTCTTCGGATTTTTCGTGAATGTTACAAGTGAATGAAAAAGAGTTGCTGTTATTACAAAGACATCCTGTTTCTTTAATAGCTATAGTTTAATTACGAAGGAATTTTTTCCAAAATCTTAGCAATAATTGAAAATATGAGAGCTAAAACTAAAGAACTTCCTTTCATTGTATCCTTTTGATTCTTTTATAAAGAACAAAGCCCTGTTTTGGTTAATTTTATGAAAACTGAGAATTATTAATTAGTAAAAATTTATGCAAAATCATGTTTTCACTGAACACCTCCTTATACCATATCCTGGAAAACAATCAGAAATATATCTTACCTGATGGTCATACCTACCTTTTCTGTGTCAGAGAGGGAGAAAATAACATTTTATGATTCTATGATTCTATGATTCTTTCAAAAGGGAAACCTCTAGAATGTGGCGTAAAATATCAAAAATATCAAATTGCCACTTTCATACACAAAGTAATAAAGTATCTTCTGCTGTCACTTCTTTCTTGTGGCCCAAGACAGTTTTCTTCTAGTGCTTATGTTTCTCATAGATCTTTTTTTATATCTTTGCCACTAGGATTTGAGAAAATTGCTCAAATATACTGTAATGCACTGAAGTTCAGTGTCACTGTTCTTTTGAGTCGCTGCACTTGCTGAGGTGGGCAGGTGATCCTTTTAGTGCTAAAACTCGCTGATTTGTCTTAGTGAAGTAATTCAGTGCTGTAGCAGTGAGACAAGGTAAAACCAACTGCAAGACATAGCAAGTAACTTCTGTTTCTGAAGGACTTAGTTTATTAAAATGAATGTACATATATGGTATTTATGCCAAACCAAGAGGATTCTGGATCTGATACGATGTTGTGTTCTATTAGATCAGGGGTTTAGAGTGCAGGAATCTTATTTTTTTTCTTTGTCTGATACCATGACAGTATATCTTTTCGTTCTTCGGGTGACCTCTCTGAACTTAAAGTGCATATTTTAAAATACCAACTAGGCAAAAGACAGGATGGAAGCTTATGACTGATTTTTACTTGAGACTGGTGCTCTTTAAATAACACAAACGTTTTGTTTTGTTGGGTTTTTTTGTTTTGTTTTTTTTTATTTTACAATTGCCAAAGAATTGTGTCCCCAGCCATCTCACAAAAATAAATCATACCAGTTCCTTGTATGCCCTGTTATTATAACGACAGCAGATGACTTATTTTAAAGATATTTTATCCTTTTTTTGAGAGAAGCAGAAGCATTAGTGTGAAGGATGAAAGATCATTTAAAATAGGAATAAGATACTGCTTCAATTCCAGGTAAGCAACCTCAAATTTCCTCAGATTTGCTTGCAAGAGGGAAAGTACGTGTACAGACACTTAGCACAGAGCTGCTGAAAAGAGGTAGCTTGTCAAATTTTCTGCCATGTTCTTGCTAACTCTGTGCTAAATGCAACTTGCCTCCCTTTTTGTCTTCACTCTGGGGATATAAGGGCATAGCAACAATGTTAAGAGGCTTCTGACAGTTGTTTTTTTTCATCAATAGGTAAATTCAGTATTCTTCAGGGTATGTATGTCCCTGAAGAACAGAAGGAAGAAATAAATAGCTCATCTTGAATGAGTATTCTTACAATAAACACTTGTGTAAATAGGAATGATGTAATATGCACATTATTCTTTAGAATTAAGATTTCCCTTTGGAGTTAGCAGGCAATTAATGTCAAATTTGAGGCAGGAATTGAACCAAGATGCTAACAGATTTTTGGGGTTTTTTTTCCTCTGTTGCAACAACTCTCATTTCCTTTTTCAGAATCAGGATTATTAAGCTGTTTCAGATGTCACAAAGGGGCCTGGACAAATAGCTGTTGTGCCCCTGCATTAATCTTGATAACTTTGTGATTTACAGCAAGCCAACAATACCAAAGAGTCACACTGTTGTGTGTTGGTCCACCAAATTAATCTTGACACCATACTGCAGCTTACCTTAGAGGCCTCTCTGAACAAAAATAAGTTTAAAGAATCCATCAGTTGCACCTGGAATTTCACTGTATCCCTGAAGAAATGGGAATGGAAGTGAAATGCAGCTTTTAATACTTGTTGAACTCAAAACTTACTGGATTTTGTTACTCAGGCTAGTGTTGTTTTTAAACTACTTATTAATGAATCAATTAATTTAGAATTAATTAATTTAATAGAGTATTTAATTATTCAATTATTTGCTTTAATGAATCTATTGTATAATTATAATTTTATGTCAATTAATTGCCAATTAATATTAATTATCCCTTATATATAAATTATTGAGCTCTTGATCATTAACTTTCAACATACTATGAATTTCCAACAACAGCTGTGCTTTTTCAGTGTTCTCTACTTTATTGGTAACAGATCTCGTGTTTTCTTCAATAATGTGTTTTTGTACCACTTGGGATTTTTGTATTGTTTATTCAGAACAATGTTTTCCTACTGTACAAATTGTAAACTTTTTTTCTACTACAGTTTCAATGCTTTAGCTCTTGCTGTCATAAATGCTGTGCTGTTACCTTTCCTCTGAAACCTCAGTGATGCTTTTAGGAAAGCTTTACCCCTGCAATAACTTGCTCAGAATAAATATATCTTGGGAAAGGCCATTAAGAAATTAAAAATTTGCTTGCATATGAATCTCTTAAAGCTTTTGCTTTTACGGCTTTATTAAACATGAGCAGAGTTAATGTTCAACTTACTATTTCAATGGCAGACCAATCAAAGATGATCCACAGAGATCTGATAAAATTGTCCTTTATAAAAACATCTTTATGGAAAATGTGCCCTTCCCCTTTTTATGCTACGGGTGACCAAATTTCATTTTAAGATTTCAGTGAAGCACAGAACTATTGTCTGTTTTCTAGGTCTTGAATTCTCTTGCACGTTGGCCAGGCCAATAGATTCCACTTGGTAAGCTTTTGTTCATTTTTTTCCTGGTTGTCTGGAATAACCAGTAAGTAGCTAGAACATATTTGAGTGAATGGTGTTTGAAAATGGGAGGGAAAAGTCATGGATTTATGACTTAGCTGTTAGCTAAGTTCCACACAGCCTCTTGCTCACTCCCAGTCCCCTGGTGGGATGGGAAGAAGAATCAGAAAAAAGGTGAAACTTGTGGGTTGAGATAAGAACAGTTTAATAATTTAAATAACGTAAAATATAATAATTGTAGGGAAAAGGGAGATAACGAAAGGAGAGAGGAATAAAACTCAAGAAAAAGAAGTGATGCACAATAAAATTGCTCACCACCCACTGACCAATGCTCAGCCCATCCCTGAGCAACAATTGGCACTTCCCTGGTTCATATACTGGGCATGACACTCTATGGTATGGAATATCCCTCTGGCCAATTTGGATCAGCTGTCCTGGCCACAGTCCCTCCCACTTTCCTGTGCACTTCCTCACGGCCAGAGCATGAAAAATACTTGACTTTGGGTGAGCACTACTCAGCAACTACCAAAACATCAGCATACAGTCAACATTATTCTCATACTAAATCCAAACCCGCATCACTGTAGCAGCTGCTAAGAAGATTAACCCTATCCCAGCTGTAATCAAGAAAGAGATTATTGGATGATATAAAGAAGAAAGAAAGAGGAAGTAGAAGGTTCAGCGTATCTGATGTTGCAGGCACAGACTATTGGGCAGGAAGGGGACACCCATAGTATGGATTTCGTTACTGATGCTGCTGAATCTCAGCTCTTCAAGGTGAGATTCTGCTGACCATAAACTCTCCTCACGTGGGCTTGTGCAGAGAGCCTTTGTTGGAATGGCTTAGATGGGAGGTACAGCACCTGTGAAAGTTCTTAACCATCTCATCATGCCTATTCTGGAAATTTAAAACTCATTAATGTGAACATTTGACCCAAGTATTTAAATTTAAACTAATACCTTCTCCTCTGAATATAATAGAGCTGTGAGGAGGGAAACTGCTTTGGGCCAGCAATGTGCTTCAGGTACTGCAAGAAATTTGCCAGTGTAGGTGATAAGAAGGTGTATTTTGTCTCAAATGGGGCACGTTGTCCTAAACTTAGTGCAAGTATATTATGAATTTTATCCTCCATTTGCCATGTTTGGAACCTGTCCTAATTGGGTCTAAGCAGTCTAATAGGATTATTGTACTAGAAATGTGGCATTGGAGATTTTATTTTTTTTTTAATTATGCTTTTTAGCTCTGTTACCCTATACCAGTACAAACACAAATACTGTCAACCTCTCTATGGCACATCTACTTCTGTTCAGTTGACATGTTTGCATATTCTGGAAAAGAAACCAAATTATAAATGACAGCCCACAGCATTCCCTGTTGGATTAGCTTGAATGAATTGAGTAGGTTATAGAACTATGTTTTCTTATGGCTTTTGGGCTGAGAGAAAGTTATTGGTTTTGCCAGATCCTTGACTTCTTTTGTATGAGACAAGGGGTCTCTGCAAATCCACGTGACCTCAGGGAGGGTTTAAAGAACTCACCAGTTCCTAGAGGGTCTGTTGCTGGATCAGCCCAATGGTAGACATAATAGGAATGCAAATTACTTCCATTATACAATTTTAATAAATATGATTCCAAGACAACTGTTCCTGCAGCTTGTCCAACAGAAAAAAAGAGCGAAGGCCAACTGCTGCACAAATATGCCAGTAGCTGTGATGAATTATAATTCATTTTGGACAGGAAACAAAGAATATATGACCTAAAGGAAAACTTCAGGCAATGTAATTAGGGGGGAAAAATCCCAGTAGTAGTATGAACAATGGGGTTGAGCAGGAAACTCTCAAGTTAGAAATGAGGCTCTTCAGTTGTTCAAAACCAACCTAGAAGTGCATAAGGGAAGAATGCACAAAGTCTTGCAAAGGATTATGGTCTCCAGTAAGTGAAAATTTCTGTGATTCTAAATGCTCATCCAGAGAAAATTGAGAAAAAGCATTTTATTTCACAAATAGCCTTATCAATAAGACAGTCAGTACCTTATTACAGTAGTGTTCTTGCCTACAGAAGGTGGCTAAACAGATTTCTGCTCTCCTATGCTTGAAGAACCTGTTCAGTTTGAGACCTATTAATCTGTTTTCTGGGCCAAAGCCCAAGCTCGGTGTGATTTTTATAGACTTCTGCCTTTTCCTGCATCTTTTCTGCTCTCTCCTCTTCTTTTCTAATGTGGTTCCTTTCTTGTTTTCCTTCTTACAAGATATTTCTTACCCTCTAAGTCCATGTGAAACAGTCCCTTGTATTCTCTTCACTGTCCTATTTCTGCTATAGTAGAGATCCTATGCCTGACATGAAACTTCCTGTCATAAAGTTCAAATCTTAGATCACCCACCAGTTTCTCTATATCCATTCACTGAGCCATTCCTTCTTCAGGGCCACGATGTGCTTTTTTTTCCCCTCCCTGTTCAGATCATACCACTTTCCACAGGATTAAGATTGTTTGTAAATCATTGTTCTAGGGCCTCAATTTATGGCTGAAATACCATACAAGGCAGCATAGGGTTCTTGCCAATACTCTGCCGGCCTCAGATCATAGGATGAAAAATAGTATTCAAAAATGGATCCCTGAGTGTCAGAGGTAACAATGCTTTAAAAGCTAATTTTGTCATTCACCATTTCTCTATTCCTAATCTCATAAGGTTGTTATTTATCTTCCATCATTAAAAAAAAAATTATGTTATCACTGGATACCAGTAAAATTAATGCTATGCGTTGGATTCAAACCAGTCTTAACTCTCCACTGGCAGTGAGACCTACCTCTATTGATGTGTACTATTTAAAGCAGTACCAGACTCAGCAGAACTCAATGGTGTGGTCTGTCACTATTTCAGATGTACACAGGCTGCAATTTGAAGTTGTCGGGTTGGTTTTACTGTATATTCCTTACGTTACAGTATAAAGACTACTGAAATTCAGAGGGGACATGCAGTAATAAACACTGTGTGTTATACTGTCCTAGGGTCCTGCTTTTGTTTCTAACTGGTGACTAAGATGAAACGTGCAGAATCTGGGAGTTGCAAAAGCTGTTATCAATGTGTGGGAGTGGGGCTGTGTTGCTGTGCCCAGATACATAGCAACAAACAGCACACAAAATATTACACTGGAATGAAAGCAGAGGAACGACCTTTACTCTGTTGGCTGCAAAGCCCAAGCACTTGTGGACTGATGAAAGGAATGTGCTCTAGAGGTGAGGCCATACTTGCTGAGATAGCTCCTTCATGATGCTTAAAAAGTTACAGTGAGAGACAGGGAGCATGTACAGTGTCCATTTGATGTTTGCTCCTGGAACTGTTAAATGCAAGTCTGTGGTTGGGAACCAAGGTTGTGTCTGTGGGTTTGCATGATCCTGCTTGACACCAGTGTACACCAGGAGTTGTTTTTGTCACTTATCAGTTGTATTTCAAAATAAAAGGCTTTTTGAAGTACATTTGAAGTGTGGAGGGACAGTACAAGTGAGTGTGTGCAGAAGTGAGTGTAATGTTTGAAGGGAATTCATCACTGTCAGTGCCAAGCTGAGCCAAAGGATCCTATATGGGCAGTCCATGAGTGACTTCTGGTATATCCACTAAGTCTTATCCATCTCCTGCTGGTCTTGTTTCTTCCTTAGCCAAAACCATCCTGGTAAGTGCACTGTGCTGGACAGCTGTGTTCCTGCTTTTGTGAGGGTGGCAGGAGGGTTGCATTACTTGCTCTGCTATCTCCAGCATCTAGCCCAGGAACCCAGTTAGAGGAGATTAACTGGTGTCTGCTCAGTCTGATACTCAGATTAGTGAAAAACAAGAAAGTGACATCTGAGTGACATCTGAAGTTCCAGCTATATGATTCTGGAACTAAAAACTCTCTGTTCTGATCCAGTCAGAAGAAGGGACTTTGCATTTAAATGTTGAATGTTAGATTAAATATTAAGGGCCTGATTCTTCATTGCATTGCACTGGTTTTATTCCAGGATCAGTATTCTGACTGAATCTTTAAATATTGAATTTCTTCTGACGGGATGGAAGCTGATATGCAACCTCTGACATTAAACTCCCATGCTGTTTCTTATGTCACAAGTGATGACAACTGCCAGAAACAGTGACTAGCAGCAGCAAGAGACTCTGCAATATTCACCTTAATTGCATTCTATATTTCCAGACATAATTTACAGTTTTAAAGTGTTGAAAAATGAGTGTCCTGACATGAGTGCTCAGTATCCTGTATCAAGCCACTGGGAACAGGAAAGTTTTTCTTTCAAGCTTCAACAAAAGCAATCCCTTACTGTGTGACAGAAACAAGCTGCACCAAACCTACCAATGATTCAGCATGTTTTTCTTAACTCAAACTGGGCTGCAGCCTAAAGTTTGCAGTAGAGATTTGAACCCTGCAGGGAAACACCAGAGGCTCAAGCTTTTCTCCCAGCATCCATCATGGTGCCAGGTAGGGAACCAAATGAGTGGCAAAACACTCTCTGTGCTAAAATAGCATAACAAATGGCTCCAGGGCACACAGAGAGAGGCCAATATGCAGCATTAATTATCCTAGAAGTAATTAGCAAAATATTGCTCAAAAATTTTCAGTGGCACAATTGAGAGCTGGATGAGTTTTTGAACTCAGGAATATTAAAATCCTTGTGCAATAGCTGTGAATTTGATGCACATTGGGAGGTTTCAGTGTCAAGCAGACCATTTTGACTGGAAGAGCGAAATGCAGTATAAAATATGATTTGCTGTGGAAATTAAAGGCTTTGAATGAAATGTAAATTTTTTCAGCCAATTCTGACCTAAGCAAGACAGGGAAGAAACAGACATTACTCATTACTAAAATTAATTGTGGTGAACATTTTTCTGAATTAACCTGTGTTTTGCTAGGTGGAAACTGTCTTGAAGTGAATAATTAATTCATTATTCAAAAGTTTTGGACAAATATTTATTAGATTAGATTTCAGCATATGGATCATGCATGAACAGCCTATTGTTAGTTTTACTTACTGCATTCAATACTTAGTATGACATCCTTCAGCCATGTGATCCATCTCATAAATCTTATTTTTAAAATTTTCCCATTTTTCAGTGTATTTCTGCTCTTGACCGGTCGGAAATGAAGAAGATGTTTATCATACTTCACTAAACACAGGAGTCTGTTTAGTCTTCTCTAGTCTGAGCACTGAACAGAAAATGCATGTGCCAGAAATTAAACCGTGTTGAAAACAGCCGAAGAGCTTGGAGAGGGATACCTTTGAATGCCTTAAAAATGCCTAGGCAGCACGTAAAAGAATTTGTCATGAATTATATGAATGGAAATTCAATTACAGTGATTGTGGAGACATAAGTAGTTGGCAAAATCAATCATGGCAAAAGATCTTTAAAAGGGAGACAGTACCTGAGTTTCAGGATGGACACAGAGACAAACAGTATCCAGTGGAGATGTCTAATGTGCATCCTGGGAGTTTTGGGTGAACAGAGCCGTCTGCTGAGCCAGCCCTGCCGAGAGCCTCAGTATCGGGCAGGGCTCTAGGGAGTGTTCAATTCAGAGGGGTTTCAGTAAGTTACATGCACTGACTTCCTTGGGGTCTCTTATATCACATAGATCTGCCACTTCTGGAACACCATTATCCATTAATTTATGAATCAATATGTCTTTTACCACAAAATAATGCATTTACATAAAAATTAATGAAACGATCTTCTAACCCCCTAATAGCAGCCACTTTTCTCAAGTATTCCTATTGTCATAGAAGTAGTGATATACCTCCATCCAAGCAATAGAAGTGGTAATGGTTGTCCAATGTTGATGGGTCTTACTGAAAGCAATTTTATTTACAGATTTTTCTTTTTCTGGGAAGTAGTAGAATTCCTCAAGGAGCAACTGACTCCTTTCTATGCAAAATATGGAAAGCTATGACGTACTTGAGTGCTCCAATTTTGTTACATGTTAAATGCTCAAACTGTGAAATCTAAAGCAGTATTTACACTGGAATATACTGAGAGACAGGATATTTAGATTCAAGAGCTTCATTTTATTTCTGTTGAAAAGTAGAGAGGAATAGCTATTTATACAGTTTGTATGTAGGGTAATATTTGGATTTGAATTACTTTCATTATTTGTACATTGAGTTTTCAGTTTACATTTAATCCTAAAAACAAGTCCAACTAAATATTTTTCTGTACAAATGTCATTTATTTGCACATGAGATTTATCAAATCTTTTCTGAGAATGGTAGGGCAAATTTTTTTGCCATTTGGTAATTTTTAAGTAGCATGATTTAAAATATACAGGTCAGTATTTGTGTCGGATTTTAAGTCTCAGGCAACGTTTTTGAATGAACCAAAACCTATAAGGTATTATTCCTGCAAACATGCAAAGCACCTATGTAATTATACCACTGCCTGGCACCTGTGACCTAAAAACATTTGCTGAAAAAGATACAATGAAAAAATGCAAAAATAAACAAAATAGTTGGCATTGGCAAAGGTTTTGGGTTTTTTTGTTTTTTTCCCCCAAGACTGTAAAGCTTTTCACAAAAACTGCTGGAAAAGCTTGACCTCAAAGCATCTCTCCTTCAGCTGCTGAGTAGAGGTGTTTTTCCATTTGAAAAACATTGGGTGGATCTGTCGAATTACTGGAAAAAGTGAACAGATTGTGTTAATTGGTGTTGCTTAATGCCTCGTGCCTCCACAAACTTTCCATGTCCCTAGGAAAAAGGCTACTGGGCTGCAGCTGCAGAGTGGCTACTGTCCTTATGAGCAGGATAGAGGTAGCATCCTCCAGGGCACAGCATTGTGACCTAAGTGCTGTTTATGTCCGAAATATATTGACAGTAGCTGTGTCTAAACCAGGGTGGTCCAGTGAACAAAGATTAAAAGTGGGAGTGAGGAGAGCTTGCTTCCGCTCCCAAATCTTTCACTGGCTTCTTCCTGGACTTAAGTGTCTCTCTATGTCTCTCTCACTTAGCATTGTCCTTCTCCTGTAGCTGGTTTATACAGAATGTTGTTGATTAAGACCTTGGTTTGAACTCTCGCAGAGTTCAGTGGCTAACAGTTTCTAATCCCTCCAGCTGCTTTGAGCATTGCACCCCACTGCAGCTGGTCTTGGCCTAGAATCAACTTCATGTGGATTCATTACCATTTAAGCAGAATATAAAAACAAGATGTCTGGGTATGGTATCCTTACTATGGGTTAATAAACTGAGTAATACAGAGCCATGTAGCTTATCAGCATGGGTTACCAACACTGCAGACATACATGTATCTGTTCTCTGCTCTGACTTCACACATGGTCTTGGTGACCAAAGTTCAAAGCTTCATTCTTCCTTCTCGAGGCATTCAGTGCTCTAATCCCAGTGGTATCCAAGACCAAAACCACCTGTCTTCTAAAGACCTGAGATGAAGATGAGAGTTGCTGATTCTGCTCCTTCCTCTGTATGACTGTCTTTTTATTTTGGGGGTAAGATTCTTTCTGCTCTCTCTAGACAGCTCAAGTTTCAAAAAATTCAACCTCTGATCCTGGAATTGGGGAGGGCAGAGAGACTAAGTTATGGAATCGTTTGAAGTGAGAAAGCCAAAAACATTGTCTGCTGAGGATTACTTCATGTGGAACTAGGCTATAGCTTGACCTAAGGTTTAGGCCATGCCAATGCCTGAGGAGAGACAAAGCTTAGGGCTGCAAGTAGACTCAGTCTGACTGTAAATGGGCTGCCAAAGAAGGGGAGAAGCTGCCAAAAAAGTTATCCCTGAGAACTTCTTCATGTCAGACTATGTTGTGTAACTTAGGCTAAGGCTCAGCACCTGTATGGGCCTAAGGCTGGGGCTGGGCAAGAGACCAAGTGTAGAGCTGTAAGTGAAGTGGGGCTGTAAAGGTGCTGCCAAAGAAAGTGGCAGTCTGTACGTAGACTTTGCCCTTCAGAAGTTCTTCTTGTGTGGGAGGGCTGTGGGGCTTTCTGTATGTCTCAGGCAGAGCCTAGAGCTGCAGCTGGATTGGAGCTGCAAAGGCCCTGTCAATGGAAGGAGCAAGCACTGGAGAAGGATTTCTCTTGCAAGAACTTCATTTGCATTTTACATCTAGAGTTCCATTCTGAACTATATTATTCTATGATTATGTATTGACTCTGGGAAACAATGTGAAATGAAATGCAAAAAAAAATCTCTGTGGCTGCAGTTCAAGTTTTTAAAAAACAGAAAATTCAGGATGACTCTCCCATAGTCTCCTCAACATGAAAGAGTCCGATGCAGCACTGCATTGGCTACTATCCAGTCTAGTTGGGAGGTAAATTGGAATCCTCCTCCTGGAATCCAGCCTTCACCGCCAGTGCCCCCAACCCCTCTTCTCCTGAGAACTGAAGTCAGCCAAGTGGAACCACAAACCCTGCAAGAGACTGACATTCACAAACCAGTCCTCCCACTTTTCTACCTCAACTTTTCCCTCTCGTTTGCTGAATTTCCTTGTTGGCCCAGACAACTCCAGGCTAGACAAGTCTTTGCTGTGGCAAACCATCTAACCCCTTTGGACATGGAGAAGACAAAATGTATTTCCTGGCTCCAGCTTGCAAGCAGCTGAGACTTCATCATACCAAAAATTCAGCTGTTGATGCTAAACATGTGATGCTTGCAGCACATAGGGGAGAGAATGCTTGGGAACTGGGAATGCCATGTTTTGAATGGCTGAGCTGTCCCTTCTTAGGAAGGCCCTTTGGGAGCCAGCTGACAGGTAATTTTGTGGGGCCATTCAAGTAGTCAGTCTGGCATGTCAGGCCTATGAGACGTCAGCCAAATTTACTGCTCTCTTTCTGCGAGAATCCCATGTTAGCCCTTAGAAAACATCATCTCTCATAAGTTTACAGCTCTCTCTATAAATCAAGAAGTTTGTAGAGATAAGGGCCAAACCATATAATAAAACATTTCATTAAGTACTAAGTGCTAAATTTTAAAGCATTGGCCATTTCCAGGGCCAATTTAAACAAGACAGGATTACGTTGAGCTGTTTACCTTCCTAATGCTGCTCACTGTAGCATAATAAATGATGGGGCCATAAGCCAAGGAAGGCGACTGGAAGAATGTTTTGTTTAGACTACTACAATAGCCAATTCAACATCATGATAGGAATGCAGTGTGTTAGGAGTGATCTGAACCAGCAGAGCTACCATAAGAGCAATGAGTTACTGAAATGTCTGAAGACATTGAATTTATGCTTTGGATTTCCCCAAACATCCCTATACTATTTAAAGATTCTGGAAGTGGATGTTAGATGTTATTTTGTAAAGGGGAATGAGAGGGGAAGAGATTATCTTTGTCTCTATTTTACTGTAGGTTCTTTTTCTACACTTGTTCTGCATGGGTATTTACTTCGTAGTGTTTCCTGTTTTACCACTAGCTAAGTGCTTTCTGAAAGTCACTTCATTCCCCATACCACTGTTTTTCTTTCTGTAAAACAGCAACAGTGCTGCCTTCTTTCTCTCTGGAGGCTCCAGCTCTCTAAAGTCTCTAGAGAGCTTTCATTATATTTTTTTTTTATTGGCAGCAGGACCAGCAACTTCAGAACTGCGCAGAGAACAAAGCAAATTTAGTCTATGAAAACAGTCGTATCCAATTCAGTGAGAAACAATCTCCAAGAAGCATTTTTCTGCAGGCCTAAGGAGGCTTGTGACTGGGGGGGTGGGATGAGAAAAGAAGAAGCGCTGTCGTGCTGCACAGAGCAGTGTGCCCTCCTCTTAGAACTTCCTACCTTTTTATCATGTCAGAAGGCTGCTTTCATGCTCTTTTCCAGCTCTTTATTACTCCTTTGAAATTATTAACAACTGTTGACAAAACTGAATTTTTGATACTCTGGTATCCAGCTGTTTCTTTTCCTACCTTTAGCTCTTATTCTGAAAGTAGGAATGTGGGAAAGCAATAGAATTATGCAAATTAAGTGAGATTTTATATAATTCTGCATGTTAAAAACTGTATTTGGTCACAGCTTGTAAAAACTCATATCCTAGTTCAAAAAACCTATGTCCAAAAGAAGGCTAGGGTGAAGAAATTGCTTCTGAAATATTGAGGCATTTTTCAGGTTTACCAAGAGGAAGTATGAGGAAGAACTTGATTCTCTCAACTTTTGCTACTGATTGCTATTAAGTATAAACTTCTCCCGAGTGGTGTCTTTATACCTGTATGCATTCATTACTATCTTCACTAAACTAGGTTTAGATCAAATGAGTATAAAAAAATTGCTAATGTACAAAGAGGAGTTTGGGAGGCCAAAGTAGTTTAAGTGTAATCCTTTAAAATCTATTATTTCTTTACTAGGATATCACTGGATATCTCAACCAAATATACTGAGATTTTTTTTTCAGGGGAAAAAAATATCAGAAGTACTTAAGACTGTCAATGAGACTAAGAATCTGAAGAAAATAAAGTCCAGGTCATTAAAAATTTTTGATACTTTCCATTAATTTCTCTAAGAAAGTGGGCTAGATGAATTTTTCAAATTGAGATATAAGGATAACAAAAAGTTTTATTCATGATGTCAGAATCTTTCTTTGAACTTTTTTTGGGGGGTCACAGCAGAGTCATAGAAGAGAAAAACAGTGAATTCACAAATCTCTAGTGAAAAATCCACAGTGTAAATAAAATGAACTAATAAGTTCTCGTTGCATATTCTTACTGGTGATACTGCAGAAGAGACCAGTGGTAATTTTACTTCTTGCTTAACTTGGGATTTCTTGTAAAGCTTGTTTTCAATCCTGCCTAAAAATGGAAAATAAAATAGTTATTGTGGTTAAAGATCTACTTAGAGGTTAAAAAGTTATTTTAATGGTATTTAAGGATTTTGGTAAGTTTTTCTCATGTCTCTCTTTTTCACCACAGATTTAACCAATTTTCCCCTTTCCCATTTCTCAGACTAAAACCCAACCAACCAAAAAAAAAAATCATATCTCAGTTGTTTATTGTACTAAAAAACACCTTTAAACTGTGTCACTGATTACTACCATGTAGTCCACTACCTAATGTAGACATGTTAGCATTTGTTAAGTAACTTAAAATGATTATAACTTTTCTTGTGACTGTTACGAGGATTTTCACCCTTGTCTGAAGGCTTGATCCTTTCAATGTGCCATTTTCTGTCTTTGTGAGGATTTGTGAGTTGATAGGTGTCTGAGGTCACAGCAGCAACATATTGGATATGCGTTTTTATAGTTCCTTAAGTGTTTAAAAAATGAAACAAATTTTTATGTTTAGAAGTATTTTTTTTAAATTCTACTGTGACCTCTTTCTTGTGGCTAAATTCTAAGCTTCCTTTTTTTGTTTTGTTATTAGAAGACTTTCTATACAGCAATAATTGTCATCTAACTTCCTAAAATGGTCCGGTGTTTTTCTTCTATACTCATGACATTCTTCTGCCAGAAGAGCTCTGACATTTCATACAAAGCTGGACTAATAAGCAGCTTTTGAAGTTATTAGACAAAGCAGAACCACTGCAAGAGCTGAACAATTTGAAATGGTGAATCCAATCAGCTTTCTCTGGGCCCTTTGAAATGAACAAGCAGAGTGTTTCAGCAGGTCTCCTAAGGAGTTTTCTTTGTCATAAGTATTGATCTGTATCATCTCTGCCTTTTGGGTTTTTTTCCAAGATTAATGGTTTGAAGTGCTTTTAAATCATATTTAGCATTCTAATAAAGAATACTCCTATTAGGTTCAGACTCTGTTGTGCTGCTGCTCTACAAACCTATTGGAGCAGTGAAGTTATTGCAAAGAAGAGGTCACAGTTTACATAGGTAAGAATAAGATAGAATAAAAAAAAAGATGGCTATGTGGGGACAGTAATTTGGTCGATCTCCAGCAGGCACAGCTGGAAATACAACTCAGGCCAGTACTTGTTCTGACACAAGGCCATGTGTTTCTGAATGATAAGGATCTGAAGTTAAGAAGGAACAACATAATTCTGTGGTACAAGTCTTCAGTTAGTCCATTAGTCTGAGTGGATGTATATGCCTACTTACATTCAGGCTATTCTTTGTTTAGAGACTGTAGTATTACATCAGGACTTTTTTTTTTTTTTTGTAACAGTGCCATGACATAACACCACGTTCAAAGCAGTTCTTTTCTTCCTTTAGTGTTTGAGTACTTAGGGTTCCATAAGCTTAGCAAGTGGTAGATTAACTTGTATCTAATTCAAGTCTTGATCTTATTTTGAAAACCATAGATCAGACAGCGCTTTCAAACTTCACATAAGACTCTCATAACAGTTTCATTTCCCTTTTTCTATTTCTTAGATGTGTCATATTTAAATACAAGATTTTTTTTTAACTTAAAAGGCAAAAAGTTTGATTGGCGAAGGTTGATGCTTTCTCAAAGCCTGAAGTCATGTGATGGTTTTCTATCCTAAAATTATTGTCCTAGTCATTTAATCTTTTGGTGTCTGTTAAAAAGACTCAACCAACACCATTTGTTTGTGGAAATAGTAAGGAGCATCCCCACGTAGGTTAGATTAATGTCTTTACTACTTTGAGGGTGCCTTGTAACTCTTGGGGATGGTGCTGTGCAGGGCTAAGGGTTGGACTCGATGATCCTTATGGGTCCCTTCCAACTAAGCATATTCTGTGAAATTTCTCAAAGTAGCCCCTCAAAGTAGCAAAGACATTACTTTAAATTTGGTTACTTGTGTAACACTTGTATATAATGCAAAGAAAACATTACAGCCCTGTTTTTCTTAGCTGGTGGATTAATATCACTTAGGAATAATTCATCCTAGAATAACCTTCTCCCTATGGGCTGCAGCTGAACTGAAATAGGTTGGGACTGCTTCAGCTTGGAATGGTAACTTTGCCCACTGAAGAATTTCAAACACAGGAGACAAGCTGGACCATTTAACCAAGAGCTGGAATCTGGGCCAAAGTGTGCAGAAAGAGTTTTCATACTATGAAGGTCTCTAAATTTGTGCGTGTCAATTGGTAGTGTATATTTATGTCCTGCTAGCCAGCACACTGGTGTGGACTCATCACAGATCAAGCATACAGCAAACCACAGTCTTAGTAGGCAAGAGCAGAAGTATTTTAACTCCAAAAGAAAGTGCAAATGTTGTGGAAGATCTTTACACAATATCGATGATTCTAAGTTTGTGGCCAAAGGTAGGAACCCAGTCCAAATAGCATATCAAACTCTGACCCTGCTCTATTACAAGTCAGATCCAAATATGGATTTCATTTCAGAATGAAGAAAATGGAACAGAGAAGGCATTGTTCAGGAAATAGTTACAAACAAAAGCAGGCATGGCTTACACAGAAGACAAACACATTTGCATTTCAATTAATTATTTCTTGGGTAAAGAGTATGTTTCTTATGGCCAAGATATAGAAAACCTGGAAGTTTTTGCTATTTAAGTGCCAGTTCCTGAGGATGAGTGTAAGCTGCTTAAACTTGTTCATCTAACTTTGGGTAAATGGTCTCTTTGTTCTCATAAATCCATGCAGTTTGTTCATCTTACACATCTTATTCCCTTTTTTTTCATTATCTTGTGGTTTTCTCATTTACCACCCGTGACTTTCACAATTCAACAGTTTTTAGTGTGTGACATTAATATAAATAATATGTAGAGTTTTTAGTCAATTCCTGCTTCTACTGCAGCTGCATCTGGTTCTCCGCTGTGCTTATATACTTTTTATATGGTTATCCAAATCACAGCTATGACAACTTGCAGAAGTGTATCATCTTTACCCCTCCTCATTAAAGTCTTCAGTTTGTCTTATTTTTATTTGTCTTCCGGTTTCAAACTTCAGCTTGCTGAAGAGAACTTTCATCTCAAATGAAAGACGACTTTCCTGGGTATGCATTTGACTGCAAAAGCTGTGGTGTTTGTGGGAAGAATTTTATAAACCTGCCTGGAAACGTGAGAGTTGCCACCTCTGATTACAGGCAAAAAGTATTTCTGAAAGACTCTCTGAAGTAAAGAACCAAATGCTGGTGAGCTGTCTCCACTCCCTCTACTTTTCTTGTGCTTTTCTGAAACTGTCTAGACACTTACTGGAAGAAACTTCCATGGGACAAATAAACTATATGTTCAGTGAATTATGGCAGAAAATTAATTTGGAATTCACCAGTAAAAATACTGGTGTACTTCTTTGAGAAACCTGGCTGTAAGAGTTAGGAATTTAATAAGTAAATCATAACATTGCCATGTGATTTGCATCAATCCAGCCAATGTAGCACAAACTTGAAAGCCTCTTGTTCATTTGTTGATAAATTATAAATGGAGTGTTGGTACACGTCATTGTGAAAGTAATTGCTAGAAAATTAAGAAAATCAGTATTGGTTTATGCAACTCACAGGATAAAAGGCTGCATTTGCTGAATCAATTAGTGTATGACATTTGCTATTCTCTAGAATGAAAGTATTTTAAAGAACAAAGGCTTGATACAACAAAAACATCTATGTCCAGTTGCCATATTTACTTCATTAACATTAAAAGAGCTGGAAAGTCGCATAAGCTAGAGCTGATTTCTGTATTCATGGGGATATTTTCATTGATTCCCAAAATCAATTGGATAATAGAAAGCAAAATTCTGCATGCTGCCATAAGGGATGACTGGGATTTACCATCGTTTCCCTTTAGGCCTGTTTTCTTTCACATTGCACCTTTTATTCCCTTCTCTTATTTGCATCCTACCTGCTGGTCCAGACCTCAGAACTTAAGCATTTGGTTGCTATTTTTTATCATCCACTCACATTTTTCTTTGCGATAGTGGTTCTTTGATTTAATGCTTTTATATATTAACTAAAAATTGATTCATTGTAGATTTCAAATAACTTTTCTTTTACAGTATGATGTGCCCCTTGATATAGGAGAAAGCAGAATGCATTGCAGGAAAAAAGGTGTTTTGTGGAATAAATTGGAAGGTATTTCTAGGATGGGGTACTAATGCTGAAAACTTTAAGTCTTCATGAATATTCATGAAGCACCTAAAATTACACCAAACATTGCCAAATGGGAGAATACAATTAACGGGGTTTTTTTGTTTGTCTTGGTATAAGAATCATGTAAAAATGATTTGGCATTGCTCTGGTGAA
The DNA here is from genome assembly GCF_003984885.1 of Neopelma chrysocephalum. NCBI lineage: Eukaryota > Metazoa > Chordata > Aves > Passeriformes > Pipridae > Neopelma > Neopelma chrysocephalum. Next base: position 2,399,714 of record NW_020897750.1, read on the forward strand.
AAAAAGAAAAGAAACAGGAGAAACAAGTGTAACATGACTCCTTCCAGCTGGTGGAGTCATGGGATAGCAATATATTTCTGTATGATATTATGTGATGTATACCTTTGAAATTTCTGTTAAAATCCAGCTGCATTATCAGTTTGCCATGAACATTGTAGTCTTTCTACCTTATTCATGCTGAGTGATATACTATAAGTTTCTGAGATAGATTTTTTGCTTGACACTTTCTATGCCTGACACCAACTACAATGTCCAGTCTTCAGAAATATTAAGCAAATTATGCTCAGCTGTTTTGAAGGCAAAAGTTGAGGCAAAGATATGAACTTCACATACTCCAAAGGACACCTCTGTGCTTTCATAACTCACACAGCTGCTGTTATAAATCTTGAAGTAGGATAATTTCATCGTTCTCAAACTGGAGTGAAAAACAAGCTGAAATTCAGAACTCTGGCTTCATTATTTCAAAAGCTGACATTTTCAAATGTCCTTTTTTTTTTTTCTGGTTAACAGAATAATTTAAGATCTTACACATCAACAAATAGTGTATTAACTAAGACCATCTGAGGTATACAGGCGAATTCAAGTAGAGATGTCTCAAGACTTTAATTCAGCATTCTTAAAGCGTGAGCTTTAACTTAGGGTATGTTAATTGAACATGTGTTATTCAAAGGACAGTTTATTTTAAAAATCACATGCTTCATTTTATTTTTTTTTTTTAAACCAAAAATCTTTTTTCAGTGTTAGAACTCAAGAAAACAAGATGTGATAAAAGGGATTAACAATATGTACACTGAAGCACAGTGTACATATTCAGAAATAAAATAGCTTTATTCGATTTATCATAGTAGAATTCCTCAATGAATTAGGATAAACACATATGTGCCAGGCTGTTTAAAGATATTCTACAAAGCTATTTTAGATGTTTATTGAGATAGTTTCCCAGATTGTATACATACAAAAATATCTTCATTTGAAATGAATTAGATAACTATATGGAGCAATTGACCTGTTCTGCACTTTCATTGTTTCGTCTGTGTGGTCACATGAAGTTTAATTGGTGTATCTGCTTCTGTGCGTAGCCCTGTTTTTTTTCTTAGTAGTGTGTATTTTACCAGCATCAGCACAAGAAAATGTTGCTAAAACTACAAAAGTCAGAAAAGAGCCCATGTATATACTTCACCAAAAAAAAAGTGTCTCATCTTTCATTATACATAAAATTTACATTGTTTATGTGTCCTCAGGTTTTATTTCTCAAATAGTTTAGGAGCACAAAGATATTTTGTGAAGTCTTGTATTTGTCTTAAAAGTTAAAGAACATAACTTTTAAAACTTTTTTTTACAAGATTGAGCCAACAGATGAAAATGCTGGAATCAGGATTGTCTATCAGTAAAGTTTTCTGCCATCCACCACTATATAGATTTTTAAATATCCATTTTCACTAAAAAATCGTAGCCTTAGCTGCTTTTAGATACTTACAAAAATAGCATGAAATTTGGTAATGCTAATTTTCCTCTGTTCCATATATAATGGAGGCACTATAATATTTGGAATTCCCCTAGAGTCCATGGTTTGACACTTTGCTTGACTTTAATGTTTTGTTTCAGCACGGTAAGTTTAAAATACTGAAGCCAAGACCAGTAATAGCATCTCTCCAGACCTCTTTTCAAGTTGATTGCATTTTGGATTATTTTTCTTTCATAAATATGTTTCACAATAATTTTGCTTTCTTATCTTCTGTGGCACTCTGTAAGTATGCCCATGAAAAATGCCAGTCTTCTGCTGTGAAAAAATAAAAATCTAAGGTAGATCAGGTGTTGTGTAAGAAGTGTATTTTTCCTTTTAAATTTAACACTATCCCTAGGAAAGGCAGTATCATTATGGAGACACCTACAGAGAAAGCTGACACCAAGAAAACATTGTTTACTCTTAGGTTTGGGAATACTTTGGGTAAAAAAGAATGTTAGTTAGTTGTTTAATGAGAAAACAAGCAGCAGTGAGCCTGGCTAAAGTGATAGTTACAGTTCCCAAAAAAATCTAAGTGGTACACTCAAAAATATCCAAGCCCAGAGTTCATTCATGTTCCAGGGCTGGGTCTGAATGGGTCTGGGAGGGTTGGGAGCTGGAGCCTTCATCAAACCGTGGCTGAGTTCATCTGTTATGGATGGTGAATCTGAAAAATCAGCCTGAAAGACTGCTCAGAGACCTTTTTTTATCTTTAAGCAGCAAGGTATTTGTTTATTCAACGTTGGGAGCAAGTCAGCTCACGCTGGACAAACTTGCTCAACTTGCAAGTGCAAAACTAAGCCATTTTATACACTTTAGATACATGGTTACATCATTTATTATACATATTAATATGTAGGCTAGTCTCTGGGCGGAGTCTTTCCAGACATGCACAGTCTTCTACTGTGGGGGTCTTCTCCTCAAGCCTTCATCCCTCTGGTGGTCACTATGGACGTCTTCCTCAATTTGACCTCTTCAATTAGGTGACCTGAACTCTTCAAGCTTGCAGAATCCTGGCTCTGGGCCTTCTAGATCTTATTCAAACATCTAGTTTACCTAATTTATTACTGTGTGTGTGCTACTCCTATTCTTTCTATAATAAGGCCTTTGGTCCAGTGAGCAGAACAGAACATGATATTAACCAGTGCTCCTAAAATGTTCTTCCAGCAAAACAGGTATTGAGGCCAAGATATCTCAGTTAACTCTTTTAGGCCTGGCTCCTGTTTCAATGGCACATTGCTGCAGAGCCACTACATGACTTTTAACAGCTTCGAAACCACCTCATCACTTGCAGAAGGAATATACTGGAGTTTACCTTCACTCGGCCTGACAAAATGGTGAGAGGGATAGATTGCTCTTATATGAAAGCATTTGTCACTTTTATCAAATTTGGCACCTTGAGAAAAATGTAACTCAGCTGACATCCCATGCGTATGCATACACTACAGGCGGAACACAGCCTAATTTTGTGTGGTATATGTAAATTATACTCTATATAATCTATACTCTGTTTTGCCTTCTTCTATTTTCATAGTGCTCTCTCAGAGATGGATCTTAACTGATTAAAAACATTGTGCAACTTCTTCTGAGTTCCTGTTTTAAATAAGTAATGAAGGCAAATTCTGTGTGTGGTGGTGTACAACTTCTTCTGAATGTTGCCTATTTAAACAGCTAACTGAAGAATTCTCTGACATGTTCTTCAGGTTGGTTTAAAAACCCCAATGAAATAAGAAGCCTGAATGCCAGCCACTGGTTTTTGTGATGTATTAGGGTTCAGTTTGTATTCTCACAGTCAGCCAGCCAGCCTTGATTCAAAGCATTATAATTAAATATCAGTGTTTTACCTTTCCTTGTAAGCACATCATAACAGCTGCACCCATAGCATCTACCACTTCTTTGGTAGTATCCCAGTAAAGATTGTGGTGCTTTTATGCTAAATATGGTTTGTAGTACAGGAAAGCTGAACCAACCGGTGCCAATAGCCCACCCTTCACTGGTGTAACAGAACTTAATCCTTTATCTATTGGGCTCCTGCTTAGAATCTCCTAGAAAAAGTGATGCAGAATTCACTCACTGAAGAAAAAAAATGGAATGTAGAATATGGGTCCAGCTCAAAACTGGGCTCCTGCTGAACAGTGAAGTTGAAGTGCAGTGTTTGCTTCATTTTATGTTGCTAATTTTATTTGAAATGTTTTTGTCAGTTTTATTCTTTTTTTTTCTGTATTGGAGGGGTAATTTATGTGCCATTAAAATTTTCTCTTTTTTTTTTTTTATGTTACCACCACTTTTTTCTTTACTGTGGGGTTTTAACTCAAAATCTGTACTAACAGAGATGTGCTGATCACTTCTAGCCCTTGGTGGAAGAAACTGCGGTTGTCACGTGCTTGATACCTGCACCTCTCTCAGTCTGAACAAGAAAGAGGTGAATAGTTACTGGGGTTCATGGGTTAAAATTCTCACAAGGAAAAGCATGGCTGTGTTGCTGGTTTTAAAGGACATAAACTCTTTCTCAGACTTCCCTTCATCTGACTCTTGCAGACTGAGTGTATATGTCAAATGCTGCTCTTGGCCTCATGTCTGAGAAATCTGCTGCTTCTGACATATTTTCCTAAGGGAGTTGGAACTGTTAGTGCTTGTCCTTTGGCAGCCTATGATCAGAATATTTTAATTGCCTCCTAACAGCTTTGAAATGTGACTGACTAGAGAAGCCCCTTGTCTTTGTTTGGCCTCCTTCTTCTGGAAGATGGTCTGAGTATTTTTGAGGTGCTTTTAAAGTGGCTTCCCCAACACTGCAAAGCTCTATATTTTGCTCATTGCTAAGGGCTATCCAAAGATGAATTTGAGGATAGAAATTCCCATTTGGAGATGCTATGGAGAATTAAAAAATAAAAGAATTCTGCTCTTCTTTAATACTGCTGTATTAGTTTAAGTCTGGGCAGGGACATAGTGCAGAGTAAGCCAGAGTTTGAATTTATACAGCACAAGCAACCCTGTCAGAATTTGCTGTCTGGATATTTATATCCAGTGATTATACAAATTAAACTACTACAGCCATTCAGAAACTGGAAATTTTTACTTGATGGGAGAAAAACAACAATGTGTTTAGAATGTCTGTGTCAGTTCTCATCCTTGCCTAGTAAAACTTATTTTGAAAGTCACCATTAACGTTGCTGTTTACCTGCTGTGGTTGCACGTCAAGCAATTCTGACAGGAGAATTCATTATAATTGACAGTCAGTTTATTAGTTTACAGCTTTTTAGGCATTAGTTTTTCATTTAATAAGGTTGTTATGAGAAAGTTCTATGGTAGAGGAGGTTGTTTTGTCGTCTAGGAAAGATTTCAAAAGCTACAGGCTGCAGCAGGGGTGGAAAGGTCTTTATTACACTGCTGCTGTCTAGCCAAACTTAAAAATGAGACATATTTGCTCACAGACTGGAGTTTATCAGGCAGAAAGAGTAATTAAATTTGAGTTGTGTCAGCCAACTACCTTAAAATGAAGAGAAGTCAATGTACGTTGCTCCAAGGAGAAAGAAGGAAATGATTAGTTATAACTACATTCAGTGTCCAAGAGAATTTCTTCACACCCCTTGAATCTGTTGCAAAGGGAGGAAAAAAACCTAAGCAAAGTACCTTTAAATCTTCTCTTAATGTCTAAAATTTCTTGAGTTCATGATTCCCTGTGGAAGCTAGAGGAAACCAGATACTACTGAACTATAATATTCCAAGGATTGATGGAGGGACTGTTTGGTAGATGAGGAATTGGTTGGATTGTTGCATCCAGACCATCAACTGTTCACAGTCTTGATGGACATCAGTGTCAAGTGCTGTCCCTCAGATGTCCCTTGGGATCAATGCTAATTAATGTCTTCATCTATGACATAGACAAAAGGGATTGAGTGCCCCTCAGCAAGTTTGCAGCTGACACCAAGCTGAGTGGTGCTGTTGACACACCTGAAGAATGGGATGGCATCCAGAGGGACGTGAACACGCTCGAGAAGTGAGTCCATGAGAACCCTGTGAATTTTATCAAGGCCAAGTGCAAGGTGCTGCACCTGGATCAGGGCAATTCCCAGTATCAACACAGGCTGGGGGATGAAGGGATTGAGAGTAGCCCTGCAGAGAAGGACTTGGGGATGCTCGTGCATGAGAGGCTGGACATGACCCAGCACTGAGCACTTGCAGCCCAGAAAGCCAATTGTATCCTGGGCTGCATCCAAAGCAGCGTGGCCAGAAGGGTGAGGGAGGTGATTCTGCCCCTCTAGTCTGCTCTGGTGAGACCCCTCCTGGATGCTGCATCCAACTCTGGGGTCCTCAGCACAGGAAGGTCATGGACCTATTGGAGTGGTTGAGAAGGAGCAGGGCCACGGAAATGATAAGGAGGCTGGAGCACCTCTCCTATGAAGACAGACTGAGAAAGTTGGAGTTGTTCAACCTGGAGAAGAGAAGGCTCTGGGGAGACCTTTTTGTAGCTTACTTTAAGGGAGCTTATAAGAAAGATGAGGGCAACTGTTTAGCAGGGGCTGTTGTGATAGGACAAAGGGTAATGGTTTTAGACCAAGGTTTAAAGATTAAGACTTTTATAACGATATAAATAGGGAAAAAAATTTTTATGATGAGTGTGGTGAAACACTGGCACATATTGCCTGGAGGGGTGGTAGGTGTCCCATCCCTGGAAACCTTTATAGTCAGGTTGGACAGGGCTCTGAACAACCTAATCTAGTTAAAGATGTCCCTGCACATAGCAGGGAGGCTGCACTAGAGGATCTTTAAAGGTCCCTTCCAACCTAAACCATTATGTGATTCTATGGGCTCTCAGTAACTGAGTGCAATCAATGAGGCTCAGGTAAAAATACACTTACAGTAAAGTTGCTGATTTTATTTTAGTTTAGAAACTGTTTAGCAAAAGGAGATCAGAAAAGATTTGCTTTGAAACCTTGGCTTGCAGTTAATCTGGAAGTGCTTGCAGAATGTCACACAACACAAAAAAGGTGGTCCTTTGCTGAGAAAACAAAAGATAAGGTTATTTTACTATTAAAATTTAAAGATGAAGCTGGCAAAGATGGCTGTTGTCAGGGTTACTTAACACATTCCTTTGTGATAGTGTATGATAGTTTATGGTTTTTTTATGGTAGTGTATAACTTGAAAAACTTGGATCTGAATTCTCCATAGCTACGATCAGCCATAAGCTGATTTTTGGGGGAAAGTTTCAGTAGACAAAGAACAATGATTAAAACAAATCTTATAACCATCTTTTTGGGAAGCTGGAAAGCCTGTGGTCAGGAATCTGCTTAAATCTGGCCGTATCACAAGCCTCTGAAAATTTCCTACTGCGTAGTCTCTTTGGGAGCTTGGCAGCAACAGCCCCCAGAGACTCCATCTGTGCTGGCCATACTCTAGAGCCCAGGGGACCTGGGCTGAATAAGATTTTTCTTTATATTTAACCTCCAAATCTCCCTGTGGCTCCTGTGGTTTGTCTGTTCCCTCTTCCTAGCATCTTTGTGGTTCTATTTTATTAGTACTGGACCAAGCAGCATTGATCTTAAGAAAGGCAGACAAGACTAGTTTGCATCAGTGAAGCCGGGTATTCACTTTGGATATCAAGTTTTACTGACAGTGATAGAGGGTATAGAGGTCTGGAGCTTTTTCGAGGAAAAAGCATCAGGATTTGGAAATGATCCAAATGTGGGATTTGGAGGAAAGAAGAAAGAAAAAGGAAAAAAGCAACCTCAAAGATTTAAGACAAAAGTGAATTTTTAAGTGACTTTACGACAAGAGTGAAGAGGATGGGCTGGATTAATTTTTTGTTAAGTTTGAAGGTGTGGTGTCACAACAGAGTAAATGGGTGGAAGAGCACAACTGGAAGGGGACAATTAGAGCTTAAAAGAAGGAACAGATTTTTAAGTCATTGATGTGTATAAGGTGAAGGTAAAGACACTCCTGTCAGTTTGTTGGCCTTTCAGCCCTAGAGACAAGGTACTGTATCGAGCCCCATATTAAAGAGATTTCTGTACTTTGTACAAATGCTTGAGTGGATAAAACAAGCAGCTTGCAGACCTGTGGGACTCCTTGTCAAAAACTGTGTACCTTTTACTTCCACAACACAGATTTAAAGGGAAACGGAACAGGTAGTTGGCAGAGACACCTATTGGGGTAACCGAGAAGGCAAACCACAGGAAGCTCAGAAAATACCCTAAATGGCTTCTGCTTGGAGGCTGAGAGATTGTGCTGGGTGAGGTGGACTCTTGAGCTGAAATAGTATCTCCATTCATTTACTCTTCAGATGTCACAGATGGCATTTTTTGGAGCCCAGGATGCTTTTGTACTTGCACAGTGTTAATGTTCAGGGGCTTTAGGAGGGAAGGGAGAAGACCATTTTAAAGTTTCCCAAGCTCCAGACAGAGCTCAGCTGAGATATTTAACAGGATTTAAAGTCTTCCAGGGAGCTGTTTGCTGACCCTTGGGTTACTTTCCTGTGCAGTCTGTCATCTGTCTCTTGCACACTTACATTTGCAGAGTGTAACTGTTTGGATTACTTGTTTATTCTTCTATATAACCTTCCATATAGCATATAAATCACTCTGTGTCATATTTTCTTGAGTCATGCTCCCCAAAGTAACATTAACTCTTTAATTTTATGAGGTAAACTTTCTTTCTGAAAATTACAGTATTTTTCCAGCTGTTTCATATGTATGGAACAAAAAAAATCTGTGTGTTGTTTAGAAGTTATTAATTGCAATAAATTGTGGAAAAAGTGTACAGTTTTCAGATTTGTTGTGTAAAAATTTTGACTGTTGTAATTTGATGTTAGATGGGAATACTGATAGTTTAGGAAATAATTTTTATTTACTCTAAATTTTTTGTAACAGTATCTCACTTTTAAATAATTTTTATCTTTTTACTTTCTCATTTCTCTTGGCAATGTGATATGGGGGAGGAAGAGATCAACTGCAGGGCAAGCTCCCTCTTTCCTTGTAAAGAAAAAGGCAGGTAGACAGGCAAAGAATTGACCTGGTACTTCATATTGTGAATAATGGTACAGGGAAGAAGCTGTTGCAAAAGTTAACTGAGCAAAATGCACATGAAGTTCAGTCACAAGCAGATTGCTCGTGGTCCTATTTTCAATAAAGCTTTTGCTTTCTAGGTTGCAAAAGGTCAGAAGGTGTCCTGAGTAGGGACTCTCATTATTTTTGGTCACCCTGAATAAAATCACTGACATAAAAAGTGCTTTCCTGATAGTTACCATAACTCTGGCTAAAAATCATTTAGAGTTATCAGAGACTCAGATTAAAAGTTTCACTCATGACTACAACAGGTGTTCTGTATACTAGTTACCTCCAAAAATTTGACCTCCAAAAATTTTGCCTAAGAATAAAGCCTAATTTAATGAGACTAATGGTATCTTAATTAAAATGTATGAAGAATACTAAAATAGGAATAACTGAAAGTAAATATGGAATTCTATTTAGGTCTTGGAAATTATTCAGTCTGAAGAAAAAAAATTACAAGTTTTCATGTCTCTTTCTAAATTATTGATTTCCTTGTATCACTTGTAAAATTAAAATTATTTCCAGTTTTAACTAACATCTCAACTATTTGCTTACACACCTGCACTTTACAATGCTGCTTAATTGGGAATTGTTATGATTGATTCTGGAATTGTTGTGAAGGGAGAAATTAGAAGGGACGTGTTCAATTAAACTTCATTTTTCTGAGCTGGAATTTGAAACAGGAGGTAGCCCAAGAAAATGTTTTACTCTGGATTCTTTTTGGCTGTAAACTACAGATGAGCCAGAACTCACTGTGACTAGTGTGACAAAACATTCACAAGGGATTTAGTTATTTTCTCCACTTTCACTTATTTAGATTATGTCCCAGAAATTAATACCTTGGAGGTAACAGTTCATGTAATTTTATTCAAAATATGCAAACTAGTGCAATATTCAGCCCCACAGTGTAAGCACAATAAGGATTTTGTAGCTTTTAGTTATTTGAAAGCTATTTAAGTATATACAAGTGTTTTAAAGATAATCCATTAGCTAAACTCTCCAAGCAAAGGCTTTACTAAACAGCAATTCCTTGATCTTCCCCTAACCCCCTTTTTTTCTCCACAGAAGACCATTTTAATTACTACTAGATTCTTATTTACACTGCTGCATTGCCCAGCTCAGCTGAAGGCACTGACTGGGAGGTAACTGCAATCACCTGAGCTCAGGATATACTCTGGGAAAAGCACCTTATTTTTTTTCCCCTCCTCCTGCAGGGGGAGAAGTAACAAGGTGCAACTTCTTTCTTTGGCCATCTGATTTTTCTCCATGGTATGTAATTTATATTTATAATTATCTTTGCGAATTCAGTACATCTAATGAGATTGTGTAAGAGCATATTCATTCCTCCTCAAATATTTTTTCAGCTTTTTTTTTTATTGTTGTTTTTCTTATATTTCTGAAAATTTGGGTTTAATTCTTCAATCTCTTGGTCTTTTCAGCCTGTATTTGTTTTGGTAGGTAATATATAAAAAGGCAGTAGAAGTTTTCCTGAGTATAAAATGATCTCTCCAAATCTCGCTACATTGTTGCTCTTAAAGGGAAAAAAAAATCTTTTTGCACTTCATGCAGTTTGGATGATTTTACTGCTGACTTGTTAAAAAGTGCCCTTGAAATTATACATAGAAAGATTTCGGGATGGCAGAAAGTAAAGGGGTAATGTTCTGTGCTCTAAACAATGGTAAGATTCTGCTGGAACTTGAGAGTTTAGAAGAAATCAGGTTGGATAGGAAACTCCTACTTTTTAATTGTAAAGGAGAGAAAAGAGACTATATAGCCTAAGAAAGAAAGGAATAGTATTACAAAAGAAAATTTAGAGGGAATTTTCTTGCAAAATAAAATGAACTTTCTCGTGGGTGCAATTAGAGCAGTGTATTTGTGTTGCATGATGGTGGAGGGGTTTATACTGATACTGCTTCTGCATCTGATTTTCACTCAGAAACGTGGAAGTGTGTTGTAATAGTTGATAGTCTAGGTACTTTGAGGTCAAAATATCAATTAGCCACTACAGTGCTGGTTTTCATGTATGCTGGGGTGGGTTTTGTGCATGCAAATGGACATACCCATATGTTTTTCGTATGTCAGCTCTGGCCTTCATCATCTAACAAATATGTTTCAAAATGTTGCTGAGTTTCATGCAATTGGAAAGAACAAAGCATTAAGGACAATAATTTCATGCTTCGTGCAGTATAAACAAAAAACCCCAGAACTTTCCAGGCAAGGGAAGGGAGTGTGTCAAATTAATCTATAAAAGTCAGACAAAAGGACTTTGCTTGGAAAAGAAATGCAGGGTGGTTTCAATTAACATTTTGCTTCAGGTCATGCCATGTTCTTTCAATTAGGACTTTGGTGCAAGAAAGACTGTCTCTTCATAAATGCCTTTACTCCATTAAAGGGAAAGACTTGGTCATTCTCCAGAGATGGGGGAATGGGAATACTTTCAGTTGTCTTTAGTTTGGGGGAGTATGGATTGTGATTCTCTTTCAATTCTGAATATAATCAAGAAGAGTTGGGATCAAGTATATTTAAGTGTCTTTCTTAAACTCTTCACTTTTCCTGCAGTTCAGCTCTCTTTCTTCAGAATAATTTTCCTTTGCAAAACTCTGACATAAATAATTTCCCTTGATGTTTTAATCACTGTTTTTCTTTGAGGTCCAGTGTATCTATTTAATAGTTTGTCTGCAGTGTTTTGCTAGAATGGGAATAGGCTTGTGTTGTCATTCAGTTTGTAAACATGTTGCTCCTTTCTCATTTTAATAACTTCTTTTTTTAACAATAATGTGTTTCCTCTGTCTGTGTGTGTGCCCTGCAATGGACCCCTTTTGTTTATGACCTCCTAGTTCTGGTTGGAATGAAGTACTGAGGCAAACAGGAAGATTTGTTGAGGAAAGAGTTTCATGCTAATTTCCCCTTTGGTGTCCAAGGTATATCTCAATTCCAGCTGATACACACAGAATGAGCACCAGAGTTTCCATCGTGCCTGCTGAAACCAAAGCTAAATAAACAAGAAGGGTAAATTAGCATGTTTCTATATCTACAGAAGACTTACAAAAGAATGGTAGAAATCTTATTTGTGAATATTTCCCATGTCCCCCACAAGCAGTTTTGCAAGCACCGTTAACAAAGCTGCCCCACGCTGCCAATCCTTGGGCATTGCCATCCATTGTTTTCAGTAGTAAGACCCATATTTGGGAGAAAATAACGTCTACATCAGGATAATGTTGCATTAGTTCAATCATGGGGTCATATAATATCAATCTAGGTCATTAATTATGTACAATCATGCCTTCCTTAGCACTGAATGTTGCACTAGTGGAGTAGCACTGCTTTTGTTACTAAAATTATACTATAAACTGTAGATTTGCAGCAGTGTTGGGTATTTCTTTTTAAAACTATTTATTTTTTTTCAAACTGAGCCCTCAAAAGTTCAGACATTTGAAATTCAGAACTGCCCTTGCTATCTAATTTTGCCACTCTACATATCAGTCCTACACTCCTTATGAGGCAAAAATTTTGCAGAGAAAATTTGTTTGTGGTCCTCTAATCGGAAAGGATCATAACGTCTTTGTACAAGGACATATGGGTGATTGTAAGTCTACTATTTCCCAGCATCTAGTTTAACCTTTTAGACAGGGGAAACTATTTCTAGAAACTGCCTTTGAGCTACTCTTTATTTTAGAAGAGGGGAAAAAAAAAAAGAAAATTACCTTGGCACTCCTGAGTGCAGCATGCACAGCTGCTGCCCCAGCAGTGGTGTGAGTCCAGCTCCTTCTTGTAGTTAGGGCCATCTCTTTCTTCTGAGACGTCACCAGCATCTTTCTGTGGGATGTATGTGGCAGGGGAGATAATTGTTTTAGGCACATCACTCATTTCTAAGAAGGGTGCCTTCTACGCATCCTTTGGAAACAATTTCAAATGCTTAGCGAAAATAATGTTGGAAATTCTCAGGCAAAGGTCAGAGGAAGTTTTAAGACTGAAAGGTTTAGCCTAAATATAGGACTAGGCTATGAGGTCCCAAAATAAATGAAAAAAGAAAATAGTCTCGGTAGTGTTATACAACAGAATGTACCTTTGCACTGGTTTGAGCTGTGGTGCTGGGCAAAAGCTTGTGAAATACTTTAACTTGTTAACAATGGAAAGTGAAGAAAGTTTGGGTTTGGTGGGAAGGATATTATATACAAAAATGTAAACAATGCTGGCTCTTGCAGCCTATTAGCATCAGTTGTCAGAGCCTGACATAATCTAATAGGCATGTCATAATACATCACACTGTTATATTTACAATCCAACGTACTTATAGCAAAATAGTTTGATTTTTTTTGGAAATACTGTCTAGGGATGCCCCTGTTATTCACAGCATCGAACTGTAATGGTCAGTGCCTACTCAAGAGTTGTGAGCTCCCCGTGAGTTTGCTATTTCATGTGTTTCCTTCAGCTATGTTTATTTTATTTAAGCAGCAATGGGCAGAATTACTGTGTTATTGTTCTCTGAGTACTTAGGCATTTACAGGCATTTGCAGCCTAAGCTGGATCCTATTTATTTTTTACCATTCAGCTACAGAATACTGTACTTCATTGTAAGTGAGACTTGGACATTAAATCAATTTGTTGAAAGTGTTTTGTACTTTCTAGCTGTTAGGAAACGCAATATGTTATTGGTGTCACGTCTTAGCTCATAGGCTGAGACAAGTGTATTGAATTAATTCCAAAGATGGTTGTTAACAATGCACAGTGCTATGGCTTCAAATCTGTATGTGTTCACTTCCAGATTGCAGACTCCTTCCAACCCGTTACATGCCTGAATCAGCTGGGATTGTCAGGGCTGTAGAAGATACCATTAGGTGCACAGAGCTTTGGTGTGTTATATATGCTTTTCTAAACAGGCTGGATACACGTTAGAATCCCTTTAACTTTTCTATTAAGAACCACCCTGCAGGGGTGACAGTTGCACAGGGATCTCTAGCATCAGTGTGGCTGGAAAAGGAGAAGGTAGAAGACAAGTGTGTGGTTAACTACAGACCCAAACACATGTGGTGGAACTGCAGGACCCCATCAGGAGAGGGGTGAGAAGAGCTGCCAACGGGGTAGCTCAAGATCCAATCCAAAGGGTGGGAGGCAGCAGAGTTTAACTCACTGGAAAGAAGTCACATCAGGCCCCTCACTGAGAACCAGTACTCTTGAGAACTCAGGAGACATGGCAAGCAGAGCTTGACCCAGACAAGTCTCAGTCCCCACACTGGGACAGCTTGGCCTGCAGGGAACCTGATCCCTGCAGATGCTGGCATTGCATAAAAAACACTTTGAACCAAGCTCAGCACAGAGAATCTGCACAACTCTAATTGAAACAGCCTTTTCTTTTTGTGAAAAGAAGGCTGCAGAGGGGTTGCTAAATGATGAATTCTTTCCTTTTATTTGGAGCCCACCATTGGCTTGCTAGTGTTATACAAAGAACATTCTGCACTCCAAGTCCATTTGAAATTTAGTCGAGCATTGCAGCAAATGATGTAACTCACTACTGGGAGCTTCTCCAGACCTCTACTGTTTTATTTGTTAGTAAGGCATGTTTAACAGTGAAAATTCTTCTTTTCTTTCTTGCCCCTTTTTTTGGTTTGTTTTTTTTTTTAATTGACAGATCCTACATCTGTTTTTGCAACTATTTCCTACTTAAGTTTTTGCTTAAAGCAATTCTAATCAAATGATTGATTTAATTAATATCCTAAATTATGGGCTTGGATCTTTTTGATAATAATAATGTTCCACATTCATTAAAACCACAGTTCTTCAGCTTTAATAATTGCTTCCAGGCTCTTTGGGGCCTGGACTCTTCCATTTGACGCATTATTATATTCTTTACTTGGCACATTACTATATCCTTTATAATGAGCTGTAATCCTTACTATTCTTTCTAGTCTTCTGCTTTTATCATTCTAAATACTTTTTGATCTCAAGTTTTACAACACAGTAAATTAGCTCAAGGGTACACAACTGAACTTTGACCTTGTGAAGACATTCAGTCAGATCTGTTTATAAAGAAATTTAGGATTGTTTGTGGCTTTTGAAAACAGTTAGGGAACTATGTCTTTCTTTTTTCCTTCAAGTTACCTATAAAAATTCAGACACATATGCCTGTTTCTCTGTGTGTAAGAAACATGCTTACCATTTTTAAGAGAAAGTTAGATGCATTAGAAATACTGAAGAAAATCTGCTCCAAATTTCTCTTCTGTTGCTGCAGTTTTCTACAATAATCTCTTTCTGCAGAACCAAAACCACAGTTTGAATTAACTAGAATTTAGGGGCAGATTTAACTGGTTCTTCTTTCTACCAGCTAAATCAGCGTGTCCAGCTTAACAAAAAGGACTATGAACTCCAAAAGGGACACTCCATAACCTATTTTCCTCACAGGAGATCAGCCTTTGAGTTCTAGCTTTTCTTGAATGCTGTGTGAATATAAAAAGAGTAGTCAGGCCTTAAGTCACTCCTGGTCATGTTTTGTTTGTGTTCAAACTGGTCCCAGCAGCCAAACTTGTGGGAGAAATCTCACATGAATAACCCCCTACAAGAATCCAGTCTGCCTTACCCAGTCTCTCAGCTTCAGAGATTTTGCAGAGCTTTGCTGATCCTCTTCAGCCTCCCTGTATCTCCTGAAGACACCAAACGAGATAATGGGGCTGCAGCAGGCAAATGTGGAGATAAGAAGCCAAAGGTTATATTGTCAAGGTGCAATATTTTGCAGTGTATCTGAGACCTGGAAGGCGTTGGCATCTCTGCAGATCCTCTTGAGCACAACAGAATATAGTCTGCATGTGACTCACCATCTTTTTCTCTAAACTTCCTAATTTCCATGACTCTTATGACAGCTACAGAAATATTTGCAGCGGGGAGGATTCCCAGGAGTATCTTTAGTTTCTATTAGGGGTCGGGTTGTAATGTTTAATAAGCTCTTACCAGAAAATATGTACTTGGTTTGTATTTTTTTAAAAAATCTGATAAGAATTTTACAAAATCCACCTTGAAATTCAAATGTAGAATGTTAAGTTGACCCGCAAAAGTTCTGTTCATAAGTATATGATCATGTAAAAGGTGTGTTGTGCCTCAAAATGTTGGTCTCCATATACAAGCAAGTCTTGTCTTTGTTTTAATTCCATATAGTTTTTACAGTACTTGAGCTACTACTGGAATAGATCGGATCAGATCCCGTGGGGGGATCCTTGCAGCTGGCTGATAGATGTGGCTTGTGACTTCTGAGAAAACTTGGGTTGGAAAACTGAAGATTTTTACTATGGGCTTGGGTTGGAAAACTGAAGATTTTTACTATGGGTGTCTCTTGGTGTCATAATGCAGCACTTATATGTTTGTATATAAATTACTGTGACTGAGTTCCCATGCTGTTCCTTTTGTCTGAAAAGGACTGGTTTGTGTTAATATTATTTAACAAAATAATATTTTGTTGCAACTGTTGTTGCAAGAAGGGACTTTTCATTAAGGGCCATAACAGCAAGAGTTGACCGTGCAGGAGAGGAGAGGTATCCCAGTTGTGCTAAGTGTGGTAACATCTTGACTAGAATAGTGTGTTTGGGGTTTTGCAACTCAGGTTTGGGGGTTTGCAACTCAGGCAGAAGTGGGCCCACTGGAGGGGTTCCAGATGGGGGCAACAAAAATGGTCACAAGTCTAGAAACAAGGAGCTCCAAGAAAAGGTCAGAGTCAACTGCTTAGTCTAGAGAATATTGGGGTCACCAGTGTAGTCATTGTCTAATAAAAGCTACTGCAGTAACAGGTGGTGACTTTTCCCCACATTTGAGTGTGAGTAGGACAGCCTCTACAGGTTGAAACTGCAGCAAAGACAGCTTGGATTGGATTTTAGGAAACCTAACAAGACTGTGAATCACTGGAGTAGACAGCCATGCAAACTGTCTGTCATGGGGAGGCCTTTGAGAACAAATTAAGCGACTGTTGGTCAGGAAAGACACAGGTATAACTGATGCTATATATGGTATGCTCATGGCAAAGAAACAGGCTAGATGGCTTTTAGAGGCCTTTTTTAATCCTGTGCTTTCTCTGAGGACATGATTTGATGAAATGACAAGATTCTCCTTCTTTGGAGATCTTCAGAAGCTGTCTGGACACAATATTGAGTAACATGCTCTAGGGGACCCTGTTTGAGCCGGGAGGTTGGATTAGATGACCTCCAGTGGTCCCTTCCAATCTTGCCCATGGCTGGTAGCTTTCCAGCATGACACAAACTGAACACTGGCCTTTATTGTTTGCACACTTGTTGTGTTTTAGAACCTGGAGATTTTCAGACACATGCACCCACTTATTAACCTGGCACTGCCTCCTTCCTGGCTTCTCTGTGAGATGCTGCTGACCAAAGGGAGAGGGAGGGTCTCTGATCTCCTGCTTGTGCACAGCCAGGGTTCAAAGGGGAAGGAAGCTGGAACGCTCTGTGTTCAGATATTAAATATTGCCATCTAATAAAAATTTACTGGAAACACATTTTAGGGAGTTGAATCTCTTCCATTGGAAGTAGTGGTTATCAGACCATCAGTTTGATGCTTGCCCAGTTAATCTATGCCTGCTTTAGCTTATCTGAATTTAAGTCTTTTCAGAGAACACAGCTTCTCTCTCAATCTTTTTAGTATTACTGCTCTTTTCTTCCCAAATAAGGAAGCTTTAACCACAGTGTGTGCCTGCCAAACTTTAGCTTTGTGGAGCTGCAAATCCGAAGCAGGATGCTATCTGTTTTTATGAGGTCTTTCTGTTATTTCTATAATCCTCGGCCAGCCAAGAACCCCTCATTTATCCTCCTGTTCTAATCCTCCTGTGTAAACAAAAGGCAGACGCAGTCTTGGTTTCAACTCAGCTAAAAATTGAAGCCACTCAATGTAATAAATATAACCTATAGATGAACCTATTTTCCAGAAATGTGTTTCTTTAAACAAATTGTATTACTGTCCTCTATTGTTTGAGAAACACCTGAAAAAAATGTTTGTTTCTCAATTAGATTTTAATTTGTTTTAAAGAAGAGTCCAGAGGCCTTACTTACAATTAAGGTTTAATTATGCCAGATGTTGAGCAGTGCCTATGCTGAAGAATTTGTTTACTTTAAAAACAGATGAAGGGTTGTCAATGAAACTCAGAGGATGATGGTGAAAGACTGTGATTATGTGCAGAAACACTTGTGATAAAATTGTCATATTTGTAAAATCTGCACAATTGAAAATGAATAAGCAAAAACAAACGAACCCCCCACAAACAAAAAATGTTGACATTACTAAATCTCTGATTTATCTGTTGTGGCCTAGTCTAACATAAGAGACAACTCAGCATTACTTCCTACTAAGTAAATGAGTACATAGGCATTTGAAAAGCTCTTATTTTTAGGCAAAAGCCTTTGTGTGCTCTTCTAAAGGTTGATGCTTTCCCTAATTTATCAGCTTGTTTAAATGCAGGGCTATTTAAAATGTGTTTAATGACTTTATGGTGCAAATTATAAAGCCTTTGGCTGCTTTCATAAATCAAAAATTCTTGGCTCTTTCTCAGACCCTTAAAAGTTGCAGATGCTAGGCTGAAAATCTGACCAAGTCAGAAGTAAAATTTCCATTAACTTCATGGGGGATGTTGCTCCATCAGTATTCATAATTACAAAAGTTACATGGAAATTTTTGTTCTGTAGGAAAATAAGGCCTTCCTTTTCTCAATGAACCTGTCTGTGAAGTACCAAGAGAATTTTTAATGAATCCCAGAGTGAGGCAGGTTATCATTTGTCAGTTGTACATTAGATTTGATCACAGGTTGTATTAAGAGCATGAGAAAATTATTCTTTTGTCTTAGTTACACATCAATAGTGCATTGTTGTGGTTTCCCCAGTTCCTTGAGTGAATGTAAAGTAACATATCACTTAATGGAACAGAAGGGTAAAGTTGGTTTTGTTTTGCTTTAATCTACAAGTGACATTCATACTGATTTAAAAACATTGATATTGCAAGGCATCTTGTTATCATAAATTTCTAAATGAACAGTAGATATACTCATAAAACTAAACAGCAAGTTGTATGAAAAATGTAAAGCAATATAGTATGTGAAGTAGTATCCTGGGAAAAGGTCATAAAAATAACAAAAAATAAGACTTATAAATGGGGTTGATTCTTATATTAAGACAACAAACTTTGAGATAAAAGGTATCCTAAATCTTTCAAATCAAGACAGATAGGACACCATCTGAATAGTGAATTTTTTTTTAAATTACACAAAATCAATGGAAATAATCAACATGTGAGAAACTTGGAAGCATTTGATGGCATAATATTTATCAGTGATCAGTAAACCCTTCTAGTCCTCTGTCTTTTGATGACATTCCAGAAGCTACACAATTTCAGTAGTCCCTGAAATCTTAGGGAAAATATTTTTATTGGATCTGTTTTCTACTCTTCATAAAGACTTTTAAATGAGTAAGAGTTCAGACTTAAATACATTTGTTTGCTATCCCTTCTTCTTAAAGGCAAAGAAGCTAATCTTTGGCTGAATTAAAGCACTGTTGCTTTGCAACATTAATCCTATGCCAGTTAATGCCAGCAAATTCATGGATATTAAAAGGTCTCACAAGTATAAAAATAGGTTTAAAACATGGTCAAAGAATAAAGGTAGACTGAGATCCACAAAAAGAACAAAAACTAGTTTGGAGATAGTTTACTACCCAGCAACTTGCATTCAGAAAACAGCAGATAATACACAGATCTTACATTAATACATGAACAAAACCAAAACGAGAACCAAAAAAAACACGAACTAAAAAAGCAAAGAAACACTAAAAAGGAAAAGAAGCTGGGTAGATAAAGCCACTGGATAAATCGTTAATCTAAGAACATGGCTTTTAAGAGCCAGACTAATTGCATACATTCCTCAAGCAAAATGACTGTGAAAATCTGAAGATTGACAAAAATCAGGACAAAATGAATCCAAAATATCAATAAACCTATTAAGAGCCATGTGAGAAGCTGATCGATAGGGCAGGCAGTAGGGCACAGCTGCTCAACAGTCCACTTTAATGCCATCAATAGCCCATGGGGACAACTCAGCCTGTTGGCTTGGGAACATGGAAGAAAAAGATTTAAGGGAAAAGAAAAAAGAAACAAAGTAAATTGAGTGTTTTGGAGGGAAGGCATACTACTTGCAAGAATTTAATATATTTATGGTTTAAGACAAGTGTCTGGTAATGATTTGAGAGATGTTTATCATCTGCACCAAAATTTAGAGGGGAATGATGGTAATCTTAAGGTAGATTGTTCAGAAGTCAAATGACTGAGTTCTGGTCCTCCTCAGTGTCAGGGAAAAAAATCCAAAAACTGCAGTTAAAGAAGAAATGGATGAACACTTGGCTCTGCAGTTCTTTTTACTTCTTTTTTTGTTTGTTTGTTTTTAATTGTCATGCAGCAACATTGCGGGTTTCTTTGCTAAAGCACTCTTGGAAAATTCCATGTGTCAGAATACCGAGTTTGCATTCAATTTAAAATCTCTGTGGAAATATTTTTGAGGCAAACACACTGATGGAGCTGGGCGGGACTTGTCAGCATTGAAGTGGGTAAGAAAATGGACTTCACAAACATGGTGTGTTTTAGATGTACCTCTCTCTATCCAGATAGTTTCTATCGCTGCCAGACACTTTGCTCCAGAGGTGTCCTCCTTGTAGCTCCGTAGGAGCACAACCCAAACCTTTCCTCCACCTGTGAGTTCTACTAATACTGGAGCTGTTCTGTTATTGTTCCAAGATGCAAAGCTCTCCCTGTGCAAACTGTAGATTTAGGAGTAGCTGCCATACATCCTTGCAACTTCCTTTAGTATTGTGTTGAACGTCTTCCAACATCAAAACCACGAAATGATAGAGTTTGCAATTCTTGGTGAAGTCAGGAGGGGGGTCAGCAAACTCTCTGTCTTGTACTTCTGGAGGGTGGGCTTTGGCCTATTCAGGTCACTGCTTAGGAGAGTCCTGTGGGAAACAGTTGTTAATAACAAAGGAATCCAGGAAGACTGGACATACTTTTAAAAAGAAATCTTAAAAGGCACAGGAGCAGGCCATCCTTATGTGCTGAAAGAGAAGCTGTCAGGGAAGAAGACTGACCTAGCTGAGCAAGGAGGTTTTGCAGGAACTCAGGGGAAAAAAATGAAGAGAGTTCATGATCTTTGGAAGAAGGGCAGGCAACTCAGAAACAGTACAAGGGTGTCATTAGGTCATGTAGAAAGAAAACTAGAAAGGTGAAATCTCAGCTAGAACTCAGTCTGACCATCACAGTGAAAGATAATAAAAATCTGATTTTTAAATACATCAACAACAAAAGGAAGGCCAAGGAAAATATCCATCCTTTATTGGATGCAGAGGGGAACTTTGTAACCAAGGATGAGGTAAAGGCTGAGGTACTTGATGCCTTCTTTGCCTCAGTCCTCAACTGGTTATCCCCAGGGCAGCCACCCCCTGAGCTGAGAGGAATGGGGAGCAGAACAGAACATCCTCCAGGTTTCATTGACACCCCTCCACAGAGGGAGCGACCTGTTGTGACACTTAGACACTCACAGGTCTATGGGACCGGATGGGATTCATCCAGGGATACTGAGGGAGCTGGTGGAAGAGTTCAGCAAGCCCCTCTCCGTGATTTATCCTCAGTCCTGGCTCACTGGGGAGGTCCCAGACGACTGGAGGTTGATTAGTGCCACATCCAGTTGGTGTCCGGTCGCAGGTGGTGTTCCCCACCAGGAATGCTCTGCAGAGGGATCTGGACAGGCTGGGTCAGTGGGCTGAGGCCAGTGGTGTGATTGTTCAATAAGGCAAAGTGCTGGGTCCTGCACTTCCTGCACAACAACCCCATACAGGGCTACAGGCTGCAGGAAAAGTGGCTGGAAAACGTGTGGTGTGGATAGTTGGACTTGATGATCTCAGAGGCCTTTTCCAACCCAATTGATTCTATGCTCTGTTTTCAGCCTTATTAATTAACTGCTCTGATACAGTAAAATGTGATATACTTGACTTCCCAAACCTGGGCCACTGAGCAGAAGCCAAAGTCAACTTTCTGAAAAAGCAGAGGGCAAAACCAAGTCTGCTTCATTGCTGTGGGCAGCCTAATCACTGCAGTGGGTCAAGTTCCTAAAAATCTGATTAGTCCTCTATAATAAGGAGTTTAATAGTTAAATAGCAAGATTATTTTTGCTCTTTGTCAGTTAAAAACGCTGTTTATTTTAATTCTGTACCTCTCTTGCTGACACCCACAGCCTTCAACTCTAAATGCTCATTGTATATCAGATATCCTTGGCCTTATTGGCTAGCAGGTGATGCCTAGGCCTGGGATGTTGGATTTTGATCTTACATAGCTCCACTGTCTTCTTGGGCAAAATCCTGTAG
This sequence comes from Neopelma chrysocephalum, assembly GCF_003984885.1. Lineage (NCBI taxonomy): Eukaryota > Metazoa > Chordata > Aves > Passeriformes > Pipridae > Neopelma > Neopelma chrysocephalum. The sequence continues at coordinate 2,421,650 of NW_020897750.1, forward strand.
TTACTGATTTGAGTAGTGTAACTTTGCTGTCATAAAATTTTAAATTTGCTCTTCTTAGTGACCTTTCCCCCTCTTGCTGAACAAATGCCTGGGACACATCTTGCATCGCCTCTTACTGTAAGTGTGCTCTGCTCTTTTCCTGGCATTATTCTAACCTGAAACTCACCTGAGCCTCATGAATTACGTGCTTAATGCTGCATGCAAGTGTAACAAGAGCATTATCATCATCAAAGTGCTGTCTTCCAGGTCAGTGGTTGATTCCTAGACATAGGCTTTTTCTTATTTTTTTTTCTCTTGCCTTTAAACTCCAGCATAATGAATCTTGTGACTTGACCATAGTGTGTAACCCCAGTACGTCTTTGTTTACAGCCTGAGTTCAGGGATTTTTTCTTCTCCAAAAATTTAATTTCAGTCTTTTATACTTTAACAGCTCCCTAGCAATTGTATTTCGGTGGGTAGAGGGTTATGTTTTCTCCATGATATTTATCAATTGTCTTCTGCATCTCTGGTTGGCACCTGGATGTGAGCCTTCCTGCTAACTTTGCATGTATCTTTCTCTTAAAATTTAATGGAGGATAGAGAATATTTGAGACCATCTTGATCCTGCATCTGCATCTTTTTACCAGTCATAATTCAGTTTTAAGTCTTTGATTCCCTCTGACCATCACTAGATACTACTGCTGAATTTACTCTCAGCAGTAAATTTTATTTTAATATTAAACTTATTAATTCATATATCAGTGGCAATCAACATAATCTGTTTTTTTCAAACACAGAAAATAAGTTCATATTGGAAAGCTAATAGTTTATTGTCCCTTTTTTATTCTTGCTTATTTATTGTCTCCCCTAGGAGAAATACCCAAGTTCTTTGGCTTCTCTTACATTTCCCAATACTTAAAAGGTACTTACTGCAAATACAGTTTTTCAGATTTTTGTTTTCTTTTAAATCTACTGTATGCATTGTTACATTAAATCCCAAATTGTGACAGAGGCAAAAGTCTCCAAAGTTTTGGAAAGAGAATCTGGAGGAAAAATATTTCAGGTCACTTCATACTTTTTCAGTTTTTACCAAAATTTATTTTACTTTAATAGGGTTTATTTCAAATAAAAAAAAAATCTAACCTATATGAATATCAGAACAAAGCACCCTGAAAATTAATCTAGGTCATTAAAAATAGGATTTTATTTAAATTTATTAACTTTGTTTGAAACTTTAAGTCAAATAGAACTTAGTGGCCAAATATGATTTAAAATGTTCTACCAGCTCTTGCTTCTAACCAGTAGAAGAAAGAACTGCAGTTATTTTTTTATCTTGTACCTTAGTTCCGATTGTTGATATATACGTGTGTGTGTGTGTGTGTATATATATATTTTTTATTCAACTTATTGACCTTGATAATAAGATGTCAAAAGGTGACACACCTAGAGGTATGAACATTTCTGAGTGCAAATCACCTTGGACTTTCAGATCATATCCCAGTTGTGCTTTTTTGTCAGTGCTTGCAGCTTTTAAACAAAATGTGTTTCATTGGGTATCTTAGGGTGCTTTTGTTTCAACTGGCTTTGTATTTCTGTTAATATTAGTGCAGAATTTACTTTTCTAGGACAGCTTTGCTGTAGAGAATACTAGTGTCTCTGTCTTGCTTTGTCTTTTAAGTTTGGTTTCCAGGGTTCTCTGTTCTGATAAAGTTTGTTTCCCACAACTGGAAGCTGTAAGTCCCACAGGACTTCATAGCAACATCAGCAAAAGCACAAACTCAATTTCTCATTACCAAGTACTACATCCAGATCCGTGTGTCCCGACTCCCTCAAACCAATTCTTTATTTAATTCACAGTAATTTTCAACCTCCGTCCCACCTCACCATTTTTCTGGAGATTACCTAGATTTAGGCGTGGCTCTAACTTTGACAGTGTGTGCGAGACCAACTGAAGGTTAAAGCTCTTTGTGCTGACAGGACACCGAATGTGTCAAACGGTGGCTTTGGCTGTTCTGATATGCAGCCTGCTGGTGAGAGCTGCTAAACATAGCTGTGCTTATCAGGGTTCCAGCCAAGGGGAGGGTGGCATTCCTGTGACAGGGAGCCAGCACCGGGCACTCCAGACATGCCTTTCCTCACTCTCTTTTACTGGGATAGAACCGGCGTTCCTGTGCCCATCAACCAACATCAATTTTGAGCAAGCATCTGCTTTGCAAAACCCTCACAGTTGTTTGGCCCCATAGCTGAATTTATTGTGTACTAATCAGCTGTGTTATGACACTCTGCAGTGAGAGAGGCAAAACAGGGCTGGAGTAGTGCAGGCAGTTCATGGAATTAGTGTGTGTGAAACCAGACAGCTATAGCTCTGTGTGTCACTGTGACCTGTTTCCACTTCGTGAAGCCAAAATTGACCTTGAAACAGAAGGTTCTGTAGCATGTTAAAAACAACTACAAACCTGGGGAGAGCCAGGAGCCTTGAAAGATGGTAGTTGTCTCCATTTCCTATTTAAATCAAAAAAGGATTTGAAGGCAATTAAGATCGTAACAGAATCAGTGCCCCTATGGGTGATGCAGACTCTGTTTGCCAAACCAAAAGTGCAACTAACATATTCGTGTATAATTATTTATTTATTTATTTATTTATTTTAGCATTAGGAAACTTAGACACACAAGGAGTTTTACATCTTCCTTTCCATTCATGCACTGCTGAATTTGCACTTTCCAAAGCCACAGACAATGTAAATGGCAATGGCCATTGTTGCCTGGGGCACATCCTGAGGCCCTGCAAGGGCCAGTGAACACCCAGCTTGAGTGGTTCAAATGTAAATGCCACTTACCAAGAGTGCTGTGTAACTTAGTCTAGGGCATAGTTTTATAGGGCGGTGGAGTAAGTCCAGGATTGTGACAGTGGTTTCACAAATAGGTTTGAACAAAACCTATGCAAGAACAAAACCTATGCAAGTTCCACCTGACCTCCTCCAATTTTAATATTGAATCTTAATGATAAGAAAAAATGATCACATTTTATTTTTATATATATATAGGGTGCTTCCTGCTTTTGCTGTGTTTATAAATAGAGTAAGGGCAACCTAGCTGAAGAAGAGAAACATGCATGTTTGAACCCTTGTTCACTGAAAGCAATGCATCTCACAGCAAATACTATTTTCAAGAAATTAATTTACCATCTCTACTATTGTGGTACTTTGAATACATCTCTGCTGGAACCCAGACACTTAAATGTAATAAATTTTCTTTTTTTAATCTGATAAACTGAAATTTGTATGGTTTTCTTCTAGATGTAGTTTGTACTTTAGGGATAAAAATGTGGGAAAAGCTCTCTACTCTAACTGCCTGATTCTCCTGAGAGAATCCACACTTTACAGAAAAAGGCCATAGAAGAAAATAGAAAAACAGAGGATTAATCAATATCTAAATTTGACTTGACTCTGTTCAGCTTCTCAGGAGAGAGGAACTGCTGTGGGGAGCTGAATATCCTCTCCTGGGAAAGGGACTTGGCTGCTTCTCATGCAGGGGCTGGCTCCTCTCTAGCCACAGGAGAGGTCCTGGTGCCAGCTACAAGAGGTCACTGCTCATTTGCCCTCTGTCTTGAAATGGAAAAAAGGAAACGTAGCCAAAGAAGAAGGAAAAAAAATACAACGGAGAGGAGGCAGTGTAAGGCCAAAGGCAAAAATGTGCACTGTTGTGGATATGCTGGAGAGGAAATGGCTAGAAAATAAATCTGACAAACGGGGACAGGGACTAAACGTCCTGGGGCAGGATCGATGGTCCTGGCAGCCAGGATGTTGACAAACCACCCTCTTACAGGAAAAGATCAGAAGGGGCAGAGAGCAGGAAAAGGGAGGGAGCACAAGAGCGATGGAAATCTTATTCTTTGATTATTCCTCTATTGCATTGCAATGTGAACAGCATTGCCAGAGAGGGAGTGTAATACTGTTTCTGGGTGCCTCAATACTGTGTGGTATCCTTAGGCCATTACAGCCAGGGCAAGAGAAGCTGTATTGAAACTAAGTTTCACGTTTTTTGAAAAAAAGAGGGGCCTAAATGTATGCTCAATACTTAATGAATCTCAAGAAACTGGTTGCTGTGGCAGTAAGATCATGTGTCCAAGAGCACCCAATGCTCTGTGCTCTGGGAAGGCCATTTATAAAGCTTCTGGTGCCTGGCTTTGAGACTGGAGAGAAGACGGGTTGCTCTGAGGGAGCAAAGAAGGGGATTAGAAAGAAATTGGTAAGGAGAGATAATAATGAGTGGAACAAGATGGGGAGGTGACCTACCATCAGGCCTGGGGACCTGAACAAACACCACTGTCAAATTCTGTCCTATAAGGTCAGTCTTTTCCACCTTTACTGTGCATATGAAGATTAAGAGCCTGGCTTTGTTATTGTCTGCCCATGTCCAGCCCCTGAAGTCCTCTGGGCAGGCAAGGTCTATAAATATCAGTGGTATGAACAAACTAAGCCTGTTAGTATGAGCTACATATCTACTTTGGGATGGGTTGGTCTGCATGTTAGCAGTGCATAGTCCTTCTGTTGACTGCAAAAGGAGTAAAGGTGACCAGCTTGGATGTGAACTTCTTAAACTGCTGATATCTCAGGATCTGTTTGTATGCCCCAAGTCCCATCTGTGCCATGTTTGACTCTCCTCAAATATTCTGGCATGCTGCAAAACCATGATGTATGATAGCAATATCCAAAAGTATCTGACAAAAATGGAATGGATGCACTGTTTTTATGCAGCCTTTGGTGACTCTTGGTAAAGTATCTTCCTGTGGCATAAGAATTAAAAATTGACAACTTTTAGCTTACATTTGGAGACTACTTGTTACTGAAATTAAACTTCTAGAGAGACTTAAGGTCTGAGTGGGTTTATTCTGGGTTTCTGTTTGGGTTTTCCCCTCACTTTCCTGAGTGAAGAAAGACTTGTAGGCAGAGGTAATAACTTTTTTCCCCTCCCTAAGCTATGTGGCATAACTGAGCAATTGAGGGAAAAGACAAGGTTGTGGGTATGCCATTCTGAAATTAAAGCAGTGGAATTGAGGGGGAGCAGCTATTGTCAAAATGATTGGTTTTCCTATCTTTTTATAATCCTGTCAGTTCTGCCAGTGTGGCTGTGCTGTGAACCAGGTCAGGGAACAGAACTCATTTTCAAGAAAGATTTCTGAGGGAGTGGGAGGGAAGAGATGTTGTAAATTGTTACTGAGCCAGGTCAGCTCTCCAAACTGGCTTATGAAATGGCCACCCAAATAGATATGCAAAGGTGACTGGTGGTTTTGGGAGGCAACTGGGAGGAGAAAGTGGAATGGACAGGGCAAGAGCCTCTTCAGCTGATATTGCTGGCTGAGGAATGTCTCATGGAACTCAGCCTCAACTCAAAACACATTTCTTTCAAGGCAAGAGTGATTAATAAACTACTTGGTCCTATCTGGTTCCCAGGGATCCTTCCTGCCCCCAGACTGTCCCTGGCATCAATGTTTGTATAGCTACATGGTAAAGAGATGCAAACTAATTGAAAAATACTCTTTCTGTAAAAATAAAATTATGTGAGTTCTGGGCAATGGAGAGAATTAGAAACTTACCTGTGCCAGAGCTCTCACAGACAAAGCTGTGCTAGAGACAGCTAAAAATTGATAATCTGAACCCTACCTACCACTTCTGTCACCCAGCTTGGAGGATCATTCTTGCATTATGAATGTACCCAGGGGGATAGAGAAGGAAGAACTGCAGAACAAGCAGTAGAAATTGAGGTTTCTCATCATATAGAAATCTCTCAAAATGGGTCAATCCTTGCTATGCAAGTATCGGAAAGATGACATTTGAGAGAGCCCAGAAGATAAAATACAAGGCATCTGAGACATGAGATGAATAGGAACACAAGTTTTTTTCCTTTCTGCTGTAGATGAAACCCAGTGGCATTATTCACCACAGAAGTGTTATGTAGCAAGGATGACTCAAGAACTTGCTTTCTGTAGCAATTTGTCACTGCAGCAGACCTCAGAAAATGATTGCATTAAATTAACCTCCAGGGTGAAAAATCAGTGAGACTAGGCCATGTATTTTGAAATCCAATGTTAGTTGGATGAGTTTCTTAACCCACTAATCATAATTAAATGAGTGAGAGGGAATTTTTATCTCTACTCCTGTGCACTGGCTTATGTCAATGATTTTAACGCATTTGAAATAAAATCAAATCTATGTGTAGATTCCTCCTAGAAAGGGGAAAAAAAAGGTAAAAAATCTGTGAAGGATCGAAACTTATAAATTCTGCAAGCCTGCAACTACAGATTTATCTGAATATCAGCTGTGATGCGATGTTTACTTAGTGTGTTTTATTGCTAACAAACCACTGCACGGTGAAAAAAAACTTAGACCACTATCAGAGCAGCAAATGGACAAATACCAGCCATGTGAATGGGTGGTAATGTATCATGTATGGCAAGTTGCCTGTTGATCATAAAGCCTTGGTGATGTCTGTCTGCAGAGTGAAGAAAACAAAGGGAATCTCTAACTAGGGAGCAGTCACTTTGCATAGCTTCTTAACTTGACTGTAAAAAGATGCCACTTGCTGTTTAGTGTTCCTGAGACTCACTATGTGATCTTAAGAAGCCAACAGGCTTTTTGTCCTGCTTCAGTTTGTTTCTGTCTTGTGAAGGAGTCTATTGATTCCTCCTAATTACAAAAAAAAAAGATGGATTTTGTTTTTTCTGCCCTTTCTAAAACCGTAGTAGACTCTGAAAGCGAGTAAGCATTGTAGTGTGTTTTGCAGGGGCTCCAAAGCCACACCAAGGCTCTGAGCCATCTTTATGAATACACAGCTGAAATGCAGAACTTGAAACATATTTTGCCTTCCAGCCTGCTTAGAGCTGTTTTTCTTGGAAATTCCCAATTTTGTGTACCTGCACAGATCCAGACAGACTCATTACACTTTTGATCAAGATAACATAAGAACATTAGTTCCTGTTGCTCTTCCTTAAATAGACTTCTACTGAACTTACAGAACTTACTGTACAGAACTCTTACAGTATTGAAGTATTGAGCTGGGAGGTAACAAGGCTGCTTCTGGTGCAGAGGAAGAAGCTGTCTGTACTTTGAGCAACCCAAAAATGTTGTGGATAAGGTTAGCACAGTACTGAGCCCTAACAAACAGTTCCTAGGGACAGGATGAGATTACATGAACTTGTAGCAAGATCATGTCTGTCTGCGAAATACTGTGCTTCCAGAGATGGTAACAGGAACAAAATACACAAATTTTTTCTTCTAAAATGTAGCTGTGAACTGTAGAAATAACACACTGGTAATTTTTTTAATACACCCCTATGGCTTTCTTCCATGACTAGAATGAATTTTATTTTCTAGCAGCTAAATCCGGACTCTGCTGCCTGTTCCAACTTTAACGGAACTAATCATGGCAAACTAAGTGTTTTCATGCAATATACTTTAAACTAAAAATTGAGTACTTTAAACTAAAAATCCTGTGAGGATTCTGTATCAAAATCTTTCCCTTGGGCATACCCTGGTATTCATTCATTGTTAGCTTGAGGATAGATAAGAATGTTTCAATACTTAAACTTCTTCAAATATCAAGGTAACAAGAAAGCATCCACACATGTTCCTGAGTTGATACTGGAAGGCCAGAATTATGCTCTAGTGTAATACTTCAGGTTACTCTGAGCACTATTTAGAAATAATAGCTTTCCAAATGAAGAGGTGGTTTGAATGTGTCCATTCATATAGGAAAATCTGATATGCTCACTAAGAGTTTTTATATTTGAATTAAGGTGAGATAAATTTGGAGTATGAATTATTTTAGCTGGAAGAGGAAGTCAAATGGGGTGTGTGAGTAAATAACCAGTAGCACTGGAGGTGAAGAGGATGCAGTAAAGCATATAGAGGGTTTTTTTTCTCTGCATATTTCTGTGGATTTTGACATTTGAATTGTCAATGTGCAACCTGAACGCAGTTATTACAAAACAAATGTTATGGGTTCCCTCACCCCTGGGGAATTGTGTGTATTTGAATACTATATCGTGAATCACAGGTGATATTTTCAGTCAGAAATTTTGAATTCACATAATCATAAACCCTAGAAAAACTTGCTGCTTACAACCATAGTATCCTCTCATGGGGAATAAGAGCAAAGACTGAATCTTGGATGTTCCAACTGTCAGTTCAAGTCTTTGCTGTTCAAATTTGACTGGTAACAGATGATCTTTAGCTCAGCTGGAAGAGGATGTTACACACACTGTCTGCAACAACTTAGGTAAGTGATGGCTTGAAAGCAGTAGTTCACAGGAGATCAGACTCTTGGGTCTCAGCCATGACTCTGCAAGAAAAATGTGACTTAAACATAAGGAATGAGATGGTCAAAGAGTACCCAGAAGCAATATGAATGTAAAGGTGCAACTTGGTCTAGAGACCTGGAACAAAATCAGAGGATAATTTTGGCAGAATCACATCGTCAAGATCAATATTCATTAGAGGGTTTTTGGGATCTTCTCTTATATAGTTCTAAGAATGGAGTACATGCGGCTATGAACAGCCCTGTTACATCTTATAAACATCTTCAGAGATGAAAGTAAGAAAGAAAATAGAGTCTGTTCTGAAAGAATAAAATCTTAAAAATCAGAAAATGGCTAGAACAGGGTTGCTTTTCAGATACAATGGCTTTGGTAGAAACTTCGTAATGACTCTTACAGCTTTAGGGCAAAATTCTCTGTATGGTTGACTTTGGCATGCTTTTTCTGATTTTTGTCATTCCTAATATTAGTTTACAATATTAAATTGAATTGAAAGCAGAGTTTGCTCTTAGTTGTGGAGATTTCTATTCTAAATATTCCAAGATGATAAATAATTTCAGAATTTCTGAAGGACATATTTTATTGCTGCTTAAAGTCAGGAAAACTTGATCCCCAGTGCATTTCATATTTCTATTTCAAAAAGGCTCTGAGTAGATGCAAATTAAGATTGATGTGCTCTCTTCTACCTTGCTTGGAAAGTGCAGCCATTTTTGGATGAGGATATTAAATATTTAAGTGGATTTTGTAGCACTCTAGATGGTAAATATTTTTCTGACAAAGGTGTCAAAATTCTTAGAAATAACATCTAACGGCTAATGTTAGAAGATGCTTCCTGTGTGTCCCTCCCACTGCTCACATCATGCAACGAGTGTTCCAGTGAAACCAGGATTCCACCACTCTTCCCATTATGTCTTAGTAAAAGACATACTCCACTCTTAATCTTAAATTCTTTACTTTTAGTTTGAGCGCTAGTTTGTATGTGGTGATACAGATGCAGTGTCTCCATACTCTATACTTGCTCACTACCTCCTCAAAAGTTTGTTCCCTGTGCACATTCGCCCATGCGTGTGCACTCCATCACACCTGAACTCCCATTTTCAGTACTCCTCATCCCAGCATAGACAGGGCTGTCTTAGCTATCCACTGTACACTGGCAAAGAATCCTTTCCATGGAAAAATTTTCTCTTTAAAAAAACCCTCAAACATTCCTGTGAAGTCATTGAAATTTAATTTGAACTTAGAAGACAAGGTACAGCAGATCCAGAAGTCTTAACTAAACATTTGAGGTATTTGTCTAACTCAAACATGAGAGTTAAGTCTTAAAACTTCATAAGGACGCTCCCTTGATTAAAGCTGCAGTCTCTTATTTATGAGTACATGTAACTCAGTAACATTGCTTTTCCTTTAGGAGCATATTTATGAGAGCCAAATGAACTGTTTTTAGATCCTACCTTTTAAAGAGGGCTTTGAATTAGGATATGAGTTGAGGGGCTTTTTGATTTTTTTTTTTTTTGAGATAAGGTAACATCATCTTTTGTCTGATCTGGCTAAACATGAACATCAAAGCTTTATCAAGGTAAGGAATGTGGTACCAGGATTATACAAAGAGAATGTTTGCAATAAACCAAATTATTCAGTGCAGGCACTCCATCACACTGATAGTATCTCTCTCTGCTAACAAACCTACTGCACTGCACAGCATCCTGCTGGTTCTCATCTACCACAGCATATGCTGTTATTACTCTTATATGGCAACCAGTCAAAATCACCATCTTTTTCATTAATTGGAAAAAAATCAAGTTCTATTAGCTTTGTACTCATGTTTCTGGTTTGGAACACATTTAGATTTTTTTTAATACTTTTAGAAGGAACACACTTCTGTGTTCTAGAAGGTGGGGCCAATGGCAGCCCTTACTGCTGTCTTTAACTACGCAGTGAGGAGTTACAGAGAAGGCAAAGCAGGCTCTTTGCTGATGCTCATGAAGACCAAGTGGAATTAACAAGTTACATCAACAAAGAGAGCACAATGAAATTTTTTCTTTACAAATATAACAAATTTACTGTCAAATGAGTCCCTCCACTTCCAGAAGGGTTTGTCATCATGCCCTGTAACTATAGTTTGTAGTCTAGAAGTTATAAATCCACGTTGGAATACTGGAGTTTAACTGCTGTATATCAGGAAGAAGAAGTCTGCTTCTTAATCTAAACGACCTGAATAACACAGAGGGGAGGCAAGCATGTCTAGAGGAAACCATGCAGCTAAATCCTGAATGTCCTGTGTGTGACTGATTAATTTTAAATTGTTTTCATCACCCTAAAAACTGGTCTGGTCTGTTATGGCGTAAAGAGGGAAAACAGCTCAAAGTCAGAAGATAAGTGAGTTGTTACATGGTCGGTGTGGGGACTGTGGCTTTGACTCTGAACATAAACAAGCTTTTTCCTCATCGCTTAATGCTGTAAGGCCAGTGTGGCTGTTCTAAATGGGAACCATGTGTACAAGGTTAAGGAGGCAGCTTCTAATCTGACAGACTGATTTGTAGGTATGTGATGTTGTCTGATGTCAGCCAAAGTTGCATATACATGTTGCAGGGTGGGGGTGGTTGGGTTTTGTTTTCCTTCCCCTCCCTTCTCTGGGCCTGAAAACGCTGCCTGTGTTGTTGCTTGTTGTTCAAAATTATGTGTTTGGGGAACAAGGGTCGTTTTTACTATTCCACCTATGTGGCAATACCTTGAAAAATCTTATTGTACTCTTTGCCTTGTGCTAGCAATAGAGTCCTGTGAAATTCTTTGGCATCAGGAAAATTAGGGCTGGCAGTTTTGGCTCAATGCTTAGAAGATAAATTCCTGAAGTTGCATACCTAGACTTTCCTTGTGTTTGCCTTGATTAATAGGCTATACATAGCACAAAACAGAGCTACTAACCAGTGCAAGGAGATCTGAAACTTGCCTAAAACTTGATTCTTCTGTCTTAGTTATAACTTTAAAAGTTCTTCTAAAGAAGGACCAAAATGGGCAGGTCAGTTGGTGACTAACAAACAGATTTAAGCAGCACTGCTCTTAAGGGGGGATCAGCAGAGCACTCCTCTGTGTAAGGGACAAAATATAAGGAGGAATGTGGTTATTCCTCCTTGCATTTTAAGGGCATTAAAAAGAATACGATTAACTCCCAGTTGAATTACAATCTGGAAGTATTTATTTTCACTGGCTCTCAACTCATTTTGACTGCCAACTATGGAAGGTCGATTGATTTCCCTGCAAAGTTTATAGCCAGCTGCTTGAAAGGAAAAGTTTTGAAAGCTTTAACAATCCTAGAGGGGATTCACTCCTTGTCTCCACGAGAAGAAAATGTCAACAGTGGCAGAATGCATTACTGTGGAACAGCAGTTTTCCCAGGCAGAATTTCTATGAAAATGAGGGCCTCAACACATAAGGTAACCCGTGAGAATTACTATTAGTGCTCCATTGCACAAATGCAGTGTTCATGTTTTATCATTCTACTTGCTACAGTTAGGCAGGTTAAGGGACACAGTTCTGAAAGTTCTGAGTCCACACAACTGCATATGTAATATTAACCCAAATTTGCATGTGTACCCTATAAACAAGTAGGTTGTCAGGTTACTGATGGCCACTCAGACATCTAACTGCACCACAGATAACCTGGAAAACCAAAAATGTAACTTGAAATACCCAAACCGCAGGGTTTAGTTGAATTTTTTTTTAGTTTCTAATAACGATCTTTAAATGGTTACATTTGTGTAGTAGTGTGGGGACAACCCCACTGTCCACATTGAAAAACATAGTTGACTGTTTATTAAATTTATACTGTCTTTGAAATCACGAACAGGTCAGCAGCATTCTTGACATCCCTAAAGAAATATTAGCATTTCTAATAAAAGGAGAATAAGTTATTTACCCCAAAACACAGAGGTCTAAAAGACCAAATCAAGGTCTCTACACCCTAAGGGCTTATTTCCTTTTCTTAGTAAAAAGTATTGTCAAAGGCCCAAGTAGATGGAAGTGATACATTAGCACTCAGAGCTATGAGTTATAAAACACTTCTTACTTTCAGCAGTGTTTGCTGCACTCGTTGGTTGTTTATATTGTGATAAGGCCTGGAGACAACCTGTATTAGACACATGGAAGTATGTCCCTGCCCTTAGGATTAGGGAGGAATGAGACATAGCAGATGCCCAAGACAAATGTGTGTGTCAGAATACAGAATGTCAAAATAAGAAAAATACTGTAATCCACAGCCTCTCACTTGTCAGGCTGAAACATCACAGCTCATCCCTTGTCAGGTAATGGTTCCAGTCAGTTGTGTCCCTAATGGAAGCTACGAGACAGTTTGATAGAAAATACAAGCAACTTTGCAACATCAGCTCCAGTAAAAGCGCTGTAAGAGAAGACATGCTCGTGGTTTTGAGGTGAACGTAGCAATTTATGAACAGTGCTGATAAGCCCCTGTCAGGTGTCACCAGCAGAACTTGCCACCTGGGTCTTAAAGGATGTTTTCCTTGTGTTGTCTTGGTCTAGAGTGCCTTTAGGAATGGATATTCTTACAGGATAAGTTGAACTGGCTTCTAGAAAAGGTTTTACTGATGATATTTTCTACCCACTTGAACCAGATGTTCCCTGGATACAGTTTATCTTCACAGATTAGTTCAGTACAGATATACAGAAAGAGAGAAAACAGGACAATAGGGTCAAAATCAAGTCTTGTTCTTCTCATGTAAGAGAAAAATACAAAAGAATAAGCAAAATGAAGGAAAAAATCTCCTGACAGTTGGAGTTTTTATGTGATTGGGGGGTTCTTTGCTTCTTGCTGGAGTTAACAGATCTTTTCCTCTTGTAGCTATGCTAACCATCTAGAAATGGTATTTTCAAAGGTTATTTTTTCTTTTAAATTCAGAGTTTGTTCTGTTTAACTACTGACACAATCCTACAATCCTCTTTTGTCTTTTAAAATATCAGCTGATGATGTTGAACAAAGGAAAGAGTATTCTATGTCTTTATTCCTAAAAAGGAGTACCAAAAATCAAAATGAAGCTGAAAAGAGAAATAAATAGTCTCCCAACATTTCCTCTTTAGTGAAACCAAGATACATGAACTGAGTTATCAAAGGGCTGAGAAAGGAATACGTTATGCATCATGTCCTGCAGGATACACTGCAAATTGAAGTACAGAATAGGTTTGCCTGGGATTTTTTGCTTTGTTGGAACAGTTGATGTGTACTGCTTATTTCTTTTGCAAGTCTTCAGATAAACATCTCTCTACAAGTGTGGTATTTGGTTGTTTGCTCTGTCTAGGAAGACTGGATTTATGTTGCCTTTCTTTTTCCCATTATGTTGAAATTAGAATAGTACTACGGGGAAAACAGCAAACTGAAAATTGCAGGAGTAGAATATTTATATATCTAATGCAGTGGTCTTTTCCTGTGGGCTTTCTGATTAAGGTAGGTGGCCTAATAGATGTACTAGTAGGACTGGACAGCCTGTGTTAAATGCGTCTTTAACTGTGTGCCAAAAGCAAGGCTTCAGTTTAGTCCCATTCTCTTTAAAAAAAAGAGAGAGAGAGATCATGGTGATATCTTAATAATTTTGCTCATTTCTCTAGTTTGGTTTCTTTTCAAGAACAGTCTTTAATTTGTCGAAGTAAATAAGAATTTTGATAGCAGATGAGAGAATAGAACTGAGCATTCTCCTTGCTCACCAGTTCACCCTTACAGACACTGTGGTGTGATGTCTGCCTGACATTCATGTCAGAATAAGCACAAGACTACAGGTGTCCTATGTGTCTTCAGATGCAGTCTCTAGAAAGTGGATTGGAACTCTCTTGGACTAAGGGTGACACTGGCCTTGCATCTCCAGCTTGTATATGGAGTTTTCCCTCTGCTCATCTGTTCTCTGTGTGGTGATCTGGCCCTTCACTAGATTAATGTGATCACGTTGATATATATTTGAGATGTGGTCTGTGCACAGTGAGGGGCACAAGCCCTTTGGGGCCCTTTGCCACCCTGCCTGATCTCTGCATCTGATCCCTGCGTGCACTGAACTTTTATTGTTGGATATTACATATGTAGATGAAAATAGAATTTGTTTAGTTCTGTCAAAACTCTCATAGTGACAACCGCCTGTGCTCTCCTTGTTTATGCCTGTGCAATGATTTCCACCCCAGTGGGGATGTCCAGAGCAAACAAAGGTTGAGTTTGGTCCTAAGTATACACAAACTATTTGGGTAAATTGCTTGTGTGTGTGTTATGAATTTATTAGCTTACCCAGTGGTATTAGCTGACTATAATGCAGTTAGATTTTCATGTCTAATAACTGTCAAGTGATTAAGTGGTTTTCATTACCATAAATACCCAGCTTTTTGCATTTGTGTCAAAGGACCTGCAAACCACTTAGAGACAGCTTATATGGTAGCTCAACCTTTCACACAAATGGCTTATTCCCTTTTCCCACCTCTCCAATATGCTGCTAGATGAGAATATTTAAATGCAATTGCTCCATGTGCTTGCTTGCTCTGATTCTCTCCATCAATAGTTTTAATTTTTGAAATGCCACAATTATGGGCATTTTCTCTCTGATAAAGCTTAAGAAGTGAGCCTTGAGGAACTGAGGAAATTGGTGGTTTTTTTCCTGTTAACTGAAATCTAAATGCTGTTTTCTTAAAGTGAAATGTACTTATTTATATAAATAACAACAGAGATTGAGTGAGCGAACAGCTCACACTTTTTATTGTATGTGTTGTATTTCATTTGATATAGCTACCACAAGACTTTCTGTTGGTATAAACAATACAATTCTATCAAAACATTGTTTTCAGAGTCTGAGCTGTAAGTTATTTATGAATTTTATCTCTGGCAATATACACACCCGATCATATGGGATGCAAGATACAAAAATGTGACCAGATTATGCAATAGGTAGGAAAGTGAGGATTACAGTATAAATAAGGGATAACTTCACAATGTGCTTCAGTTATAGTTGTCAATATTAAGTAAGTCACCTAAACTGGAAGATCTTTGTAGTGAATAGTCAAAGGAAAGTATTGCAGTAATACAAAATACACTTTAAAAAAGCACTGACAGTGTTATTTGTTCTGTCCAAGGTATAGGCCATCCTCAGAACATTTAAGTATGTGTCACGGAGTTTTAAATCCTGTCTACAGACTAGGCTGAGAGGGAGATAAGCTTTTTCTGACACGTGCTTGAACAACCAATTCCATGAGGAAGTGGTTTCACATGAGGATCTGGTGATGATCTGTGTCTCTATATTGAGGATTAGTGTAGAAACTGAAATGCAGAACAATTACTCTGTTATACTTTACCTAATCAATGAAAGACAAGCACTTTCGGAAACATGGGAAACTGGGATAAAATGTGAGTGGATGGAAAGAAACGTGGTGTTAGAAATAATACTGTAGAACGGGGTAGCATGAACTGGGGAACGTCACATAGCTCCATCAAAACCAGGGCCAATTAGACCCCACAATAACTTACTCAGTAGAAATGTGTTTGCCTCTGATGTCCTCCACTTGGAGCTAATAGCTCACAGTAAACATTCCATGTGCGGTCCTGTAACCTCCTGCTGACATAAATGAAAATGCTGCCTTTGAGCAAAAATGCCAAAGTATGCCCTCACTTACTGAATATTTGTAGAAAGATGCTCTGGAAAGATGAAATAAAGAAACAAAGAAAGAGACAAAAATATTGGTTGAGGAATTTTTAGCAATATTGGCTTGATGTTTGGCAACAATTTGGAAAACATACCACGTGGGACCTTTAGAGGGGCTGCTCACAGAGGTAAAAATATTAACGTGGTGGCTGGGCTCTTGGCCCGGGAGAGAAGCTCATGCTACTTTTTGCTGTGCCTTGGTAGCAAGGAAAGTAAAAAGGCATAAGACTGAGGAACAGAGAGCATCACTTGCATGCTAAGCATGGCTGACAGAGATGGGGATGAAGGCCAAGTTTTGAACTGCACTCTCTCTGCAGCTGGGTGGTTGCTTTCATAGGCATTCCCCAAAATTGCCAGTGGGCCTGTTCATGTGGGCACCCACGCACTGCCATTCCACTGAAATCCTGGCAACAATGTAGGCCTCCATTTCACACAGTGTTGTTCTAGCAGCGGGAGTTAGGAAGGGTACGTTCCCAGCTCGGTTTACGCTGGCAATGATGACAGTTGCAATCTGCATCATGTTACTGCTACTTTTTATTCTTACGTTAAAACCAGAGAAGTGAATATCTGTCTGCTAATGCTGCTGTTCACAGCTCCACTGCAGGTGAAGAGGAGGCATAAGGTGGAAGAAGCATTCCTGGCCTTACATTTTGGTATGTTCTTTGCTTCAAGCCGAGATGTGTCGCATTCCCTTTCTTTGCAGACATTTCTAGGCAAGAATAGGTATATTTATTTTTCTCACTAATGAGGATATAACTTCCATATTAAAAATTTCAGCCTAAATCTATCTAGCAGTTTAGTAGCTGAACTTTATAGTCTACAGAAGGGACTCAATGGGTTAGTGTTTGATTAATTTGGGAGTACTGTATTTTGAATGAACAGGGCCCATTCGTCTTATCTCCTGACAAAGGTTCCTTGGTAGAAGCACCCAACAAGTCTTTCACATCCAGACTATCTTCCCCACGTGCACAAACGCACCAGAGCGCATTCATGAGAGCGTTTCAAAGTGTGATCAGGAATAAAATAAAGCTGAACAAAAATACATTTTGTTGCATAATAATCTGTTATTTAGTTTGGGTTTTTTTCCTGGCATGTCTGCTCACTTAAGGGTTGATTTACAAAACTTCTGTGGCTCACAATAGGACGTAAAATCTGTGTCCAGTAGAGGGGTTTCTAGAGCAATATATTGTTGAGAGCAGTGCAGAATGAAGACATCTGTTTCTAATCTCAAAAATCAATGGCATAGGATGGCCCAGGGCTTTCAAACATTACTTTTCAATAGATCGCTTTTTTTTTCCTTCTATCAATTCTTAAGTGGTGGACTTTTCTCACACAAAACATGCATAAATTCAAATGCATGGGTGAAAACATGTTTGCACTGTATAATGTGTGCATTGGTGCTTTTGCAAACAAGAAATACTTTCCCTGGAGTTAAATTTGTGAGACTTGCCCCTTGACATGAGCAGTTCACTTCCTGCACTCCAATTCTCAGAGAGCATAGAGCTGGAATTGGATATTTTTAATATTATTTGAAATAAGCCATAAGAAAATTGATACCATGTGATGTGAAAACTTCTCAGCGTGTTAAATGTACTTATTTCTTTAAAGCTGAAAAGGATTGAAGTTAACATTTGTTTCAGATTTCCAGCAATACCATCATTGCTGTGTAATAGCTGAAATGGTTCCATCCATCCCATTATGAAGTTACTTTATTTCTTGACAAGAACACATTAAGTACAAGGCAAATTGGGGGTGGGGAGAGTCAAGACTGTGTGAATTGTTTAACCTTCCACCACAGTTCAACAAAGTTGTTTTTTTTTTTTAAAAAAGCCCTTGGCAAACTGCCTAGATTTTGTAAGGCCACTCATGCTTTGTAAGCCCCCAAAGATCAGAGTGTTTCTGGCTCAAGGCTGAAATCCCATTGAGCCAGGGCTGAAAAAACTTTTCAGTCGTGTTGAGTAAACACTTCAAGAAACAGCTTTCTGTCACGATGCTCTTAAATGTTGTATGTGAGCTGACTGCCACATCTTGGACAAAGATGAACAGTCATCAAGAATACATTGTTTGACATCAAATGCTTTCAGAAGTCATGGCTGCAGTCAGTGTTAGGTGAAATAGGGTGACTTGTTTCTGTTGGAACTGTGCTGGACAAAGGAGCGGAATGATGAATTCCCTAACTGCACACTAATGCTCCTTAAAATGTAAATCAAAATGAAAAAAATTGAAAGAAAAGCTTATCCCTATAACAAGATTTCTGATTCTGACACCCAAGTTTCTAATTAAGAGCCTAGAAGAAATCATGTCTCCAAGAAAAATACTTCAGTTTGAAAAATGGTTCCGGCAGTTTTGGACCATTGATGAATTGAATGTGGAGAACAGCTAAGAATGCAGTCAGTGGTCTTCTATTTGTGTGTGTGATTTTTTTTTTTGTGGGTTTGTTGTTTTTTATTTTGGAGGAAGGGGGTGTTTTGTTTTGTGTTTGGTTTTTTGTTGTTGTTTTGGTTGTTTTGCATTTGGTTTGGGGTTTTTTTTGTTTAGTTTGGGTGGGCTTTTTGGTGTGGGGTTTTTTTGTTTGTTTTTTTTGGTTGGTTGGTTTTGGTTTTTGGTTTTTTTTTGTTGGTTTGGTTTTGATTTGATTTTTTTCCTGACAGATTCTAGTGGGTGGGTTATGATCAGCACGAAACTTTCTTAGTGTAATTTCCAGAAAAGCTGAATCAAGGCTTTTGTGCACAAATAATATCTTTAATTATAACAACCAATATCACTAAGGGGAAAGGAAGGGAAGTTACTGGACAAAGGATATCAGTGCCTAAAGCTTCATTATAGGTTTTTTCTGAACTGTATTAATTTCACTGATGAAAAGATCATCGAATCATTAAGGTTGGAAAAGACCTCTAAGATCATCAAGTCCAACTGTCAGATGTCTCGTGGCGGAAATGCTGACAAACTCAGGAACAAACACTTTCAGTGTACCCAGTTCTACGGGTTCAGGCACCACCCACAAGATCCTCTCAGCCTGTGCAACAGTTTACAGAGCTAAGATACTGTTCTTTTGCTCACTGTGACGTCTTCAGGCCGCCACAGCTGTAATTGCAGTTGTATTTTACATGATTAATTTATAAACTAAAAAAAAAGAATTCGTGCAATAGTCAGTGCTTGAGGACAACCAGGGACAATGAAGACAACTCAACATCTGATCATCAGATGACTTTTGATATTTGTGCAATTAATTTACACAGCATACTTCAAGATCCCAAGAAATGGGTGGTCAACAAGTTTCACAAGCCGTAGTGACACCTCAGACTCCTGTAACATAAGTAACTTATGGCAAGTACAAGTAACTTATAAGGCAAGCATAAAACTGGCTGCTATTTTTCCTCCTGAGAAAGAAATTTGACTGCTTACACGAATAGAAGTTGCCATCTCCTTACTTTTTCATGACACTTAAAATGAGTTCAGCATACTTAAATACCTAGCCTTGGATTGTAGCCTACATTTAGTAGCATCCCTCTCCTGGCTTTATGTTTGATATGGTAATTTTATAAATGGATTGATTATCTGTGCTCTGGAAATCTCTATCAATCTTTCCTTAGTTAGAAATACACCACCTCTTCCACATAAGAAGAACTTTGTGTCATTTTAAAATCAAGAAGCATGAGGATTTGTTAACTTTTTGAACTTTTTTTTTGTTTAGTTCACATTTCAGGATAATATTTGAGATGGCTTGTGCTCAATCCAGTCTTGTATGAAATTAGAACATTATGGACCCATTCCTTTATATCTTGCACAAGGAACACAAAATTGTAACACTGGAGCACCTGACAAGGAACAAGGAAGGAAGGACTGAGAGTATTCTACTTGGAAATAGAAGCACCTACTTAAACGTTTGATTACTATGATGACTTCAATTTTATTGTAAATTTAGATTTATTGACAGATTTACTGTAGCTAGGGGTAAAATTGTCAGATTTGTTCCTGCAGCACCAGTGTGAGATATTTTGTTCTGTTGCTGTGCACTTCCAGAAATAATTTGGCTAGTTTAGGTTCAGCCAGTATTATTAAGGCAAATGGTATTAATTAAGGCAAAGGGGATGTTCAATTAGTTACATCTGAGAGAAAAAAAGAAAAGATTAATTAAGTGAACATTAAGAAGCTTAAAAAACTTTGCGTTTTATTCATCACATGGAAAGCATGCTGGTAATATACATAATGGGGTATTTGATGTTGTAATATCTACATAACTTGGTACCACAAGTATTTGGTCTTCAGACTCCCTCAGCAAAACACTCCTGAATCCTGCTGCTATAACACTGCAAGACACACCTTGTCATGTGCTGTTACTGAGAATCCATGTAATTAGAAAAATTTTTGTTATTAGCAAAAAGTTCTACAGACAAGTTACACCATCCATTTCTGGTCCACTTCAATTTAACAAGAATTTTATGTTTTTCCTGTAGGCTGGAAAGCTAATTTTGTGTCAGAGATTTCTATTTTACTTGTCATAGTCCAAAATGAAAATTTTATTTTAAAAAGAACTTGGAAGAATTATTGTAAAAAAGGAAAAATGTAATTTACTTTGACATTTTTAAAAAATAACCCCAATAAACAAATAGTTGATTTATACTGTACAGTAAGTATTCAGCTTCATAGCAAATAGCTAAAGATGAACTTGACAAAGTGCAGTGTTTTTATATTAAGTTGTTATGGTGGTCATAGCAACGTCAAAGTTCTTTATTAGAATTTAACTTTTTGTGGACTGCAGTCCAAGTTTGTTTTCCTGGATAAGCTCTGTATCTGCTGTGATTGCAGGAAATAATTCTGACACCCAATAGCATTGTGGAAAAATACTAAGTGTGGGAAAACCAGTCATACATTAAATATGTTGTCAAAGATGTGCTGAATCAGTCACTTTTACATAAGGCTTGCAGTTAGATTAATTATTTTGTCTGTAAACAAATACTGGAGTGTCTCAACTTTATACTTAATAGTGACAAAATTGATTTAGAGCATGCAATCTTTTCTGTTTGAAGTGGTATGGATTAAAACTTGTGATATATATGCACAGAAGACACAGTGTATAACAATATATCATTAAGTTTTGATCACTGGTGATTTAACATACGTACATAGTTAAAGTTCAGGGCAGGTAAGATTTGTGGATGTTAATGTAACTGATGCATTCTGGAAGGCCTTTGTCCTCATTCCCATAACAATCTCTGACACTTTCTTGAGATTTTCTGCTTTTGGACTAAAGCCTCTCATGTTTCATTTTAACTCTGAGTTTTGGACAGAGAAAATGGAGCCAAGGGAATGTAAATGGGTTAACATGTTGATGTTCCTCCCACACATCCCTTCTTTTCAATGCATGTGTAGGAGGAATGAAGAAAAAGCTATAATTTCCTTTGCTTGCTACAGCTTTCATTTCCTTTCCCAATGCAGAGGCAGAGACGGCAAGAAATAAAAAATGCTCTGCACCGTTTGTTGGGATTTCTTGTTAAAGTTTTACTGTTTGGGTTTTTTTCCCAGAAAACAAATTATGAAATCTTGCCTTTGTAGAAAACACACTCCTAAATCAATTCTTCCTTAGTTGTCAAAGTCTCATGCAAGACTGTGTGTCAAACTCTAGGAACAAGCTTAAACATTTTGCTAAAAGTTTATTGAATTGCCAGTTGTATGAATTTTGATATAAACATCACTCTGTGTTTGGTCAGGCAAGCAGGCAATTTTATGAAGACTCTCCATTCACCTAAAGACATAGCAAAAAATAAAAACCTTACTGAAAAATAGGCCAGAAGTAGATCTTGTGAGATCACAGTCAAGGCAGGCTGTGCTGTACCTGTGTCATTCCTGACAACATTTCCTTCATCTGTTCTTGAAGCCTTCAGATGCCAGAAACTTTATGACTTCTTAGGTAATCTATTCCAGAGCTTCACTAATCATGCCATGAAAAGGTGCTTTTTTTTTTTTTCTGTATGCCTCTGTAAGTCCACTATTTCTTTTCTGTCTGCCATGGACACAGCCAAAAAATTATTCGTTTTATTCATTGCAGCTGCTTGCCTGCTGTTGAAGATTGTTATCTTGTCTTTGCTAAGATACACACTCATTATTCAAAGACTTTTCCAGCTGGTATTTTCAGCAGTTTCCAGAGTTTTACAATCTCCTCTTAAATTCCATTTTTGGTTTTTCAGGAGGGATGATGGCCCTCTTCCAAACAAGTAAATGTAGGAAATAGATCAAAAAGTACTTTCAACAAGAGAGTAGAGCAATCTGAGAAGACACCTGTCATCCAAATAGTTTTCTATGGAAGCCAGCCAGCTGGCAGCCAGGTGTGCCAGGGGATGAATTTCAGGTCCTAACTCCAAGATTTGATGCCAGCTGACCACTGAAGAGGCCTCAGAGAGCAAAACTAAGCTCTAAATAACCAATGTCACTTAAATAGAATTGAATTGTAAGGAAAATCTTATAAGACTTTTGCAGTTATTTTAAAAAATAAGTAAATTGTATCATAGAAAAATTAGCCTGAGCATGTTTTTTCTATGTAGTATAGGGGGCTCAAAAAACATAAACCATTGCTGGATCCTGAATGTCTTGGCAAAGGTCCATTAGCAGGTAAAGGCACATGCATACAAGCATGCTGTAGCTAAAATGACTACCTCTGGTTGACTGTGTATCAATTTTTAGTACTGGATGGTAAGCCTTCTTTTACTCATCTGACAAGATACTGAAGCACATACATAATTCCAACCTTGTGGCTAGTCCAGTTGAAGTCAATAAATCTGATTATGGCCTGCATCCTGTCAAACAAACAAACAAAAAAATCCCAAACCTAGCAAGTTTTTTCTTAGGAATAAAAGAAAATTAAAAAACCCAATAACTTTTTTTTTTAAATACACCTCCATATCTTCTATATCGAGAAAAATCCATTTCCTGAAAAAGTTATCTTACTTTCAAGTCTCATTCTAAAGAGCTTTCCATGCAAAACCCAATCTTTTCTCTAGAAGTCTGTTACTGGTGCTGAATGGGCAGTCTTCCCAAACACTTCTTCCTTGTGGTCTTTCCTATTCCTGACAGTTTCTGACTCAGCCACTCATGCAATCAGTAAACCCAGCTTCTAGTTTTCCATTAAGTCATTAAGGGGGGGAAAAAATACAGATAGTATACCTCAACCCTTACATAAACCTTACCACCCTGATCTGTGAGCACTGCCTGGAAAACTGTTGTTTCCATTGTCTTTAAGCATATTTAAACATAATATATTTTTAAATATGCAGATCTGGGAAACATGCATCTGAGAGTTTTAGAACCAGTGGCTACTGCACCAGTTTGTAGAAGCCAGCCTACAGTTCTAACCTTCTGCCTTCTTCCCTAGGCAATATATTATTCAACCTAGGTATTTTAGTGCCTATTAGAAGGCTGATGACCATAAGTAATTTGTGATACCTAGCCCTTTGTCAAGCTTTTGCCTTTGCCATGTGTGAAACTTGATGAGAAAGTATTGTTAAGACTAAGTGTGATATGGGCTGTCCTTCAGCCTAAATGAGATACACTTATCAATCAGGAGTCTTTCTAGTGGGTCCTGTAGGAGCTAATTCTTGTTCCCCAGCTATTTAATATTTAAAAGCAACTAAAAGATAAAAAGTAAAAGAATAGGGACTTACAAGCAAGGAAACAGGTGGAAATGGATCAGAAAATGATTGGGATTGCCTTGGTCTAGGCAACCAAAAGATATTTCGTACAACAAAACAGATATTTAGGAGCTAAAACTGTTTGCTGGACTTAGAGTGTGTGAGATTTCTCCTCAGAAATAATTTTATGTATCGTAAACTCCATGCCTTCTTCAATCAGATTTGCTTAAGTTCCAGGAGGACTTAGAACAAATGCGTATAATAAGCAGTAGAAATTCTTGTAAGAATGGACTGATAAACATTACTGTGTTTGGTGCTAGTTCAGCCACTATTAGAACACTATGTTACACACTGGGAGCCAAACTCCAAGAAGTATTTCCATAAAATGGAAATGGCTCAGGGAGAAAACATAAGTGTAACTTGACAAATTCTTGTAACTTGAAAAAGATGGTGGGTAATAAGTGGTCACATTTGCTCATGTTTCTGTGTGGAACAGGACTAGGCAACCAAAGGCTCTTACATTCATGTGATTTATTTTTCCTAACAATTTTTTCTTTCACTGGTTGTGCTGGATTGGATCCAACAAGGTGGTTTGGTTGTTTTTCTAAGGGATCCAGACAAAGACAGTTCTTCCTTTTTTGAAAACTCTTTGCAGAACATCCCCTTTTGACACCAATCCTCAAGTCATCACTTGATCTTGGCTGTTTTGTCCTGCCTTCATGCTCCTTTTGGAGAATTGAAAAATATCCACAGAAAATTGCCTCAGCCTTCCCTGCCTTGCACGTATTCTTCATCTGGTATCATTGCTTTGTTCCATTATCCCACACAGATTTTTCCCTTAAAGTGGTCAGGGATTTTTGCTTCAGTTCATAATTGCTTTCATTATTAGAAAATTTTTTTTCTTCAATTTCCAGCTTTGCATCTTTTTTTGGATAACTTGCGTCTGTCCTTGTGCCACCCTATTCCTTTAGTACATGTAGTTCTTCTCTGTTCTCATAAATTACTAGAAGTTATGTTCCCTCATCCAGGTTCTGGTTTATCAGGATAAACAAATTATTTTAATCTCCTTCATTAGGCTCATCTTGGTACTATGGGTGAAATGGACTTATTAGGTCAGTGATCAAAGACTTACTTGTGCAGAAACACTCCATTGCCACATATAAAAGCACTATTGCTAAAAGAAGGTATAAAATGTATCTGGGGATATTCCATGCTGGAAATTCAGTGTGTTCATGTGGCAAGCAGCTCGGTGCTAGGGGAAAAAAAATCCTTGGCTGTAGTTAAACTGTACAACACACGATGTCCATGGACCTGTATTGATACCTGCTTTCTGAGAATTTATTGGGAAGGGATTAAGCAATGGTTTTTAAAAATTAATAAATTTCGCTTCACAAGGGGCAATTTTTTTTAGTAAATGGCAAATGGTTGCAGCTGCTAGGAAGTTCCTCCTGATTGTGGGAGGAATAGTGAAAGAAGTGGTATTTTTTGTTAAACTACCTTTACTTTGTCCTTAAATTCTCATGCTCATTGGGGGAAATTAATGTTTTCATTTCCAGGAATTCTTGCTTCAGACTTCTCGCACGTGTTTGGAACTGATCTTAGAGCAGCAGAACTCAGAAGCAACAGCTTAATTCAAGTCTTTCGTTGTTTAGGTAAAATTATTTTTTGAAGGTATGTTATCTGGGTCCCTAACTGATTAGGCAGCAAGAAGGAACTGTTTCCATAAGAATTTGCTAGAAGAAACTGTGAAGTGAAAAATTAGTTTTTGCTGTAGACAGTATTAAACCTGCCTCACTTCAATAGCAAGTCAGCCCAGCTGGAGAAGGAATTCTTACTGAGAATTCAGTTCCATGGGCCATGTGGTCATCCCATTAAGCCACTGTCACCCATGGTCTCTTCATATTCCAGCCCTTTCTTGGTATTGTCCATGTTCACTCTGGCACCGTGTCCATTCCCGTGTGTATGTTTTAAAACTTTCAATCTCGTGTATATCTGTGAAAGTGTGGGATCTTTTTACACGAGGGTGTAAATCCTAGGGTAAACTGTATTATTGACTGCAAAGGAAAACACAGCTGGCTAGAATTAAACTATTTCTGTAACTTAAAGAAAAATAAGTTCTTATGCCCTCCTTTTATTCTTTACTGAGATGTATATGCAGCCTCATAAAGCATGTCAGACGAAGTTTCAGTTCAATCAGTAGTTTCCACTGCAATCTGTAGGAACTATGTTGATTTACTCAAAATAAAAATAAAAATGCTTATTTAACCTTAAAAATATCAAGAACATCAACTCATGACTTGTCTGTTTTTACTGGAGATTCCTCTCGATGACTGGAAAAAGTTGTTCTGAGTTAAAAAAAGAATAACATGGAGAGAAAGCCAAGCTAATGCCAGAGGAGAGTTTAAAACTGTTGAGGACAGATGTTTAGTGTGTTCTCTGGGTCACTTTGGAGAAAAATATGCTGCTGTGACCCCCTCAGAAATTCAGTTGATACTGACAATCTGGTTTGTTTCTGGATAAATAGAAAAGCATCATATCAGTTAACAGTAGTAGTGGTATTTAAAATTTGTCTACTTAGTCATGATTAATTACATCATTAGTTTAGTCAAGATTTAGTTTAAACTGTGGACAATCAGAAATTAAAAAAAAAATAGAAAGCAAAAATAATCCCTGGAAGCTGGGATTTATTAAACCAGATGAAAAAAAAAATCAAGATATTCTTTAAAGTTTTTTTACCAGGAGAGACAAAGCCCTGTGAACACATTCAAGACTTCCCTGTTAAGATTTGGTTAGGCCCTGCTCTAGCATTAGTTGGCCTTGGGAGTAAGAAGTGTGGGTGAAGAATATGACGTGAACAAAGAGCACCTTGGGGGCATCCCACAAAGGACCCTGTTTTTTAGTCCTGTGCTGAAATTGGTAATTTTTAGCCACCAGAGCAAAGTGTGCTGCCTTCAAGGACAAGCATTGTCCCTATATGCACTTCAACATCATACCCAGTGCCTTCCTTTTAATAAGTGTCAGGTGTTTCTGGATTTCACTGAGTCCTCTATGAGTGATGTGAAGGTGTAAGTGATGGCAGAGTAACTTAAGTGTCAGAACTAGGAAGAAGTAACATAATAGTGTGGAAAAAGAGATGAAACAGTTCTCATTACAGCTGGCAGTACACACAGGGCAGAAGGAGGAGCCTGTATGGGAAGGTTTCAAGTTTTTTCACAGCTCAGGGGACAATTGGTTTGAGTTCCTCAAGGGGCACCCTGTAGAGTGACAAAAATATATTTGGCTGAAGTTACGGCAGCTGCAGAGCACTGATGGGTTGTCTGGGTTTTACAGAGGCTGGGAAATGAGGCTTGGAGCTGACAAAGATGAGAACCTTCAAAAAGGCTTTTGTGCTCCCAACAGATGTGCTGGGGAGCTGCAGCTGTTGGGAGTCAGGGGATCTGCTGGTGCTCAGTAGCTCAATCTGTGAGCTGAGTGCAGAGCTGACAGTGATTCTGTCTGGCCTGTGGTGTCTGTGTAGGTTATGCAAGTGCTTAATACGCAAATGGGGAAATTGCCTCCCTGTTCCAGGCTCTGCATGTGGAAGCAACATGTGGTGCTGGGCAGGGCTGTCCTGAGGTAACTCTTTAATGTTCAGTAGCTATCCAGTATGTGGCCTGGAAAGTGCTGTCTTCTCTGCGGGGGGGAAAAGGTGCCTGGAGAGCGAGTACCTGGCCCACAACTGGACTGTAAAGATTCATCACGTTAGTATTTAAAAATAAATAAATAATAACACCTTATTGACAGGTATTTGCCACCTCTGATACCTGGAGAACCATCTGTGAATTACTGTTGGCAACAGAATGCACAGGTTAGAAGACAGGCCACAAGCTAATTATCAAGAGAACACATATAGGGATATGTGTTTGTAGCTGCAGTCAGGAGTGTCAAGGCTCCTGCAGGTTGGTTTGGGGAGAGAAGAGGAATCTCCAGCATCGTCACTATAACTTCTGGCCCACCTTCCCCAGCAGACCTGAAGTCCACTGCCTATAACTTACAGGTAGCTGTAGGATACTGATCCTCTGGGATAGCATCAGCTATTCTGAATCATGTCACTATGTTCTGAAAGAGTCTATCTTTCTAAAGCTTTTCCTGACATTAGTCTTTCCATACCTGTTTGAAACTTCTCTCTTGGTGATGGTTCTTGGAAGGCACAGGCAGAATTAGTGTAGAAAAGAGCTAAATGTTTTCTGACCAAACTTCTGGCAGTGTGGATGTGCATCTACAGCAATTGCACCTTCTAGACCAAATGCACTTGTGATCAAAACTCATAATGAAAGTGAAGGTGCAGCCCCTATTCCAAAGTAATGGATATCACATTCACCTGGGAGAAGGAAACACTGAAGCAAAAGCTTTCTTATTATCCATGCAAATTTGACAGCTTGCACAACACAGTGCTAAAAGGTGGCAGAACCCAAACAAACTCAAAGTAACCCTGACAAAACAGATGCCATTAATTCCTTATCATAAAATGTATTTTCTAATAATGTACTGAAGCTGCAAGTTTTCTTCCTTAGCCTGAAAAATCCTGACTGTCCTACAGGATGATGCTGTATAACCTAAATATCATGGCTGCAAAACCCATCAGCACTGTCTTTAGGGCTGCCTACATTGACTTCATCAGTTCTTTTAGTTTTCCTTAGAGAAATCGCTCTTTGATGAACATGTCATCTTCAAACTGAGGCAAAGCACTTTCCAGACTACTGTTGACTCCTGCAATATGAACTTCACAGTTAAGTATATTCTACTGTGGACAAGAGTATAGACAGTACAGACTTTACCTTAGAATAAAGGATCCAAGGAGACTTGTTAACTTATTGATTTTACAATATAGGGCACAGTTACCACATTTGTTCTTTACTTTGACACTCCAGATATCAACCACTACCAAGAAGAGAAATAACTGTAAGAAGCTGATATTTATAGTGATACTCTGCTCTGTCCAAGCAACAGACTCTTTTATCATGGAACAATGAGCCCTGCTAAAGCAATTCATTCATCGCTACTCTCTGGAATAGCAACTTCCTCTGAAATATCCAGTTCCAAATGCTATAGTTCTATATGCCATAGAACTATGAACTATACTGAGACAAGTTAGGAGGAAATGCCATCCATGGAGGAATACCCTTCTTTGTCCATGTAGTCACTGTGACGTGGGGATGCCCTTTGGAAACCCTAGTAAGATCTTCCTGCTACACTGTGCAAAGCAGCTTTTCCACTGGGTGACACTTGAAAATCCAGAAGCATTTGCAACTGCAGGAATGCTGTGGCTTTCCCTCGACTCACTTAAACTCTAGGAAAAATACCTTGAAAGGGGTTCCTTTGTGTAACTTGAGAGTATAGTTTAAAAGGGGGAAGACTGCTCACAGCTGTGTGTGTACACTTACCCACCACCCTCACCTGTGCTTAGCACAGAGTGCCTGGTTTGTACCTCAACCCATATAAATAGACTCCTGTTATCACAGGGCTTGGCAAACACTCCAGTCATATCAGTACTGCTGTGGCTCACCCCTGAGCATGCAGCTCAGTTGCTTTTATTATTAAATAGACATTGTGCTTAACCATTTCACTTCCAGTGTTGCACTGCTCTCCTTTAAGGGACCATCTACATGTTTTCATAGCAGTTTTATGGCCTTAATTCAGAGCTGGTGATAAATAAAGCCATTCCCAAACTTAGAAATGCCGAGAGCCAAGAATCACAGCTTATCAAATCTCCAAAATAAATAAAGCATGTGTCAAACTTGCCTATCCATTGGCGAGGGAATGCCATGAACACTAGTATCTGATTGTTGATAAGGGAATGTGAGTGTTGTGAAGTGTTGACTGATACAGCACTCAAGGGAATGGAAAAGAGAAAGTTGTGGAAGATGCAAAAATGTGTCAGCTGATATCTCAGTAGGACCTTTTTTTTTCTGGTTCGGTGAAGATAGTGTCCTTATGGGTTGCAGAGGAGAATAACTCCCAAACTTCTGGAAAAATCAGTTTTAGGAGTTTTATTCTAGGGGTTTTGTGGTGTTGCTCTGTGGTGATGGACAGGCTGAGTAAGGTGAGCAAGGTTTTTTTAAAGTTCATGTCAAGTCTGGTTCCCTTGGCTTTGTTTTTGTGGTTACGGATACTTTTCACCTTTGACAAAGTATACACTTTGTTATCTTGATTAGAACATCCAAGAGCTGATATAACAGAATTGATAGTGTGGTCTTTGGCTTGTTCTTTACTCCATTTATTCATCTGTAAATAAAGGCAGTTGCATTCAAAAGGAAAACTTTTTCATCTTTTTTGTTTTGTTTTGAGTACCTTTCCATGCATCTCAAGACTTCTCTTTGCTTTTCAGTACTTTCTCTCTAAGAATTGTACTTCTTTTTCTCATAAGGTATGTCAGTCACTCAGTCTGTTGCTGGTAAATCAGCCAGGATCATTTCCAGTAACAGAGGCCAGTATCATGATGCACTAGCACTGGTATCCCACAATTATAAATAGATTTTTGCATGGACCTCAGAAGGATAAATAGACTTTCAGGGTTACTGCAGTCATATAGGAGAAGAATAACAACTCCAAAAACTAATGCTAGGACCCAGTGTTTGGTTATTCAGAGTACTGTTTTTGATCTAAAGGGGCTTGGCTTGTGTAGCTCTTTAGAAATTTTTTAATTTTTTTTAAGTTTTATTTTATTTGCTTCTCTCCAGCACGTGGACAAACTGCTGCTACCCAGCATGTGCTTTACTGTTGTTGTTAGTTTTTAGGAGGGAAAGGGAAAGTTTCACTATTATGGTTATTTTTGGTTTTCACGTGGTTGTGTCCTTTTCCCAGCTTCTGCCCCCACATAAGCACAGATCTGTAATGTGTGTGTAAGAAGCCTCCCTGTATTCTGTGTATAAGAAATCTGCTGGTTGAACCAAGCAAGAATCATTTCAGTCAGAGGGACCCAGCAAGTATTTGAAAATACTTCATCTGGGCTTCCTTGAGTGCAAGAATTTTTAGCAGTGTATTAAGAACATATGTGCTCTTTTTAAGGAAAGAGTTGTATAGTCAGAAAACAGTACTATTGGCTGTGATATACGTGCTAAGCCTCATCTCCCTCCTTGCCATCTTTTAGGATACAGCAAGTCAGGGGGGAGGTCTGTAAAAATTTCACCAAGTTTTTTGACTTGGGGATTTAACAGACAACTTCTGGTGAATCTTGATATGGTACCTGAAACTCTCTCCTTAACCTGCAACTCTTTGCTGCATCTCTGCAGGAGGGTTCTGCCTCTAAGCTGAGTCAAGGGAAGTGCTTGAGGTTCAGCCATTGTAATGTGAAGCCCAGCATTTTAGCTTTAAACACTGATGAAAACGTGTATCCTGTCCTCATAAATCATATTTGGAAATAATAGGTTTGGAAAGATGCAAAGCAGGGCTAGTAGGCATGTGTGGCTAGGGCTCAAACCATCACATCACAGGTCTGTTTGACTTTTGCCTGTAATTGCATAAGCCTCCTAAACTTCATTCTGGTACAAAACCAAAAAGAAGCAGAAGCCTCACTGACTTTATGGATGGTAAACAGAGGGTCACACACTCATAAAAGTTTGGGTTTGGCTAAAGAAACTTCCTGTGTCACATTTCCCAAGGACTTCATGTCGTATACTAATGGAGGCATTACACTGAATGAATCCTCAGAACATTTCTGTCCTGTACGTGCTGTTTCCCATTTTTCAAGGATAGTTCAAGGTACTGAAACATCATTTCCTTTTAGAAGTTTTGGGATGACTTGCATGGGAATAGTAAAACATCTGAGCTGCAAAATAGAGCATATTTGATTTGATCTCCTAGTCTAGGCTGTGGAAGTTTTGGAGGGCTGGAGCACAAAGTGACTGTGGTATGCCTGTGTGTTTGCTCAGCGCTCCCACTTGTAAGGCTCTGGTTTCAACTGATTATTGCATGCCAGCTTTTAACCATTTGGCCTTGGCATTTCCATGGCATGTTTTCCCAGCAAGTGTCACTATTAGGCTGAATGAAGCTTTCCAGAAACAGCAAAAATGATTCAGCTTTCTAAGATAGGAAGGTGTAAAAATATATTTTGCCCATGTGTCCAGAAAACACCTCATAGTCTCTTCGTTAAGTAGTTATTGATATTTATTTATTTATTTATTTTGAATCTGATACATGAATTGCTGTGGTGTCAAGGATTTCCTTATTTTTTCTGATCTGGGAAAAAAAAGTAAATTTTACATGTGTGCTGACTGGAGCCTTGTTAGAGTCTGTCATATTAAATTGGCATCTATGGACAAAACAGAGGATACTTTGAAATGCCTGAGGGATGGGATGCCATCCAGAGAGACCTGGAAAAGCTCAAGAAAAGGACCCATGGGAACTTTATGAGGTTCAACAAGGCCAAGCGCTGCACCTGGGTTGGGACAACCCCCAGTATCAACACAGGCTGGGGGATGAAGGGATTGAGAGCAGCCTCGTAGAGAAGGACTTGGGGGTGTTGGTGGCTGAGAGGCTGGACATGACCCAACAATGTGCACTTGCAGCCCAGAAAGCCAATTGTATCCTGGGCTGCATCCAAAGCAGCGTGGCCAGCAGGGTGAGGGAGATGATTCTGCTCTTCTAGTCTGCTCTGGTGAGACCCCTCCTGGATGCTGCATCCAGCTCTGGGGTCCCCAGCACAGGAAAGAATGGATGCAGAGGAGGCCACAAAGATGACCAGTGGACTGAAGCGCCTCTCCTGTGAAGACAGGCTGAGAGTTGGGGTTGTTCAGCCTGGAGGAAAGAAGGCTCTGGGGAGACCTTAGAGCACCTTCCAGGGGGCTTCCAAGGGGCTACAAGAGGTCTGGGGATGGACTGTTTAGTAGGGTCTGTTTGGATAGTACAAGGGGCAATGGTTTTTATGCTGAAGGAGGGTCGACTTGGACTAGATTTGTCTAGAGGAAATGTTTTACGAGGGTGGTGAAACACTGGAGCGGGCTACCTGGAAACATTCAAGATCGGGTGTGACGGGGCTCTGAGCAACCTGATCTAGTTGAAGATGTCCCTGCCCATTGCAGGAGGCTCAGACTAAGGACCTCTAAAGGTCCCTTCCAACCCACCAGACCACCGTGTGACTCTGTAAAACCCGACGTCTCTGTGCCTGTCTCCGTCTCACCTGAAGCACAGGGGAGCGCTCCTTTACCTGCGGCAGCGCTCGGCGGTACCCGGGTGCGCTGATGGGACGCTCGGCGGCACGGCCGCCCTTCCCTGGGGAGATCTCCCCGTCCCCTCGCTTCCCGCGGCGGGCGCGTGACGGCGCCCCGGGCCCGCCGCTAGATGTCGCCGTTGCTCTTCGCCGAATTTTCGGCGCCCGCCAGCACACCGAATTTCCAGGTGTTTCGTGCAATCACAGAACCTCTCAGGTTAGGAAAACACCTGTAAGATCATCGAGTCCCGCCGTTAACCCAGCGCTGCCGAGCCCACCGCTAAACCATGTCCCCGAGTGCCGCATCTGCGCGCCTTTTAAATACCTCCGGGGACGGTGACTCCCTGAGCAGCCTGTTCAGTGCTTGACGACTTCCATGAAGACATTTTTCCTGATATCCAGTCTAAACCTCCCGCGGTGCAACTTGAGGCCATTTCCTCTGGTCCTGTCGCTTTTGACCTGGGAGAAGAGGCTGACCCCCATCTTGCTACAACCTCCTTTCAGGTAGTTGTAGAGAGTGATGAGGTCTCTCCTGAACGTCCTCTTCTCCAGCCTAAACACCCTCAGCTGTTCCTCACAAGACTTGTGGTCCAGTCCCTTCACCAGCTGTGTGGCCCTTCTCTGAACTCACTCCAGCAGTTCAATGTCTTTCCTGTAGTGAGGGGCCCAAAACTGAACACAGGATTCAAGGTGTGGCCTCACTGGTGCCGAATACAAGGAGACGATCACTGCCCTGGTCCTGCTGGCCAAAAAGCACAGCCAGGTGTGTCTGACACAAGTACCCACACATGGGGTAGGTTTCCCAGAAGTGCTCTTGGGGTTGGTTTTGTCTGGAACTGAAATGGTTTGGAAGGAGTTCTCCTGCCTATGGATAAAACCTTCAAAATCCACATTCTGCACGGAGTGCACTATGCCTGAAAACTACAAATGGAAATAATGGACTTACTTAAGTCTGTTCTCACTGGAATGAATTATGATTGTCTCATTGCCAGAAAATTAGTCAATATCATTTAATTAAATTTATCTTTGACAGAACTTTGTGTTGCCATTTGTTCTAAAGTAACGTGTCAGGTTACAGTTCCCAAGCTGGTACAAAATCATAGAATCATAGAATTGTTTGGATTGGAAGGGATCTTTAAAGGTCAGCTAGTCCAGACCCTCTGCCATGAGCAGGAAAAATGGTTTACATTTTGATTTAAATTTTGAGGGTTTCTCTTCCCTATGCATTCTGAAAATGACATAGATGAGTTTATAACATATTGCATTCAAGAATTTGGATTAACAAAGCATTCTTAAGGCTAAAAAAATCAAGCACAGGTGTTGAATGTAATATTGTCTCTGCATCTTGTGTTTTCTCCTTTCTACAGAAGTAGTAATAGAGTGTCTATGTGTGCAAATGCACTGCTTATTTTTACCCTGTATGTTCTTTCATCTTCAGCTGGGATGGCCTTTACTTCATCAGCATTCAATGCTTTGTTTTATCTTCACTGAAAACAATGAGATATAATATTCATATCCTGTGATGATGACTGAATTAGTAATTTCTTTGTGGACACTGTTGTAATAGTTTACGACATCCATATAAAATCATGCCATGTTACTGGGCAACCTGGACAGTGTTGTGAGACAGAGTTTAAAATTGCCAAAGTGCCATTAATTTTGGTGGTCATAGTGAGATGTTTCAGAAAAGCTTTTCAAAGCACTCTGGTTTTATACTATATTAGGTATTCAGAAAGCCACTATAACAC
The DNA here is from genome assembly GCF_003984885.1 of Neopelma chrysocephalum. Lineage (NCBI taxonomy): Eukaryota > Metazoa > Chordata > Aves > Passeriformes > Pipridae > Neopelma > Neopelma chrysocephalum. The sequence goes on from NW_020897750.1 coordinate 2,456,179, forward strand.
ATTAAACTTTGGCTGGAACTGTGAGTACTCAGAACACTTGGCCAAATGTTTCACATGGGATGTGTAAGAAGTTAAAACTTAGTGATGATCAGGTTAGTTACGGTTTCTGTTGAGTCCTGCCTTGTGTTACGTACAAGAAGCAGATATGGCATCTCATTTTTTAGGCAGCATGCAACTGTCTTGATGCTAAGAGTATACTTTTTTTTTCCCTGTAGTGATCTCCTTAATTTGCCACCCACATCTTCTGCATTATTGAAAAAACCCCAAACAAAGAACAACAACAAAAACAACAGAAAAATAAATGCAACAAAATTATAAGGACAATAGCAGTTGTGATCAGTGTAGAGCAACGTGCACGACAAGGAGCATGCACAGAAGAGAGCACATTAAAAAGGGACAGGCATTTGTAATTTTGACACTGCTTATCTTAATAGTTTCTTTACTCTCAGGCCTAATACTCTTTTTAATACTTTGTGTAATTCCCCAACTTTTTAGAAAAGCCAAATGAAAATATCAAACTAGATTCTGGGGAATCATAACACCCCCCCATAGGGGTCATCAGCAAGATGATCATCTTTGGATGCTTCTGACAACCATCTGCTACTTGAGCTAACAGTGTCATTGACAGCAGTAGCAGGAAGTTATTTTTTAAACTGTCTGTCAGTAGAAAGGAAGAAAGGATGTACATCCTTTTGAGTTCTCTAATGTCTTGCTGGGAGTCGAGAAATCTTCCTATACCATCCAAGTATCTGGGAAGGAAGTCTTGGCTGATTGACTGGATCCTCAAAGACTGAACCTTCTGCCTGCCATTGTGTTTTGTCCCACTATTCTTCCTTGAGTCCTTCATCCATTTCTCTTTGTCACTAGTAGCTACCTCAGTGCTCTCTCCAGTTTTCTGGCTCACTCTTGATTTTAGCTTTCCTTGGTTTTCTGTCTTCTGAGCCCAGTCCTCCCCAGTGTTAGATTAGATCAGCTGATATCCCTTCCAAACATACAAGTTTCCCGTTACTTCCTGATGTCAGACTCTTATCCCAGGTAGTACCACACTGTCATTTCTTCCAGCTCCAGTAGTAGTTTCTCTCATCCCATTCTGCACAACAGGGTCCATTCTAAGTCTTGGAGCCCTTGACCAAAGGGCATTTTCCTGAATGTGGCCTCACTGCAAGCCAAGTTATTATCCTGCCTGTATTTAAGTTAAGTAGGTTTTATCTTCCTGATAAACTTTACCTCCTTTCTTCAGTGTACTCTGCCTGAAAGATCTCAGAGAAGATGCTTACTTATCTGTTGAATGAGAAGCAAGTGTAGTCGAGGACTGTCTTACATTCTGTCTCAAATTTTGTGGTTCAATCAGTTTGGTCTTATAAGGAGACAGAAAGCGGACAGCATGTCTTCCAGCTCATTCCCTTCAGTGTTAGGTGTCCAGATGAACAGATCATCCTGTTTGAACTCTTACGTGCTGCAAGCCCTTGTTTTTCACTCCCTTAGTGTGTATTGGATCTGATAAATTGAATTTTGACACCCTGATGATCATAGCTCCTTAAATGAGAATTGGAAAGCCTGAGGAAAGACATGCACACACACTTGGCTGAGAAACAATGTGAGTTGCTGCCTTTGTCAATACAGTGGTGTTTTTCTGAGAGCTGACATTGTGGCAGTGTGTAATACAGTTATAAACCGATTAAGCAGAGGAAGTTATACTATGTGATGCCTTCTGTCACCTTTCTTGTTGCAGGGGTTTTTTTCACTATTTTCTTCTGTTTTCTTTCAGTCCAACAAGATGTAAGACGTGAAAATTCTACTACTACTTTGAGTAACTGTGCTGTTTTCTTTTTTATGCAAATAGAAATGAGGAGTAAACTTAATTCTCATTAAGCTGAATTTTATTTGATCCTCTCCTAAGTAGAATTGAGTGCCATTTAAATACTCCACTGTAAGCCTACAGAAAGCAAATAATGTCACTGAGGATATTAGCTGAAAATGCACGAAAGTTAAGGATTGTGTTGAGTAACTTAAGTTACTCACTGTTTGTCAACTTTTATCGACAATGAGAATATGGGTATTTTACTTGGAAAAGCCTTATAATATTTAGATATTGATGACTGGTGAAAGTTAATCTAAGGAGGTCTGATTTATGTGATTTTATGCCTCATGCCCAGACAACATAACTGATTTATGTTCTTTTAAAGCTGTATAATGTTTATATATAATGTATATATATATAATATATATAATGTATATATATATAATATATAATGTATAATGATTTATGTTCTCTTAAAGCTGTATAATGTTTAATTTAGAAACAGTTTCTCTAGTACTGAATGCATTAGTACACACCATTATCAGTTCAGGAGCTGGGGTGTTCAAATATTTTTGCCTTTGAAATACCCTAATGTTTTTGAACTCTTTCAAAAACTTTCATTTTAAAAAACCCTCTTCTGAAACAAAGAAGAAACACACAGAAGTTTTCTGGCTTTTAAAAAAAAAAACAACAAAACTTACTTCAAAATTCTAATTAGGGCCAGCAGTTTAAACGTATAGAGGAAGGTGATGACTGTGTTTGGGTTAATATTATTATTTCTCTTCTTTTGAGAAAGCACCTGGAGACCCCATTTGTGATCAGCTCCCCACTGGGTATTGTATATACACATAACAGCCTCTGGTATGCAGAAGGTCAGACGAGAAGGTGTTCTAGTCCCGTCTGGCCTTACTCTATGAATAATAGAAGACATTTGCTGCCCAGTGTTTACAATGAAAATAGACCTGGCAGATGGTGAGGAAACACGGAGGGACTCTGAATTCATACTTTAGAGCCGGATAACGGAGACTGATAGACGACTTGCCCAGGGTCAGAGAGAAAGTTGAGTTAGTACTGAGAGTTAGATTGAGCACCAAACAAATGGCTTGGACAGAAGCCTGGCCTTTCTTTTGCAGTTCCTAGTACTTAGCAGACTGATTAGTGCAGAGGCTGGATGCCACTGCCAGCTCCTCTTTAGTTCCTTTTGAGAAAGTAAAACTGCTATGAAGCAATCTTTGCTGTCTCCACCTGAAAAGGATGTACCAAGACTCAGCATTGGAGTGACTGTAAATGTGCTGGAGCAGGACTTAGCAATTAACTTCTCCTCAACGTGCTTAACGAGGGCAGGAAATAGCCTCATGCTAAGCAACTGTTTTCTATTTTCACTGTAAAGATGATGGATTCATAAGTGCATTTAGCAAACCAAATAAGCTGACTTTAGCAGTGATGGTTTCAGGTGTAAATTGTCATCAGGGACGTAGAGTTCAAGGTGCCTACCCTTTGGACTGCCTGTGTTCAAATTTTAAATCTTTGCAGCATCTCTAAGGATTCTCACTATTCATAAAGTTGGGGTTTTTCTGCCTGTCCCAGCCCCTTTGCTCTGCCTTCCGTTGTCCTTAGAGCAGACTCTGCAAAATACATGAAAGAGGGAAGAAAATGCTGCTTCAGCTGCTCAGTGGTTGTGATACTTGCCCAGAAAAGCTGGGGTTTGGTCTGACTACATGGGTTTAGACCTGTGTCCCAGAAGAATGCTCTAGTTGCTAAGCTCTAACTCTCTTTGTTGGGGCTGTGCTCACTTCCCTTTATTTGTAACAAAACATAGTGGGTGTCCTGCTTATTATGCTGGGGGTTTTTTTGACTCTCATTGCAAAGAATCTAAGTTGCTCCACGTATTAGGATAAGGGACACAGCAGCACTTCACAAGGAAGATCACTTAACCCAGTACTTACAGTCTCAATGGCTTGCTTGGTATCACTGAACTCCTGTTGGCAGAGTAAGCTGCCCAAATTCTAAATGGTCTAACTGAAAACTGGTGGCCTCATGTTTTGCTGATTTTTCTGAAGTTTGTTTCCTGAGAAGTGCAGGGAAACCAATAAGTGCCCTTAAAGAGTTTCAAAGCATGAGAGAGAGAGAGCACAGAGGGGAGGGCTGATTTCCTGCTGGCTTGTGCAGAGAATGTCCCGTGCCTCGGGTTCCAAAGTGTTAACTGGAAACAATACACCTCACATGGGGGAAGGCAGAAAAGAGGAATATTTGTTATTTTCCCACAAAAATACAAATCTAAAATAACTGTCTGGAGAAATGAGCTCAGTTATAATAGCTGTACTAACCCAAAATGGTTTTAGGTATTTCACATTCTGTTCTGTTGAAGAGGAAGGAGACCTACTGCTTCCTCTCATTTCAAATCCTAATCTTAAGTGATGCAAAGCAAAGATGTAGTGAGAAGTGAAAATGATGGTGAAATTTTCCAATATTCCCTCATTTACTTTTCCTGGATCTAATTGCATTTGTTACTGCCTGAGTTGTATGCAGACTCTACAACTATTTTTTCTCTTGTGTACTTATGACCTTTTTAATGTTTATTTCTCAAGTTCCTAGGAATACTTAAAAAGGGACGAAGTTGAGATGCAGTTAGTGAGGGGTTATTTAAGGCTAAAATTTGGTGTCAAAACTTTGCACATCCCAGACCATAGAAGTAACCAGGGTAAAAACTTCTTTCACAGTTTCTCTCACATTTAAACCACAGAAAATCTCTTTATACCACAGTAGCAATGAAGCCACAGTCAAGAACTCAAATGAACAAGTGCTATAATTTGCAGTTTTGAGTAATCTGGGTTTGGAGGGGGTTTTTTAGGGTTTTTGGGTTTTTTGTTGTTTTTTTCCTGGTTTGTTCTCAGCCGAAATGCTGAAGCAAAATCAAACCTTTTTGTTTGAAAAAGATGTGAAGAGTTGTTTTGCGCAAACAAAAATGGTTTTATTTTGTCAGTCTGTGCGCTAAACAGGCACTGGTCCTAATGGATAACATATTTTGGGATTTCTTATTTGTAAAGGAAATACTAATATTGAAAAAAAAAACTAAAATCCATGTGGAAATCCCCTGTCATTTTTTCATGTAGTCAAAGACAAATAAGCATTGCACTGAGGTGCTTGTCATTTGATTCCTGGTGTGTTTTCCTGTTTGCTTCACTGGAAGCATCAAGTTTGCTTTATGTTGCTATCATGGAAGTTTGCATCTGTAACAGATTGTGTGCTACATGAGGGATGTAGATAAAAATGAATAATTTGAAGGATACAAATATATAGCTGCAGTATGTACAGGTTTATGTGCATATTACATATTTGATACCTTAACTCCTGCTTAAGACACAGGCGAGTCAACCACTGTGAAGCTGGAAATAGTTTGGAGCAGCGATTTAAGGTTCACATACCGTTGTTCTTCACTCCTGTGGAATGCCTTTGGGAAAATACTGTACATAATTGAACTGACTGGTGCAGTTTCAGTTGGATCTAGTTAGTCTATGCACAGTTTATCCATGGACCTGGATGTCAAAGAAATGTGGGTGGAAGATTAGCATTCCATTAATACCCCAATAAAGTCTTCATCTAAATGATGTTTAACATTTTTTTAATCACATAGTTTTGAGTTTCGAAAGCTTTGATGCAATTCATCACCAGACAGTTTGAGGGATGTTAATATTTCTCAAAATTGTGTGATATTGAGATGTTCAAGATTGTCTGGTTCTTAAAATGTTTTAAAAAAAAGTACAGAAACATTACTGAGGACGTGTTCCATTTCCAGGAGAGGGCAAAAAAAAAGAGGAAATCTATTATTTAAGAAAGAAATACAGCCAGTGTGATAAAAGTGCCTTCCCACGTCTTCTGGCCAGGTGCTATGTGCATATAAATGTTTCACGTTAAGCTTTAAGATCAAGGAAGAGTCTGTGGGGAACCTTGTTTCTTGGAGATCTGCTTGCTAGAGTAGCTCCCAAGTACTGACTTCCCATTTTTTATTTGGTTATTAGGGATGAAAGGCTACATCATTTTCTGGAATAGCGTTCCTTGCATGCCATTATCTTTGTCCACAGCTATGAAACATGCATTTCCATAGGTTCTTGTGGATACTCAGCTTAGCCACTATCACAGCTGCTTTATGGAAGTTTAATTCAAAGGATCACCTTTATGTTGCACTGTGGACTGAACAAAAGATATATGGTTTCATTAGCTGAGAAACTGTCTTTTTTACATACAGCTGAGTATAATGGGTCTCCAGCCTATCTAGTGCAGGGCACTCTCTGTTACCACTGAAAAGGAAACTTTGAAAGTCTAATTTTCTGGCATGATTCACTCTGGGCAATGTGTGTGTGTACATGCAGCCTTACATGTGTAAATCCCTAGTATGAAGTTTTGCACGCTATCAAGTGTATACGGAACAAGTAGAAAAAAATGCAATTGAAATCCATTTGTACTCAGTTTGCATCAGCAAATCGTCCCCAGGATTAGAAATTCCAGCACTTATTTATTCATCACGGCTACCCTGCATAACTATGCCTTCCTCAAAATCCAGGCTTTTTAAAAAAAAGGCTGACATGATTAACAGATGTTTGAAATATAACAAGCTTAGCAAATAAATTTTTTGGCTTGGAAAAAAATCCTGGTTTGACTACTGTATTTTGTTATGTAGCTAATTTTTATATTTCTGGTAAATGCTATCAACAGGAATGTTTCTGAAGTTCAAAATAAGGCACTTGTATTAACTCTTTAAAAAAATCACCTTAAAAAAGCGTAGTAAACAATTTAAGCTAAAAAATTATTGCAAAATATTATTACCAATATAAATGACAGAAGTTTTAAAATATTTTTTAATATTTGCACCAAGAACACATTAAGAAGAAAAAGGAACATTCATTGCAAATAAACATACATGGCAAAGCTGAAACAATAATTCCAAATATTTTCTGGTTTTACATGCAGACATTTCTATGTGGGAACTTCATGAGGTTCATCAAGGCCTGCACGGGGGTCAGGGCAATGCTAAGCACAAATACAGGACGGGTGGAGAACCAACTGAGACCAACCCTGGAGAGAAGGACTTGGGGGTGTTGGTTGATTAGAGGCTGGACATGACCCAGCAATGTGCAGTTGCAGCCCAGAAAGCCAGTTGTATCCTGGGCTGCATCCAAAGCAGCGTGGCCAGCAGGTCAAGGAAGGGGATTCTACACCTCTGCTCTGCTCTGATGGGATCCCACCTGGAGTACTGCATCCAGCTTGGGGCCCCCAAAATAAGAAGGACATGGACACATTGGAGTGAATCCAGAGGAAGGCAACAAAGCTGATCAGAGGTCTGGAACACCTCTCCTGTGAAGACAGGCTGTTTATATCAGACAAAACTTCCTGTTTAGAATTTGGTCTTGCTTTACCTTTAACATAGTACGACATGTGCGAAGAAAGCATTATCATCAACTTTTAAAGCAAAAGAAGTGGATTTTTTTAAAGTTGCTGTTTAGAAATGTTATGTCTGGGAAAGTTTCACTTTGATTCCTAATCTAAGACTTAGCCAGCTAAGATGCACTGACTATAACCAACTTCACCGAACCTGTTGTGTTTCTTCATCCACTATTATTTATGCCACTTCCATGGAAAAGCAAACGAGCTCCATTAAGAAAGTGACTTCAGGTGGAAACAACAGGAAGGACATCCAAGTAATAGAAGATAAAGATGTGATTTCAATTAGTTTAGAGGATAAAGACAGATAAAGCACAGTAGGCAGGAACGTAATATCCTCGGCAGAGGATGGAGACAGAACCTCTGCAGGGCCCATTGCCAGCATCTATTTGTCACGATAGGTACTTAAGTTTGAATACTGTTTTTAGGACATTTCAGTCACTGAGAGTTTCTGAAACAGTCTAGCAGTAAGAGTTCAAAGAATCAACACATTTTCTCACAGATTTCTTAGACTTGGAAGAGAATATAGTCCATCTGACGTGAACAGAAACAAACACTGTTGCGCTTATGCTTCTCATTTGGCCATACATTTCATTGCTTCCCTGCCTCCAAGGATGTGTTCGAATACTATGTTGAGGAACACTTCTGAACACCTTTATTGAGAAGAATTATACATCCTTAGAATTGTGTTATCAAAGGAGCTTGAATTAAAGTCTCCAGTACCCTCTGTTTTGATATATCTCATTGTCTTTGTATAACATGTCAGAGTGTTAGAAAATCTAACAAGAATAATCCTTTTCCTAACTTTCCTGTAAAGCATGGGGGTACAGTGTCTGAAAGTTTTAACCTAAAATATCTCTTTTGGGGGAGCCTAAGATACCATGTTCTACTTTGCTCTCTGCCTCAGACATGTTATTTTGATCCAGTAAGCATTTTGTTTACTTAAACTGTCTGTCATGACCTGACATGAACTGAATATCTGATGAGCAATTCTGATCTAGGCTTCCATAATATGTGAAGCCTATGTCCTTCTTTTACACCTTTATATTTTTCCTTTCTGCATGCATTCTCTTTCTAATTTCCTAGGTTTCTTCTGTTTGGATTTTGGGGGGAGTTTGTTTTGTTGTTGTTGTTGTTGTTGTTGTTGTGTTTATTTTTTCCCTCCAGAAGCCTTTTTTATTAACTGTGAGTATTTAACATTTTCCATGTTCTCCCAGACTTGTCTTAATCTTAACAGAGTCATCAAAGGGAAAGGGAATATTTTTATTTCCTGTATTTCCTTTTTCTTATTAAACTCTTCCCCTCTTTTTCTTGTTTCTAATCCTTTGCTTTTGATTCCATTTTCTTTTCTCTCTGTCTCATATTCTGTCATCTAAACTTTATTTCCCTTCTCTACTTCTCCTCTTTCTTAATTTGTCTTTAATTACTCCCATAGTGATGGTGATATTTTTTTTTATTCCTCCAAAATATTGAATAGTTCCAGTTCTATTTTTTTACTAATTCAAGCCTGAAAAATAATTGATTTTTTTTTTTTTTTAATTTTTTTAGGCTCAGAAATCCTTCTCAGTTTTAAGGATTACAGAGGCACGAGGTGGAGTCTTGTACTTCTGAGAAAGGATATACAGTTGCTGGCACTTGCCCACTCTGAGGAACAAGGATCTGCACTCAAAAAAAGGTAGAAAACAATCCAAAGTGAAGAATCCTAGAGGACCCCCCTTGAGAGCTGAAAGCCACCCATCCCTCATGTGAAAGACACTCCTTTGCACTGTTTCTAACAGGTTGCAGTTACTGTAAGGTAAGCCTTGCTTATTGGTAATGGTTTTTTGTTGCTGTTTGCTTGCTGTTGATTTGACAATGGTTTGGTCTGTTTGTAACTATGAATTTCAAAGCTGTGTACTGGAAGGGAAAGGGAAGTTTTATAAAAGTGGTTGTTCCTGCTTAGAAAGTGTACTCTGACATACCCAGAGCTTGGCTCCAGCTTGATGTGTCTTCGTGCCTTCCCTGCAAATCGAAGTGCTTGGTCATTAACACAGTGAGTCACAGTAATGTGTTATGATCTGATCTGGCATTTATAAGGAAATAGAGTGTCTAGCCTCGGATACCTCTCCTCCAGGTCATTTGTCCTAGTGATAAAGAGAGTGCTTGCTCCCCAGAGGAAGCAAAGCCGCCCATTATGTCAGCTCACACCCTGGAAAAGGCTCCTGATTTCAGTGCCTCTGTTTGTGATGTGCTCTCTAAACGGGGTCAGTGTTATAACTGGGAGGGGGGAGCAGTTTCAGCTGTGAGTGAGTGCTCGGAGAAATGGTATAACTGACTCTGTCAGAGATGAATAAAAAAGGTAGACAAGCTGGCTTGTTTTATATTCACTTTTTTAAAAAAAATACATATATAATGATTTGTTTTCTGGATCATTGATTTATATGCCAGACAGATGAAAAGCAAAATTTCTATGATGCCTTTATCATTATTCTGACAAGGACTGCTTTTAAGTTAAAGACTGATGAAGAATGCCAACTTTTGACATTACTAGAACAGCCCTATCAGCTTTAATTTTCTTTTGTTTTCTTCTTGTCAAAGAAAGGCCATTAGAGATAAATTATGATCTCAAACTGGTTAATCTAGTGACGTGCATTTTTTTTCCCATAAATTGCCCTAGCCAGTTTTATAAGACATTATATAACCTCATGGAGAAACAAGGGTACAGAAAGTAGAAATTACGAATATCAAATGTCATCAGTCTTTAGGCCAGAGGTTCTGAAACCACTGGAAGACCACGGGTGAGTTGTCCACAGCTGAGCCATTGTGTCATATTGCACAGTTAAATGTTTGAACCCGTTTGTTCTGTTTGGCTGTACTTCTGTGTGCACAGTGTTCTTGGCATGTCAGAGACCGCTAGAGTGTGCTCAATTATAGCTCTGATCGGCAGCACACGTAGGGGACTGCATAGGGGGTGTTCAGGGTTGCTGAAAGTTTATTTTTTCCACTAAATTAGGGAGCTAGTGCTCTTGTCGTTATAGATCAAAGTTAATTGACCTCATGCCATTAGCATCAGTGGAGTTACAGCACAGAGTTTAAACAGAAAGCTGCGGAGTTTAATTTTGACCAGGCTGTGTGTGTACGCTGAAGTCTCACACTGCAGGTGAGGAGTAGCAGTGCAGACTATGAAGATTTAATGTAAAAGTTTGCTTCTTTGGATTACACTTGGACTCTAATTTTTTCTGTTCCAAACCTGCCTTTTCCCACTTTTTCTTCTCTTTTCTCTATTTTCTTTCCAGCAATTTACTAGTTTGATGAGTGTTCAGCCACAATGTTTTCTATAAAACGTAATTGACAGCTAATAATAACTTGCACCTCTTTAGCCTGGCATAGTGTTTTCAAAGCCTTTATAAACATTAGCTGAATCAAGCATCACCCAATCAAGAAGGCCAGTATTATTCATTTATTTTGACAGGTAAACCAAACTAGAAAACAAAATCAGATAGTTTCCTTGCAACCACAAGTCTGTGCAAAAGCCAAGACAAGAACACATATCTTCTTACATCTATTCCCATGCTCAACCATAAAATGTTTGGGTTTTTTCAAATATGTATATGATTAGCATTATGATTAAAAGGTTATGATTACCATTCTTTTGGGAATAGATAATATGACTTCTTTATATTTATACCAGAAGCTTTCAAGTAACATCCTGAGTATGTTATGATAGGACTGACACAAATAGAGTACACTAAAAAATCCTCCCTGCAGCTCAGCTGGGTGTTAGCACAGATATACAAGGCAATATGTGAAGTGAAAGAGAGAAACAAAGATTGGAGAAGATGTGAGAAGGTGAGAAAATGCTGGTAGAATCAGCAGAAAATATAGAGAATGGCAGAAAAAAAGAAGGAAGAAAAATGGGAACAAAGAGGATCCAGGTTGTAATTATTTACACCCAGGACTAAATTGTATATAATAGATACTATGCGCAGGATATAATAATTAGATTTTATTTAGTAAAATAAGAATATAGAACCTAGAATCACACAATTTTGAAATAGAAATAAAAATCATGTTTCCTATCACAGGATGTAAAAACTCTGCTGTCAGTCTACTCTATTTTTAGTGCAGAATGGTAAGGGAATAGAAATATTCTGCATGCTTCACTATCATGATGTGATGTTATCTATCAGTGTGTGTCATAGCATATCATATAATATATCTATGTGTTATCAGTGAATAGAAAATGTTTTGAGAGAAAATTAATTTAGCAGTGAATAGTAGCATACCTGTAGAAGGAGAGAGCCCCAAATAACAATACCATGCAGAGAGTTATTGTAAATATAATCACCCTATTTTTTTCTCATAGTTTGTATGTTTGTAGTATCCTCTTTCAGGGCTTTGGTATCACAGAATAACTGTTAGTGTTTAGTCACTTTCTGCTCCAGTGATTCCATCTGCTGGAGATTCAATTGATTTTTCAGATCTCAGCATAAGAAGGCCCAGACTGTGCCCTATTGCCTACGAGTGTTTGGTGGCACCAGCAGTAAGGGATGTCAAGACAAATGCTTTTAGGACAAGAGCAATGATGGAAATACCACAGAGAGCATTACGGTTTCATGGAACTGCAGACAGTTCCTTATTCTGAGCAGTTCAAAATGTGGATTTGGAAAGCAAGAGGCTTTGTCCTGTAGGATCTTGATGTTTAAAACAAACAAACAAAAAAAGAAGTGTGTTACTGCTCCTTAATTTGGAGGAGCATTCAGTTCCTTTTACAGTTGAATTTAATGCTCAGCTCTTTAAGCATGAAATTAATTCATATTGTTTTCCTAATCCTATTAAAAGATACTCCTGGGAAGTATATCTCTCCCAGGAAGAGCAGAAGGTTAGGGACAGATGTGGGAGCAAGGAGGTTGATGCTATATTGGCTGAGATTTTACCTACTTAGTGCGTTGTGCCACTCGGCAGTATATTTGTACTAACTCCATTTAATTGCTGTCAGGACACTTAAAACTTCTGAACAGACTGAGAAGAATAGTAGGTTCTCCCTGAGTCCTTGCCATGCTCCTCTGCACTTCTCTGATCTTACAGTTTCTTAAATGAAGTGATAATAGATGGAGGCCAATGGGACTGTAGTGGCAAAATAGGTACACAAAGAAGTGTAGTCATGGAGGCCCATTGCAAGGACTGGGGGGGTGGATTACTTCTTGAGTTTCCCATAATGGCAGGTGTAATCCCTCTGTGCACATGTGATAAAATATAATGTTTGTAAGCATTGCTTGCTTTTATATGTCATTCCCATAAAATCAACCTTCATTTGGTTCATTTGAAGCTCATGGGAACCTGACTTGGCCTCTGGAGAAGGTAGATTCAGGCCCTTTGACCCGAATCCTGAAAAATCAGGGTGTGATGCTCTTACGAAGGTATAACAGTGTTTGGCCTCTGTGTTGCATGTAGGAATTATGTTTCTATGCTCAAAGAAGGAAATCCAGTTAATTTACAGGACAGACCTTCCTAGGCTGACAGCAGACAAGACTGTTAAAACAAGCTCTAAACTAGGAAGCCAGGAAAGAAAGCTGCTAAAATTTCTTAACTACTTAAACCTGCTACAGACAGTGAAAGGGAATGAGGCATAGTTGCATGAAGATGAAATTAAGAAAAAAAGGGATGTTTAACAATGACAAATTAGAGGATACATCAAGTACACTGGCTGCATCACTGGAACTGGCTTTTCTCCCTACTGCTGGAAGCCTGAACAATGGGATGAAGCAATTAAAATTCCTAGTACTGAATACAGACTCAAATCTTGTAGTAGTGATAGAGATAGGGTAGGCAGGTAGCCATTATGTACTCTGGATTAAAGAACTGAAGGGTATAAACTGATTAGGGAAGTGAGAAATATATACATGGGCCATGAGATATAATTGTCTGTTAGTGAAATAAAAGGGACCACCAGGAAGAGGGATGTTGAGAAATATGCAAGCTTTGGAACTGGATAATAATAATATCCATTTTGATGTGGGGCAGGGTGGTGGGGGTTAAGGGCAGCAAGTAGTAGTGGAATTTATGTGATCATGGAAGTCTTTAACTTACCCAGACTAAACACAAAAGATGTCCATCGAAAAACTGGACTTTTGAATACTGTAACTTTTTTTTCCAAATTTATTTTCTGATGAAGTCAGGTCTTGGGTATTCTTGGAAGTAAATGAAGGTAGATTTTTTTTTTCCCCAAACAATCAGTGAACTAGCAAAAAATAATGATGTGTTATGCATTCACTGAACAGCAAGACCTAATGGGTCTGGACATAAAAACTACACTTAGAGCAGATTCAATTTTGTCCAAATCTCTCTCTGAGAAACGTAAAAGATAAATCTGTGCTTCTGGGGCCTTACAAAGGCAAACTGAAAAACTGAGGCTATTTACTGAGTACTGGGAAGATTACATATTTGAACGTGGAGGAGGCATATAATAACTTTGAATCAAAAAAGTTTTAGCAGCAAGCAAGATGATACTAGTAGGAAGGAGTATAGGTCTCCCTGGAATGAGAGTCATCTTAAACTGTGTGTTAAAAGTAAGAAGAGAACCCATAAGGAATGCAAAAGGGGATTGATTAGGAGGAAGGATTATGCCCCGGAGGTTAAAAGATACAGAACTGAAACAAGAATGCCCAAAAGCTATGTTAAACCAGACTTTTCTATTCATTTTAGTTCCCTGCAGAGCTCTTCAGCTTTGCAAACAAAAATTAAACAAGGAAGGAAAATTCTCATCCTATGTCTTTTCCAAGGTGCATGCTCACACTGTTATTAGAGGGATGTGATGATGGCTTTAAACAACACCTCATACACCTGAGAGGACATTCCTTGTTATTGGGAAGTGCTGAAAGAGGAGCTATTGTCCCAATACTTCTTCGTGATTTCTCCCTTTGTTGAAATCTGCACCGCAATGTATTTTGTAAGAACCTCTTTAGGGGGCTTGTTTTATTTGATGGCACCAAAAAAAAATGGTCTCAGAATCAATGAACATGAGGTTTCTTCTGTAGAATTCATTTCAATCTCAGCGTTGTTTAGAAGATTAGTGGTCACTTGACATTTTGACTTTAATCACTCTGGTTCTTAGTTCTCCATCTGTAAAAAGGGAATAATAATAATTTTTCTGCTGGTGGAGGCTTTGTATGTGAAATTTCATGCATTCTTGCTGTAAAGCATGATGAAACTGATGACACAGAAATGGATAATTTTATTTTCAGTGCAGGAATGTGGAGTGTGTGAGAATATGGTTTGGAATGATCTATTCACTGAACAGTATTTAATATGGAAATGTTTGTTGAATAAGGCAGTGATTTTGTAGGGAGAAAAAAAAGAGAGGTGATAATGATGTTTAAGATTGTACTAGAGTGGTGTTTCTTGAAGAAACAGAAGTTTGTACAAAGAAACTTAAGACCAGTGTTTCCTGTATTTCTAAAATATTTTTTTCAGTTCTTGAGTGATGTCTTGACAGTCTTTATGTACTTCAGACTTAGTTTATAGAGTTGCATTAGATGTACATATACAAGAAAAAATTATAACTTAGGATAGGAATAGCCTTGTGTTACAACCTCTTATCCAGGGAGACATGGCTCCACCAGTGGGCTCTCTACCAGTGAAATAATCACAGTAACCAACCAAACCATTCCTAGGCTGAGACTGGCATTGTGTATAAAGGAAGAAAATTATGCATGGAACATCACAGGTCATGAATGTCCTAGAAATGAATGCTACTGGGATCGGGAGGTTACTGACAGTTGAGGACTTGGATTTATCTCCTGCCACAAAGTCCTGCAGGACCACCCAGCAAAGGTTCCACACAGAGATGAGATTGCTGCGTGTGGAAAGTTGTGCCCACCCTACGCTTGCTTTTTGGCACACAGACGTGTTTGTGAGGGGATATAGGAAGGAGACTGACAGGTAGACTTGACTGTTGACCACAAATAGTATTTCACTGCTAAAATTCCTAATTGCTTTTTCAAGGAGAGAAGTTTGAGACTGAAATACTGTTTTGCGTGGGTGCCAGATGACACACTTTGGAGGCTGGGAACTCTTCATATCCACAGGGGCTTTCTGAGTGTGAATCTGTGGGTATGGGAGAATTAATTGTTGTTGCAGTTACTCTAAGACACTAATAAAAGCTTTGCCACTGAAAGTATTAACTTAAATTTTTGATCTTTATTCTACACTACAGTGCTCAAATGAGCATATTGTAAATTCTAGTTGAGTGAAAACAGTGTAGTTAATAGGCTGCAAGCTTTGATAAACCATGAGCAAAAAGAGAAGTTGTCTCTATTTATATTACATATTATTTCTGTAACATTGTTCAACAGTATCTTCATGTTTCTCCTCAAGTTTACTGCATGATTATAAATTCTTTTAAGGAAGATGCAGCACTTCAGCAGCTCCCTGGATTCTGTGGTATAAGCAGTTTCTTCAGAACTGGTTCTTGTGTCTGTAATGGGCTTTTGCTGCATGTCTGAAAGGAATAGTGGATTAAAGTGAACTAGAACTATGAAACATGCTAAACATGCTTTGTAAACAGCATTATTTCAGCAATGCTGCTCATAATGTTAAAGCACAGAGTTAGGGGTTTGTTTTTCTTTGTATTGTTTGGGTGTTTGGGGGGTTTCTTTTACACAAATGATGAGCTTTTGAAACGATCATGCAAATATCCTAGATATTCCAGTATGGCTGCCCTTCCTTAGTTCCTGTTTCTCTGAGATTCATATAAAATTTGACTGCTTTTTCCCCTTTATTTTCTACCTTTAAGTATTGTAAATCAAACACTCAACACATTCAAAACATATCAGTCCTTTGAATCCTCCTGGAAGACTCCCTACTGTGCTCTCTGAATTTTTAAGCTTTTCAGCATCTCATATGACAAGTATGTTTTCTTCCAATGGACACGTGCGATGCACAGTCTGTCGGATTTTCCCCAGCGCTGTCGCTCAGAACAAACTTCAGCTCTGCTTATATCAACTTGTTTTTGAACGCTGGAAGTGTTCAGGTCTTTCTCAATGAATCTTGTAACCTTAATTCTTGCACTGGAAAAATAAATACAAGTTACTGTGGCCCCTTGGTTAATTGTTCCTCACATTCAGCTTTGCTTGCAGGCTGGAGTCACCAAGGCAGTGTGTTTTTTTGTTTCAGCCTTGCTCTATGTGCTTCCTCTAGTGATCCAGTCACATCAAACGTTTCCTTCTGAGGGGGAAGAGCTGGAATTTCCCAGGTGTCTCACAAAACGTTTAATGAAGTGTGTAGCACAACCATTTCATTACAACATATTGTGTACTTTTGCCTTTAATAACTGCATTCCTCATCTAAGAAGTCTCTATAGCTTTCAAAACTGAATTACAGTGGTATTATTTTTCTCAGAATATATTTTTCCATGACAAGAATAGCACTTTCCTAAACTATTGTATTTATTAGCAACCTGTTACCCTCTGACACCACTGTCATTTTCATCAGCCTTGATAAAGTGAGTATCATTTAAAATCTCTTTAAAAATTATTAAACCAGTTTACTGGTTTCTTATTTTCTTTCTTTTTTTTTCCCACTGTGCATGAAGTGAGAAAAATAAGAGTCTGTAAAAAATTAGAATTTTTATTCTGATTTGATGGCAGTCAAATAATCAGACTAGCCTGAGGGTGAAATAATTTCCCGCGGTGATAAGAGGAATCGCACTGTCCTGATGAAGAACAGGCTGACTTAGAAAGGTGTTCTCCATCTCCAAGTCAAAGTATGAAGTTCAGTCCCCCTATTCCTATGTGGCTGCTGCTTCAGCTTCAGGAAGAGCTGCTGCTTTTGCTTCTTTGCTCCTTCCTTGCTTTTCCACATGCCTATTGCATATTCCTATTGTCTAGTGCATTTTTTCTGTCCACCGAAAATGTGAAGTTATGTATCGAGGTTATATACAGGTGGGGAGGAAGATCTGGTGCTTAATTTGGTCGTGTGGCAGGTGAATTTTGCCCTGTTAGAGAGATATCATAGAATCATAGAATGGTTTGGGTAGGAAGGAACCTTAAAGATCATCCAGTTCCAACCCCCCTGATGTGAGCAGGTCACCTTCCACTAGACCATGTTGCTCTGGGCCCCATCCAGCCTGGCTTTGAACACTTCCAGGGATGGGGCATCCACAACTTCTCTGGGCAGCCTGCACCAGTGCCTCACTACCTTCACAGTAAAGAATTTCTTCCTAATATCTAATCAAAACCTGCTCTCTTTCAGTTTGAAGCCATTCCCTCTTGTCCTGTCACTACATGGCCTTGTAAAGAGTCTCTGTCCATCTTTCTCGTAGGCTCCTAATGATGGCATCAGGGAATTTATCCCTTAAAAAAAGAAAACAAAACATAAACCCCATAATTTATATATTGACTCCCTGTACCTTACAGTACTTCTGCTTTAGGTAATCATTCTTAACTTAATAAACAAGTTTTTAACAACAGCATAGTTACCAGGGGACAGAGCTGTGAATTAGTTACCAGTGGCACCTCTTAGTCTGTGGAATTAAAGGCAAAGAGATTGAACTGCCTTTTGATCCAAAAGTCATCCTTTTGAAATATGCTCTTACATCTTGGAGAAATCATGTGTGACCTAGTTGCAGTGGACAGGGATAGGATGTATACTACACCCAAAGAGATCCTTTCAACATGGATGTTCAGTCCCCTGTTATAAGTGTCATTTTGAAAAGCTTCTGTCCACTGAAAATGGACCCCTGTTGTGTAATTCAAAGGAGTTAGAAGAGTTGTGATTGAAATAATTTCATTTCTCACATATTTTCATAAAACCATTAGAATAAACTGTTTAGTTTTTTAAACTCTGGCTTTATTC
The DNA here is from genome assembly GCF_003984885.1 of Neopelma chrysocephalum. Classification (NCBI taxonomy): domain Eukaryota; kingdom Metazoa; phylum Chordata; class Aves; order Passeriformes; family Pipridae; genus Neopelma; species Neopelma chrysocephalum. Next base: position 2,474,252 of record NW_020897750.1, read on the forward strand.
CCCATATTGGAATTCTTCCTCGGAGCATGACAGAATTCGGTTTCATGTTCAGTCCTTGACAGATATTCGAAACAGACACTTCTGTTGTAAGCACAGCAGCAGCTGCAGCTACAGCTCAGCTTCCCTTGTTTTTAGAGGGAATGCCATCCTATTCATTACAGCCAAATTCTGCCCTTTTTGGACAACCTTTAGCTTCCCATGAACTTCAGCAAACTCTTATTCTGTGTACAGCAGCCCCCAGTCATGTGCCAGTGTCCACATTTTAATAACTGCTTGTTTATTCACAAAGCACAGTGTACAAACTGCATCCATTTCTTCTGGTGCTAGCTTAGTACTTCTCAATTTGATGGGTACAGGCTCAGGCCCTTTATTTTCCAGCAACCAGGGCATTTAAATGAACTATGCCTTGGACAGCAGATTGGATACCTGCTCACATGGAATCTTGCTTGATGTGCAGTGTCTCAGATAGGTCCAAGAAGTATTAAATCTAATGTGCATGTGTGATTAACCTGTGCATGTGCAGTGAATCTTACTGGTCCAGGGGAAAAAAAAAAGTGATATGTAGTTATTTGGTTAGCAACCAGCAATTCTACATTGAAAACCATCTATAGCAAAAGCAGCCTGCAATTTTAGCCTGACAACAAACTGTCCATTGCTGTTGTACATCAATATTTCCATACTTGCTGCTGATGTCTCTCTCATTTAATTCCTGCAACTGAAGTAAAGAACCTTAGTAAATTTCCTGTCATTAGGAATCAAAGAATTATGTCAAGCAAAGAAAGAAAGAAAGAAAAGCTGGCTTCCTTGTGCAAGCCAGAGACAAGGGGGATGTGAAACCTCTGAAACATTCCGGATCTACCAAAAAAATGTAAACTTGCCGAGTGGATTGTTCACATCAGCTAGAGATGAGCGTCTCTAGAGATTAATAGGTAGAAACAGTGGCTTCTTCTTATGCAGGGATGGAGGTAACAGGGCTGAAAGAGACTTCCATAAACTATAAATAAAGATGACAGCATAGGAAGACCTGTATGTATTAAGTTTTTCTGACCATTTGTTTAATGCTTCATAAAAACCAAAACCAAACCAAAAAATGGTTTTTAGTTATTGACTGGAACCAGTCCAGCAAACAAGAAAACTGCAGAAATGCATCTGAAGGCAGTGGGCTTCAGCAAGGGGGTGATGGAGGGGAAATCTGATCCAAAAGGAAGGCTTACTATGAGTACCAAAATGGATCCAAGCATATCTTCTCTAAAATCATGACAGAGCTACTCAAGGCTGCTTTTTTTTTCTTATTTTTTTCTTTCCAAAATGGAATTGTGTCTTTATTTTCTCTTTCCCTATATTAAATTACCTTTCCCTAAATTAAATATTGCTTTTGCACTGCTTTTGATCTGGGCAGCAGTTTGATGGTTTTCAGTCTGTATTTGGCATCCTAACTGCTTTGCCAAGAGTGGTTGACACTCCTCTGCAAATCATGAGGTAACTAATACTGAATCTTCTTTCCTCATTTGTGAGCTAAGTCCAGAGAAGTTTTAGTGAAAGATGAATTTGTTGAGAATGTAAAGCCAATGCTTCGACGTATTTCAAGTAAGATAAAGGCAAATTTACATTTAAATGTAAATGTAACCTTGCCTCCACCCCTTCCCCCAAACCCTGAAACCAGCAAAGAATAGCAAAACAGAGGGGCTGATCTTAAGAGTTACATCAGTCAAATGGTGCTCCAAAGCAAGGGAACAGCTCAAATAAAATTTTAGCACCTCTGCCTTTCAGAACTCAGTTGGATGTAATGTCTACATCAAGGAACTGACAGAATGAAGCTAACTGGTGTGAAAAAAATCCACTCCTTCTGAAGAAGCTTCTAAATACCAGTTGTCTAAATCTATTGATAAGCAGGGATGCATTATTAATGAAGCCTGCAGCCTGCCTAGTGCTGCTCAGATGGTTCAAGCATTTAGTAGGAAATATTTCTGTGAAGTGCTGCACGGAATAATGACAGTGTCTGTCTTAAATCGAACAAATGACTGTAGCAAGCTCTGGGGAGGCTCAGAGCAAGCAGATGCTTTCCAAGTGAAAGGCAGTGGGGTACCACCTGCTGTAGGCAGGCAGGCAGGAACAGTCCACTAAATATTGACTTGTTAATAATTCAAGACAACAGGAACCCCTAGCTCCTCATGCATGGCACTGCCCCTTCATCATGTGGCTTTTCATCACCCTAATGAGCTACTTGAAGAATCAGATACTGAAATGTCTTGCAGATATTCCCCAAAGAGTAGGACTCAAGCTGCCATAATTCTGAATAAGAAGTTGTTGGCGGTACACAAAATCAAGAGAATTTTAAAAATGGCAGGATCAGTGCTTTAGCTAAATGTTGCTGCTTGCTACACATTGCTGTGTAGTGACTCTGCCTGGGACTTGTGCAGCTCCTGGGGCAGAATGTCTGTCTTTTGTGACATTTCTCGGGCTAAAAATAATTGACATTCAAGTTTATTAAGGAGGTATTGATAGTTTTATTTGCAGCAAGGAAAATGTACAAGAGGTTACTTGCAACTGGAATTCTCAGTTAATACTCTCTCAAAAGGATTTTGGTTTCATATTAGTATGTGTTTGGGACCTTCCACATTTCCTGCCTTTCATCATGGATGTTAAATCAGCATTTTCAAATGAGTGTTCTTCAATTGAAATATTTGAAATTGAGTAACCCATTGACAATGAATAACCCCTCAAAAGTTAACAAAGCTTCTAGGCAGATTTTATGGACTTCTTGGTTTGCTATCAATAGAAGTTTGCCCAGCTTGAGTACTGCAGTTTTATGGTGAAATGTGGGAGTTCCTGTATTTGTAGTATATATCCTGGTGATTGTTGCTGTTGCATCTCTTTCAAGATACAACCTTAACAGAAGCTTCCCATTCATTCCCTGTGTTTTTGAGCCAATATATTTTTCTCCCTCAAATGTCTAATTTTTCATTTATTTTTGAATTATAAAATAAGATTCTATTATGAGGTCTTTCTTGTTTGCATGATTTTCCCAGCTGTCAGACTTATCACCCAGCTACCTGACTTCTTTGCAAACTTCACTGGGTAATTTGTTGCACCTAATCAAGCTGACTGGGCTTCACTGTATGAACAGTCTTAATAATTCCAAATGGATTATAGTAGACTGTTCATAAGACAAGTGATTATCTATGCTAAGGAAATTAAAATTACAGCAAATTGGCTAGTGTTGCTCTGGAGTGCTTCCTCTACGTCTCGGTAAGGGAAAGTCTCTTGTGACTTCCCAGCACTGAGCACAAAGTTTTATTTAAAAGAGCCAAGAGTGTGTGTGACTTTCTCTGCTGCACTGCTGAGCTTCTGCTTATGGCCTTCCAAGTTTTTGGTCATTTATATGCATTCATGAAGTTCAAATTTACCAGGACTTAGAAAATTACTTGGACTCCCTTACTGAGCAAACTGAAGTTGCCCCCACATGTCCACAAGCATTATGCCTTTTTTTTTTCCTATCATTTGTGTTTTTAGAACATTTTAGCAATCTGTATTATTCATTCAGTGGTGACTGGTGCTTACTGGACCATCTGGAGGTGGTGTGCTTGAAATGGGGATCTGATTCAAATCTTTTGGAGGTAGCCACAGATGCTTATATTTTGTCATTTGAAAGCTATTTTATATTTGAGAAAGCCAAGGAATTATAAGCCTAAATCAGGGCTTAGTCTACAACGGAATGCAACTAGGTAACAGCAGGTCACAGACCTGTGTAAGAAAGGGAGCTGAGTCTAGTTGGCAGCTGTCTCAGCAACTCATTTTCTTGGTGGGAACAGTTCTTGCTTTCTGTCCTTGCTCCTCAAAATTGAGCCAACAGATAGGAATAAGACCCCATCAGTAGGCTGCAGTGTACCTATTTTTTATCTCAGGCTCTTTCTCCCCTCCTGACAAGAAGAGAGGTTTTGTTTGTCATAATGGCAAGGATGAACGATCATGTAGGTTCCATGGAAAAATTGCACGTTTAGTCGTACTCAGCTATGTTGTACAAAAAGAGAGATAAAATAGCTTATAACTAATAAAAGTGTGAGAGATAGAGACAAAGATTTCCTGCCTGAGGTGGTCAGATAGTGATAGAAAGGTGCCCCCCCAAAGGAGACTCTGAATTAAAAATAGCTAGTGATTACAGCTTTGGACCAGCCTTGCTGAGATGGGTGACCATATGTTGGCACAAGTTGTACAACTGAGTTATCTCACTGAATGTTTTTACTTTATGCTAACAAATGTGCAGTATGGATAAAACATAGGTGAGGAGCTGTATGGCCAACCACCATTTGTGGTAAACCACCTGGCATCTGCCCATAGCTGCCTGAATGCATCCTGCCTTTGCAGACAGGGAAGCAAGCAAAACCGGTAAGAAATTTTAAAGTCAGAGACTGAAAATTTCATGCCCAATTTTATTTTCAGATGGCTGTTACTTTCGAAGTATATGACTACAAAATGGCAACTACATGTTTTTCTTGCCTACAACGGTATTACTAAACACTGATCACTTTTCTGCTTTCTAAATTAAGTGGTGGAATAAACAGCAATCTGGTTTTCTCAAAATATTGTTATGTGTTGTCAGATGCTGAGATGTCAACAGCATATGTGACACTGCTGAGGAGCTATAAGCATGCAGTTTGCATGTTTCAATATGCTCCATGAATAGAAGCAATAAATTGCCGAATTCCTCACCAACACTGCCAAGTAGACAGGATTTAAGGAGGAGAACATAATAGGGTGATTCAAGAGCGCCTTTGATCACGGGAAGCTTAAGCTTTTGAAATATATCTTGCAACTGGCTAGCTTAGAATGAAATTTTTAAAGGCTGCAAGGATCTTAAAGCCTTCAAAGGTGTGCTTTCTGTCAAAAATCAGTGTGATTGCTCTGCTATGCGAGGCTTTGCTAGCAGGAGAAATACTTGCCTAATACGTCAACATTAGCATCTCTGACTGCCAGAAGTACTGTGGGTAAATGAGTTTAAATGCCTGTTGAGCTCTGTAGCCATTGGCCAAGTAGACCTGTCAGGGCCCCATCAGTGCAGCTACCAGGCAAGGATGTTGAGGTAGGTGCTGCGAGGGTCTGGGGGCTGAGCACAGTTGGAAGGCAAGACTCCATCCACCACTGAACAGCTGTTTGGAGTCAGAAATTGCATAGGCAGGGGCATAATTAAGTTGGAATGAGGCATTTCTTAACATTTTTCGCTGTGTTTTTAACCAAGCAGAAAATAAGGCCCTCATTTTCCAATAGCTTTAATATGATCAGAAGTAACACTCCAAAAAATCTCCATCAAAACATCAGAGGAATCCCAACACACTCTTTGCGAAAGGGAAACTTGCTGAAAAGGGAACAGACTAAAGTATGCCTTTTTACTAATTCAGAATTTTCCTATGATTAAAATTGTAGCTAGTTTTCCTCTATAAAACCAATTTTGCTTCATCTGCAGTTACTCATGTGAGTCCTTCTTTCACAAAGGATAAAAAATTGGTGGGAATTCTGCATTGTGGTAGTGCAAGAGATTACATCTCCTCCAGCGACACTTAGTGCCCTGTTGCAGACTACATCTGTTCCTCCATTTCAGAAGTCTCTATTCTGCCCTTCCTCACATCCCTGATGATTTTATTACTTTTTTCCCCCTCTAAGGAGAGAATAGTGCTACAGGTTAGGAATGTATAGGCATATATTCAGTGCCACCTCTCCAGCTGATCTCCTTTTTCCTTAACTGTATATCTAGCCTCTCCAAATCCAAAACCAAAAATATCCTCAGAGTTTACATCATTGGATGTGCAAACGCCCGTGCTGATTTTGCAAGTGGGCTGACTACTAGGTTGAGGGATTTTTAATTGGAAAAGAAATGAGTTGTTCTACTAGGACAGCTGGAAGAACAGTCCACCCTGTTGGTAAAACAGCCATGTCCTACAGCTCACTTGTTCTATGGCCTTGGACATGTCCGTTCCTCTCTTCCTCTCTCAGCCTTCCAGGCATAGGGCCTCATTTAAATTATTTTCATGGAATTAATTATATAGGCTTAAATGCACACTAAGATGAGAATCTGATTTGCTGACTGTGAAGAAATGAATCCCATGAAGTGTGTTACACCAGGCTGCTGTAAGAACTCATTAGGAGGATGTTTTGCAGGAATGTTCTGGAGGAGTCACCTACTCTTGTATCATGATAGGGACTTTTTATACCTATAGGCAAAAGTGCATTATTTACATCAGAATCTGCAGCAATCATTCATGCTCCACATCTATCAAAATATTTTTCTTTTTCTATATACTACATTATTTTAGCTTCCATGTGGGAATAATTTTTTTCATGTCCATCTTTTAACCAGGAAATAAATAATATTGTGTAGTAATGCAACAGTGTGACAGAATGGTACAGCATCCTTTGGAATGTGAGATAGTGCTGTCACACAGCACATGAGTGGTCTCTGTCCCCAGGAACCTTGTTTTAACAAATGTCTCTTCCACACAAACTCCCCAGATCTGGAAGGGTGAAACAGCTAAACAAGCACTACAGTATAATGCCCAAATTTTAGCTTGGAGAGAACTCCAAACTTCTGACCTGGTTCTGCCCCCCATACCATGCCCCTTTTCTCTTTTGTTGGTTTTTTTTTTTCTTTGTTAATAATAAAGGGGCAAATACTGAAATCTTGTCCCAGTTATTTGAACTAGCCAGGCACAGGCCATACAGAGAATAAAATGTCAGACCCAGTTTCTGTCACCACTGAATATGAGTAACTGTATATGGCTTTAATAGGGTCTACCTGTATCGTGGACCAGGACAATAACACCCAGGATTCCTGACCAATGCAGATAAAACTATGTAGATGGAGAAGATGCAGTCTTAATTAAGTTAGAATATTTATGGTAAAATTTACTTTTCTTTTTTCATATTTGTTAGCACTATGTGCTACCTGATCTCTTTTTTTATCCAAAACGAGCAAGGAAAGTTATGTGGACCAAAATTCTTGGTGAGAACCTTCACGGGACTGAGAGTCTTACCTTGGGCAGCTTTGCAAGAGTGTAACATGAAGAAAACACGCAAGACACTGCTGTACCTATAAAAAAAATAGGCCTTCAGAGTCTTTCAGCCTTTATGTGCTGGCTAACAGACATGTATGGATATGAACTATAAAGAGAGCAGAAAGCCATTCCCACACAAGTATCTGTCAAGGGAGGAAGGGTGGAGAGCATGATGCAGTGTAAGCATCATACAGAATACATCAGCTTTAACTATAGATAAATAAATTTTTCGTGAGTGGTGTTCCAGCTGTAATGGTCTAAAAACAGAAACGAGGCAAGGCTTTAGGAAAAAGAAGTCTCTTCCATTAGGTCTCCAGTACAGAGAAGCTTTCAGATGCATGAACCTTGTCCTTACACTTGGTTTACTTCTGTAACAAGGTAGAACCATTACCCACCCCAGCAAGGGCTGGAGCCCTGAGAGCTTCTGGCCGGTGGGGAAGATCCTCTTTTAGTGAGGCCACCTTGAAAATAACAAAGGGAAAGAAAAAACACATGGGCAGGGGCAGGAGACTTCCATGCAAAAGGAAACTGAAGCTCTGTACTTGGAAAGATGATATTTGCCAGGATGAATGCTTTATTAAAAATATTTTTACTTTAAAAAATCTAAGGAGATGTCTCCTTACATTGACTTTGTAGTTTAGTGGTGTTGGTTAGATATTCTATCACCTCAAAATCATGTTGTTTTGGTTTGGGAAATGCTATTTCCTCTTCTAGAAAATTACTTTTATCTTTTTCTGTCATTATCAAATCAGTGCCTTACCATCACCTTCCCACTCTGCTTTCTAAACAGTGTATGGGTTGCAAACTACCTTATAATGCAGTGGAAAACTTGTAGGCTCATAGAAACACCTGAAGTACTGTTTTCATGATACAAGAGGGAAAATATTCTTATTCTGAACTTAAGTCAATTTTGTTATATTAGGCGTGAGATCACATTATGTTAATTCTCTTCTCTTCTCTTTTTCTTTTCTTTTTTCAACTTTTGCTCAGAACTGTCACTTTATTGCAACTTTTAGAAGTAACTGGGTGCTTTTCTCAATAAACTGACCTTTCTAAATGATCTATTTTAATACTGTCCTTCCTTTCATTAGTAATATTCGATATTTGATGTTAGCTTTAATAATATGTTGAGAAAGAAAGTTTTAAAAGAAAAGGCAATTGGTCAGCAAGAAGACAGCCATGGTATTTGACAGCCATGGTATTTAACCTGGTTACATGTTCCATTATAAAATATTCTTACCAGGAAAAGGGATTTTACTCCTTTTTTTCCTCATCTTCCTTTTAAAGAACTAGTGCATTTTTAAATATGTCTTAAATAAGTTTGTGATTTTTGGCATCTTAAGGTGCCAGAGCAGAGAAATGAACTGTAAATGAGAAACATCAAAAGTAACTTAGAATTTTTTAATATTAAAGCGATGAATCACAGTCCAAATTAACAAGTAAAGGATTCCGCCCATAATGAAATCTTTTTTTCTAACATAACACTTCATTATAAAGGGAGTTTTTCTATAATAGTAGCAAGTGTAATTACATTTTTATATATAATTAGGACATTATTATCATTTCACCATATCAAAGTTCATTATAAGACATCTCCAATGCATTTTTCATAGAGCAAAAATAAAAAGAGAACAGGGGTCCTTCAATTAGACTGGTATAAGGACATCCACAGAGACTGAGGGAAGCTGATCAAACAGCTTAGCCCAAAAGGGACCAGGTAGAAACTCATTGCTTCTCTGGCACAGGGAAGTTGCACTTTTACATATCCTACTTGTTATTAATTATACTCTTCACCCTCCTCGTATACCACTGCATTGTTTGCGAGACAAAAATGCTTTTAAAGTTGTGAACCACCAGAACTGAATATGGAAGATATGAAATATCTGTATACTATTAATCTGAGTCATGAGATCTCCTCTACCTTCTTGTGCATGTGGCTGTTATGCCCAGGAAGACACACCTCTGTCACCAGAAGGACATGCAGATGGAATCCACATAAAGTGATCAATTTTTTTAGATTGGTTTCAAAGTGTTTAGGTTTTGTTTATTTTCTAATTTGAAAAACAATTTGACACTTTCCTCTTTCAAAAATCCCTTTTTTCCTGAGTAAAGTGAGGAATAAGGAAGTGAGAATTACTACAAGAACAGTCAAATGTCATGTTGATTATTAGTTTGTACGTTCCTCAAGCATTGATAAAACTATGCATAATTTGATTATGCCCCACTTAGTTTCCTACTCCTGGAGGATTTTGTTTGCTGGTCCACCCAAACACGTAAATCCCTGCACGCTTTTCCAACCACCATAAGAGGTGTGTTCTCTTCCTCCTTTAAAATGCATGTAAAAGCTGTCTGGTAGAGCCATAGGATGGACAATGTTTAATTTTGAATCAGCATTAGTCTGAGTGTAGTACATCCCATTTATCTGTTGGTTTAGAAGCAGGAGATAGGTAGGTTAAATCACAAACCCAGTAGGAAATTGATTATTTCTAATGCCATTTAAAAAAAACCCCCGCAGTCATTTGCAAAGTTGAGAATAAATCACAGTGAGATCCTGAAAATGTGGCTTTGGATGCTACACCTGTGTGTGTGTTCTGGGATTTGGAAGGGGAACCACCTCATGATGTTGGACTGTGGTAAATAGTGTTTGTCAATGTATACATGTTCCTTCTCCAAGAATGAACTAATACACACATAATGCTCACAAGTATGGGGCAACAACTGGGTGAAACAGATTATGGAATACAAAAATACTTTAAATCGTTACAGGTAAAATTGTCTGTTCATCTGAGAGGTGCCTAATTCGGGTGCTCTGCCCGCTTTGCAGGCTGAAAGCATCTCAGTGGGTGATCAGGTTTGGGCACTGGGGAGTGCCTCCTTTGAGGCAGTTCAGAATAGCACAAGAGGTGCTTTGTACAGAAGGAATGCACACCAAAAAGATGGGAGCTGCTTTCTCATGCTCAGTTCCAGGCTGCTGCTATGCTAGGAAAAATTCAAACCCGTATTGAAAGTATTCTAAGGAAGGATGCCATGCCAAAAAAAAAAATACGAAATCCGAAGTCTCCCCTTTATTTTAACCCTGTAACCCTGGCTGATAAAAGCAGATTTAGAACAGATTGTGGCTGCACAATGACCTCTGCTGACAAAGCACCACCTGCTTTAGTCAAAGCTTGGTCCTCACCACACTGCTCCCTGCCACCCCTGTGCTGGCAGATGGCTATAATGCAGACTGGCTCAGGGATAAGGAAGAGGGAAAATGTGTGGAAGACCCACCTGACAAGGAATCACAAACATTTTGCTATGACTCTGTTCTAGAGATGGTTCATATTTAATATATTTCTAACAACAGTAAGTTTTTGTCAGGTTGCTTTCTGCATGTGAGCTGAAGAGAATGCTTGGCTATACAAGAATTGTGGTAATGTCCAAGTCTTACTGGCTTTATAATATTCAATGATGGCCAGAAGGTAGATGATTGATTGTCTATTCAAGTGGGAATTTGCAGAGAGCTGACTCTAGTGATTGGCATTTTATTTTGCTCATCTCAAATGATACCTCTGGTTGTTAAGCAATACATTTCAGTCCTGCATTTTGGAGAACACTCCCGATTAATATCTGATCTCAGGCTGTTGTAACACTTCACTGTGCTCTGTGTCTGGCAAAGGTTGAAGGCGAAACCCCATCACACACTGCCCACAGCCCTTTGCTCACCTACAGGAAAGCTGACAGGTAGAACAAGCTCAATGCTTTTTTAGAGCAATAGTATAAACAGGTGTAACACCCCTAAATTAAACCAGATGGATGTTCTTATGTTCTTAGGTTTCATTTTTTCACTTTTTGACTTTCTCCTTTCTTTTCCCTAATAGCAACTTCAGTTAATTGTTTACATTTAGCTTGGAATTATCTCCTGTTTCCTTGTTTTCCTTTTCTCACTTCCACTGGAATTAAAACTTTTCTACGCAACCATCTGTAGGCAGTTATATTATCCTCTATATTATACAGAGGATATAACATATAGCTATATTATGATATCTATTACATATTCTATTAAGCTGTATTATAATATAGAATATATATAGGATATAATGTATAGCTATATTATCCTATATATTATTTTCTGGTGATATTTGCCAGATATCACCAGAAAAAAAAAGACATAAAAATGTGTGAAACCATGAGAGGAGGAAGATGAAACTTTCACATCATTATATTCCTTTATTTCTGAGAGAGTCAAGCAACAGCTGATGTTTAAGATACACTTATGAAGTTTTTGCAATAGGATGATACAAGCCTCTGTCTGCAACCTGGGCAACTGAAACCAAATGATGACATTACTGTAATGCTCATCCTCACTGCAGAGCCCATTGTCCTGGGTTCATCAAAGCACTGGCCATGGCTGTAGGATTTGAGCTTGGAGTGATCCGTGCCTGATAAACTCAGAGAATGAGCAAAGTAGGCTCTTGTCTGTTTGAAAGACTGTAGATGTCCCCACGACCATTCACCACTTCAGAGTCTGACTTTCAAAGTATTTATGCAGCAGCTGTTTGCCCTTTGGCCTTTTCTATAAATTACTTTTTTATACTCGCATAGATACGTGGTGACAGCACTGTGAATTTCTGGTGCAGGAGTGCTGAGCTGGAGGAAATCAAATCTCAAAGACCTCAGTAAGATGCTGAGAGTCCAGTTTCTTGCACTGAAACTTTTAACACTTCTACTTCTACCTGATATAATTTAGTTTTCTGTGGCACTGAGCACTGAAGCAACTCTTCTTAGCTGCAGTTGTGACAGGCCAAATCTTTTAGACAAAGAAGGAGCAGGAGGAGAACAGAAAGAGAAAATATAGACTCAGGCATCCAAAATGCAAGGGACCTAAAATGAAGAACAATAAAAATTATTAGTCAAAATTTCTGTCTTGGTTTTGCCTCTCTGTAAAGGATCTTAACAGCTACATCTCTCAAAAACTCATTTTAGGGATTTTAGTATTTGCTAAAGTCCTGAAGAAATGTTGTCTGTTCTCTTTAATTAAGTTCTTGGAAAGAAAGCGAGTTTAGTGTTAGCATGAATCTGTCTGCCTTTGCCTTCTCTAGAAATATTCCTGTCCCCAGTAAATGGTCCATATTGCACTTGAAATACAGCAGGTAGGACAAATTGAAATTTTGTCTGTGGGAGCTTTGCTCTTTTTATTACTGTGTTCTTGCAGCAAAATAGATGTTTGTCCATAGAGGAAAAGAAATACATTAATAGATGTGTGTTTTGTTTCCTACTTCAATTTAACCTTTGTTTTCAAATGTGGGTTTCATACCCATTAAATAATATTGCCATTTCTCTCAAGTCAGTGATTGCAACAGAAAACGTCTCCTTGGCACTGCTTCCACCTCCCTTTCTGCTGGATAATTCCACTGCTTTGGTACCTGGGCTCTGGTGCCGTGGCCTTCACATGCCCTGACTTGTGATGTGGGAAGGGCCCTGGTTCCAGCTCTACAATGCAGCTTTTCCCTACCCTGACCCCTGACCCTCTGGCCCTCAGCACACACACACACTCAGGATGAATGTGAACTTTTGGAGCAATAACCAGAGATTCTCCCCCAAAAAGAGTGGCCACGCTCTTTAGGAGTAACAGGAACAGTCATTTGTGTTTCTTCTCCTCTTGAGGACTAGTTCTGTTCTCCTCTTACTGGGGTGGGGTTTGCTTGCCATTTAAAACAGTAAGAAGATTAATAAATGAGTTTTTCTCTCACACAAATATTAACACAGCTCTCTGCAAACTTAGGCATATATCAGAGATTTTATTTAACTTAGAGCATGCTCTGGAACTTTATGACCAAGAGTGTTAGAAGAATTTTATTTCAACAAAAGTGTGATTCTGCTGAGCTTGCAGAATTCGTGAACCTTGATTGGGAGGTACAGGCCCGTAGTTCTTCCTATAGCCACAACTGATGGTGTATCCATCCTCAGGAGCTGCTGTTCCCTGTGCAGAAATACACCTGCTCAGGGAGGGTAGGATCAATATGGGAAAGGAGCAGCACAGAGAACCCATCATTGCTTTGTCCACTAGTCAAACCTTATCTCTGACATCAGTTTCAGTCAGTTAAATTTACATTGGATTCTTTCTTTTACTAGTCTTGATCTTTAGGCAGTCTTAACATAGCAACTTCTATTTTTTGGAGGACAGAAAGTACCTTTTTTAATCATTAAGGCCAGATATATCCCCTACTGTTGGCATTCTGCCTTCCTAGGAACAGGTTTCAGCATGAACTGATTGTTTTGATGTTGACAATAATGTGCTTCTAATGATGTACTATCCAGTACAACCAATCTGCCAGTGCCCATCCAATGAGGCATGTCTCAGAAAATTCCCAAGCATGCTACAAATGCACTGGCAATTGTAATATTGTTTGAATCCTCACCGTAGTTTTGACCAACTGAATCACAGTTCAAGTGCAGGGTATGCATTGCCTCAGTTATTATAGTAGGACAAACAATTCATAAAATAAACACAGAAGAAGAAATAAAATCAGTCAAATCAAAATATGCACCTCGGAACAAAGCTATTAAAAGATTACTGAGAGGTACTTCAAGGACTGTGATGTCTGTCAGATATGTAGTACTAGAACTAGATTAAATGATTCAACTGGTGCATCAAGTGTTTTCAGTATAAGTGAGTAGGAAAACTCAGTGAGGGGGCACAGCCCTTGAGCTGGGTAAGCAGCATGACAGCTGGTGGAAAAAATGACAAAATCCATTTGCGTAGAGCAATTCATTTCTACAGGATGGTACTGAGATAAGCTCAATCAAAGTTGCCTGCAATTGAAGAAATAATATCTGAATTGAGCACAGACTGCCCCACAACCACTCAATTTTGTATTAAACAAGCAATTGTTTACCCTAATCTCCACACTACAGAGTATAAATGGAAGGCTGAGAGACAATATAGATTAAATTTTCTGAAAAGAATATTAATGCTGCCAGCCAAAATGCTAAGAAGACTCCTTGAGATAAATATGCTGTTGATCAGCATGCTCGGGTCTAGTAATTTGAAGTTAGCAGAAACTCAAGGTAGATCATGTCTGCAACATCTTTTTGCTTCTAAAAGCAAGCTAGGGAATTATAACTAAAATAAGGGAAAAACCAGAGAAGCAATGAATGCCAAGTGTTATACAGGAGTCACTTGCTCTCTGTTATGAGTGTACCTTAAATCTGGAAAGCCTAAAGCAATGTGATGTCTAGCCATACCTGACATATGCCTTCTTCCTAGTGAGGAAGGGCAGACTAAGAGATTATTAATATCTGTAAATTTTCTGAATTAAATTGCTTCCAAGCATTTAAGGTGTCAGTTGAACAGAGATGCAACGTGGACATAACCTGCTTCACCTTGGTGTATCCTGTACGTCACCCTGCAGCAAGTGACCAGAGGTTTCATGTACAAATGCTGGATTCAGAAAATAGGGACAAACAGGTAACATGGTGCCAACGAGAAAGTGTCTGAGCCATCTGCTCCAAAAAGGACACCAGGTAGCTTTCACATCAAATCTGCTGTTATGAACAGAATGCAAATTATGAAAGTAATGAAATGGCTTTTTAAATACAAAATTTGGCCAGTTCAATCTTACAATTTGACAATTGCAAATTAATTTGAAAATTAGCGAGGCTAGCCAGAACTTTCCTTAAAACCAGCAGGAGTGGCTTCAAGATACTTTCCATGCATGCAGCTGAAACATAAACATTTGTGTTAGTTGTATGCCACTAATATGCCCTACTTTAGATTAATCCTACAAGGAAGAGATTATGGTATATATCCAACCTTGAAAACAGCAGAATTACAATATTGTAACAGAATATGTCTTAAATTTTCAACCTACAAAAATAGAAAAATTGTTTAAAGTCTCCGAATCTACCAACCAGAGTAGTTATGAGACAGTTTTAAGAGAGTCTGGAAACATGCAAAGATGTAAACAACAAGAAACAACTAAATGTTTGTTGATCTGTCAGTGTGGCCAAACATGAGGAGCAAAGGACCTCATGTACATAGTGAGTTCAAAGAATAAGAACCAACCCAGTAACTCCCTTTAATACCCAGGCCACTGAAAACCTGAGCTCTGAAGAAGGAGAACACATCTCAGATAGAAGCGTGAGTGCTCTGAGAGTTACCACAGGCTGGCCAAACATCACTCAGGTTGGCAGTGGCCTGAGAAGGGAGAGTTGCCTTTACCAAAGCAAAAGCTGCCAAATCTGTATTTTTTTCTGATGTGAAATGCGTAAGATAAATACAAGAGCAGAAGAATACGAAACCAGGCACAAAGTCCATGAGGTGTTGTATCTAAAATGGAGGTCTGGACAGATTATTCCACTGCCTCTTTGCAGCCTTGCTTTCAGTAAGAAATGTTTGGTTCTCAACTGTAAAACTGTTTGTGTGTATTTTATTATAACTACAGGTTTCTAATTATCATCATCCATGGAGCTAAAGTGACATTTCCTAATTACTTTTTTTTTCCAGTTATCTGAGCAAGTGTGGCAGTGCTGTTTAGATTAGGTTTGTTCTGTTTCACCAGGATATTTTAGAACAATGTGATTATGCATGGTTGCACCTCGCCAGCTACTACTATCATGACAAGTACAGAAGTTAAATTATGAAGCAAACGTAAGCTTTGAAGAAATTTTTATTTAATCTGTATTCCCCTGTTTCATCTGCTCATCCATCCAGCACAATCTGCATCATTATTAACCACACCATATTTCTAAAAAAGGAGTGTAAAAAGTAAGACATCTGTGTTATAGCATTAATATATTCAAAGGTTTTTACTTTCATCTTCCAGGCATTAACACTGTGTAAGTGCAATGTAGGCGCAACTTACAGCATCGATGAGATACCACAAGAAAAACGTACTAAGCGTCAAAAAAGAAGGAAAAGAAGATACAAGTAGACCAAGTATTATGCAAAAAGAGGACTTTTATTCATAAATAGAGCACTTTTGCCTATTGCTCCTATATACATTTATTTCTAATTGCTACCACAATTTTTAAGGCACTGAGGCAAGCCTCCAGCAGTGTGCTGAAGGTGTGTTTGTGCTGTTATGCCCTCTGGCTTTGCTGCCAGCCTATTCCCTTAGATCAGAGCCAGAAGGCAGACTGTTTTCGAATACCGATCACCTCACCCGGACCTAATCCTTTGAGTTCTCTTTGGCATCTATTCCTTCTGCCAGTTTCCTCTTCTGTTCCTCTCTTTTCTTCTGAAGTTGACAACAAAGACATCCTCAGGGCCCTCCTTGATGTAAGACCACTCTTGATGTTGTTACAGTGTGGTTTTTTTTTTTTGTACCCTAAAGTTGTGCTACTTTTATATTCAGCTAGCACAATATTTGCACACCAGAAGATAAAGAAAATGAGAATATGTTACACAGAATGATAGTTTCTTTTTTATTTGTACACCTTGGTCCTTTCAGTGGAAACCTTTATTCTTTTTCGTCATTCATCTACATACCTGATCAAGAACCTAAAGGTATCTTTTTACAGGCTGTGCTGCTTATATACCTTAAATTGGCCTGACCTGCCACTTTTAATTTTAAAAAGATGGCTGTATGGGATGTGGATGAATATGGAATTTCTATGAAGCACAAAACTTTTGAACGGTTCCTGTCCTCTGTGATAGTGAGTTTTAAAAGGGAAATCTCCAAAGAGCTAATTAGTAGACAAGTAGAGCTCAGGCTGAACAAAGCTGAAAAGATAGCAGATAACTAAAAGGACCTGGCCATAGCTGACAAAAATCAAAGCACTGACAGAGAGCTGGCAGTAACCTTGGGCTGCTAACTGACAGGGACAATAAAAAAAGCCTCTGAGTGTGGCAGAGAGTGACAGCCACAACCACAGGCTCTCTGAAGGGCCTGAAACCTCCACCAAAACGAAGATATAATCTTCTGCCTGGCAGCACCATACACTTTTCCCTCCCTTTCCAAACTGGAGAAATTGGAGCTTGTCTAAATAATTCTGCTGCATGAATGTGAACTGAAAATGGAAATGTCCAAGACTGGCGTGCAAAGTTTAGTGGCAAACCTATGGTCTGAGGGGACACATCTGCAAAAATGTAAGTTTGATTGGGGGACAATCAAAGTGGAGGTTTCCTTTGCTTACCCTGACACTTTTGCTGTCTCTCTGTAAATCTTCATGAGATAAACATTCAGCACAAACTATGAAAGACATTTATGCTCCCTGAAATGTAATATAAAATGGAAAGCACAATTAGCTTCTCTGCAGTTGGCAGGGCAAGGGAGATGCTCATTGCTGCATTGTATTCATAGACGAAAATGTGCTTGATCTGATTCTAGAAGTCACTTACATGTCACTTAATAAATTGTGGCAATACTTCGTATTTGTATGGCCTCACTGATTGTAAACATTTGCACACTGTGATCAACCACCTGTGAAACACCGTTCAGCAAATAATCATTCACGAACTAAGACACTGAGGAAATGCACACATATAGCAGATAATGTATTGGACCAGCAGCCATGCAAATGAGTTATGCAAAAAAGCCATGGAGATCATTGCAAGAGACAGGAGAGTTGGTAACTGCAGGGAAACTACGGCTGAAGAGTGCTGAGAGCTTTTATGAAATAGTATCATCATTCCTGAAATCACCATGAGAAGAGACTGAGTGTTGCTTTTGGGCGTATTAATGTTAAGACAGAGATTCTAAAACTAATCTTGGTGTTCTTCCTGCAAAACCAATTTTACTTCTTTCATATAGTGAAACAGTGACCAACCATTTTCAGAGGTGGCCAGTTTATTTTATCCTAAAAGCTATACTGAGCTTACTAAATATCAACAGTCCCCTTGAGTTCTAGAAAACTAACACAATTACTTGGGAAATCTCTCTTGTCTTGTGGAAGGGATGGAGATGATTTTACGCACTCCAGAAAATCACAACAGCACTTAATAGTTTTTGTCTTAAACCCATCACTATGACCCAGTGTCTGGATGTATGTTTAACTTGATCTTTAAGCTAAAAGGTCAGTTATGAAATGTCATTGCATGTATTTGAAGCATTAAATATGACTTAGAAGTAATATCTGCTCCAGATATGCAAGAAAAATTCAGTATTGTTATTTAAATTTGTTTAAAAGCTTAAAAATGTCTCAGTCATTTTTTAAAAATTAATACTGCTCTTTGATAGCTTCCATCTATCTGCAAGCCAGAGCAAATCCAAAATCTTATAGAAATTGGCTAAAACCTCATAAAAGATATTACCTTTTACTTCATTTATACCTGTAATTTAGCAATCTCAGGATTGGGAAATTCTTTTATTTAGAAATTGTAGTTCTAAACCAGAACACAGACAGGTGGCTTAAGAGATCCTCTGTGTGGTGGGACAATTACATGCCACAGGATGCAGACAGCCCATAGTTTACATATGCAGTCAGAGCTATGCTCTGTATAAGAATCCTAATTAAAAACACTGTCATGGGATCCTCTGATTGTTAATATTTTTAAAATTTCTTTCATCCTATTTGTCATCTATTTTCATTCTCTGTTTCGTAAGACCAAAACAGCCTTTGACTATGCTTCATTTCTCCTTCTTCTAAACCATGCTCTTCTTAGTCTTTGGCCTGACCTGTCCCCCTAAGATTTCTTTTTCCCTTCTTTCATGCTACATGTCTTACAGTCTCTTTTTAAGCCTTTGAGTTCTTCTTCATGGCTCCCACTTTCTTCTCTGCAGGTGTCCCTCATTCCTTGCCTACATACACTTCACTTTCACCCCCTGCACAGGATACATTTCCCTTCCCTTTCTCTCAGAAAGGAACTCTACTCTTCCAAGTGTGTATTCTTTATTCAATTTATGACACAACTCTGCAAACACATATGAACCAGAACAACATAAAGGGCCAGCAACAATATGGCCACCTCCTTTTTTGAACTGTTTTTCTCTGTTTTAGTGCATTGTATTAGCAGCCACCCCTCCTTCTCTGTTCTTACACTGATACAGCTGAAGAGAAAGGCTTTTAAAATCCACTTTTGTTAATCTTTGTGCTTTAATTCCTCACTGACTAAGGGGCTGGTACAGGTTAACATAGATATATATATATACTAAAGCCCTTGTAAATTGGTTTTGGAAGGTAACACTGTACTGCATTATACTCAATGCATTCAAAATGAATACAGTTATAAGGGTGACATTCATTTCTAGTAGCAACTGAAACAAAATTGGACCAGTTTAACTGAGATTGACATTAATATATCACTGAGCAGTTAGTTATATCACATGAATTAGATATTATAAATTCAAGAATCATTTGTTATGCTTTTAGTACAAATTTTCCTGACATAAGTGAGATAGAGACAAATAGCCAGTCACAAAGATGTCATTTGGTCTCTTGGGGCTATATTGATGATTCCTGCTGAGAAACTCTAGCAGTAGTTTACCACGAAATAAAAAGTGGAACAGGCATCCATGTTTTGGTAGGGGTCTTTATGATTGGTCCCTCACTTTTTAATATTGATTTTTATGAGGAGTGTATGTTTGTGTGTGTTTTGGCAGAAGAAACTGCATTGAGAAACTTTGGAGTCTTCTCCATTTAACTAACATTAAAAGAAACATCATAACGTAATGATGAGTTCTACTTCATTGCTTCTTCCAGCAGAAGGAGAACAGCTTTAAGCAATGAGACTTTATTTTGGCTGTTACTTAGATAAATCTCTACTTTCCTTTTACTGGAACTACCTTGCACAGCCCTTCTGGTTGTCAGTGTACTCACGGCTCTAGTAATTACCTTCAAACTGTGGACACCTAAAACAAAAGTTAATGAGTATTGTTTGCATATCCTATTTTTATTTTTGTAGGTTGCTTCTGTATTGTTACGTTATGTTGAATTGTTCAAAATCTTTCCTCCCTGAGGTTTGTGGAAATTTAGTAGCAAACTTAGAAATGCTGCCTCCTTATTCTGCTTCAAGACAAAAATTCAGAAATGACAGAATTTTTTCTTGGGTAAATATTCTGTCTTCTAATTCACCTGAACACTGACACAGACCTGTGCTCAGGCTATGTAAGCTTTCTCAAGTAGTTTTTTGTGACTTGTGGGCAGCACTTGTGGTCAGTGAGCATTTCTGATCCTTAGAGCAAGCAGATGGAATCTGTTTGTCTACAGCACTGTGGCAGTTGCAGGAGTCGTTCTTGAAATGTTAAGGCTTCCTTTCTTTAAATAAAAGTATCCACTACCCAAAAGACGACTGACGAACATTGTGCCCATTTTGAAATGTCCGAATGGGGATGTCTGTTAAGGAGCAGCTTTTTTTATTCATTGTATCCTTGCTAGCATGATTCGAGTCTTCTTGCTAGGCTGCCTTTTACCCGGGTCTATAGAGTGGAATGTGTCCTCTCTGAGCCTCTCTGTGCACACAGAACCCGTTGGCGCTGATGAATAACTAGATGCTGCTGTGAGCCTGTGAGGACTGGGGCCTCATGGGCCTCATCTGACTCTTCTGAAACTAGTTCTACATTCCAGTGATGTAAATGAAGGCTCCCCTCGTACAGTAGTGAGAAGCAAGAGCAGCTATATATGCTTGAAGTGCCTTTTCTTTTAATATGCACATTCCTTGAATGCTGCCTGAAATGACCAACAGCAGAATGTAGAAATGAAAGCTGAACCTTCTGCCAACGCAATCCCAAATCATCTGTTACAGCAGGACTGAATATTTACTGAAGAAACATAGTCACAAAATTAAATTAATATGAATGCTGCCAACACAGACTCACAGAGAAAATGTGGAGAAATCTAAAAATCTCTTTTCTCCTAGTCATACTACACTGCACATCCTTCTGTAGTTTTCTTTTTTTTTACACATAATAAAGCTATCACACACTGCATGCATACTTTGGTCCACTTTAGAGATATTTTTGGAGCCAGGGGTATCTTTAAGCAGCAGCTACAAAGGATTATTTTGTGTATATCTGGTTTGTGAGAACTGTGTCTGGAAAGTGAATATAAAATTTTCTCTTATTAATATAATTTTGAAGTAGTTTCTGTTGCATTAGTTGAATAGGATCTTTTTCAGTCGTTTCATTAAAAGAATTAGCTTTCTTCTTCATAAAAAATTTTATTTAAAAAAAATCTCTTATTTAAATGAAAATCAATAAAACCTATGTCGAAGCTATTGCTGCTAAGTGCATTGTAGAGAGACAACAGACACTCTAATGATTCCTGGAGTTTTTGGTTTTTGTTACAAGGAAATGGCTTCTGGTAAAATATACTTGTTGGAAATATGCGTGCAAACTGTGATTTTGCCTATTTTTGATGGACAAATAACAATATCTGGAACCATGGATGTTTTCTTCCTACATTTATTTGGCAAAGAACAACAGAAACTTTCCTTTCAGAGATTCATCTCCCCCCTGTAATGCATTCAAGCTGAGCTAAATCTGGTGTCTCTCCATGTCAAACAGGATGTGCGTGCTTGCTGTGGTGGGATTGCTCACAGGGAATCTTGCAGTTGCTTCCAGATTGTTTCCAAAATACATGAGTTTTATGGTTTGAGTTACTGATTAAAGGTCACTTCTCTATTTGTATTCTACTTTGACACTTCAGATGAGATGAAATTCTTGAATTATAAAGCTATTTAGGCAGCTATGAATTGTGCTGAGCAGTGAGAGCTCAGAGTTCAGCTCCCTGCTGACTAAAAAAGCCCCAGATTGTTCCCCTAGAAGCTTCAAGGGCTGATTTTATGAAGAGACTTTGTTGAGACCATAAACTGCATTTTTGGAGCAGTCTTTTAATCGACAGTGGCTCCATTACTCTAATATATTTTAACACACTACATAATTTTAGTTTCATAAGCATATTTTATAAATCAAAAGGAAGATGTGCTATTGTATTCAATGTAGTTAAAGAGAATATTAACACCAATTAGAAGAACGAAATAGACAGTGTATGGCAGTATGTATGAAATAAAATTGGGATTACACAATAACTTCTTCATACTAAAAGTGTTACTGATTCACGTGAAAAAGTGTTAATTGCATTTAAGTGTAAACTACAATTAAGTATCAACATTCCCTATTCTTGTCTGTTCACTGACTGCAGTAAAGTTATTCCTGGAATGACTCTGGCCTGGTGACACTGGTGACACCTGTGCCTGATGATTTTAAATGACACTTCTGATCTTAGGTCACCAGAGCCTCATGGGGCAGTGGGCTGAATGACTGTGGTACTATCAGAGCCCTCACTTTGCTGGGCTTGTATCTCTTTGCCTTCCCCAAGGGTTCATCAGATGAAAATTGATGGGAGGGTGACACATAGCCTCGGCAAAAAAACCCTTCAAATCATACAATTTAAATTCATTCTGTGTGTTTTCATTAAAAGGTTTCACTCCATTTCTTAAATATTGGGCCATCACAAGTTTCTAGCATACATTTCATTATGGGGCACAAGGGGTGCAGCCAAATAGCTGTCAGAAAAATATTTTGTAGAATTACAGTTAATATAATTATTCAATAGCAAGGCTGCAGATTAATTCAAGTTCCAGTTGTCTTCCCTTGCTTTCCCCAAATCACATGTGTGAAGAAAACACAGGAGAATTCTCCCACAATATTTCAGGGAGGTGCTTGCATTACTCCAGTGCAAGGGAGACAAAAATATGCTCTGAAGAGTCTAATTCTACATTTGTTTGGTATTATGGCTTCTGGATGCAGAATCCAGGAGTGTTACCTTGACTCTTGCTCCTGTGTAACGCTAAAACATTATGTGTTGATTTTGCATAGAAATTCTCAGTAAAATCTATTAAATGTCAAATAAATCAGATAGAAAATGCAAACGGTTAAGTACCAAAGCTGTACAGTAGTATGTACAGCTGTACAGGCTTTTAAATGTAACTTATTGCCTGTCTTTCTAACTGTAAAGTGGATGGTAAGGACAGTTGACTGAAATTACCTGTTGCTAACTGCTGTGTTATAGTGGGAAAGAAAAGAAACTTGCTGCAACTTCTTAATAATTTCCTGGGTCTACAAAGGCAAGAAAACAACATATTCAAATTGAGCAGAAGCAATAGGGAATACAGGAGTTGCAGTTCACTGTTTTACTATTTTTTTATTAACATTTCTTATAAAAGTGATGTTTATATATTTTGATCCCTGTGATCCTCAAAGTTAAGCTTTCAGTAGGTAGAGGCCTAAATGACACATATTAAGGTAGTGGGTTGTTTGGGTTTTTTTCATTTGCAAAGTGGCTGTTCTGTTTCAATTAGGCTAACTCAAAGAGTAATTTGAATTCAGCCTGGAAAGGCACCCCAGCTAGGTAGAACACTTCTCAATCTTCAGGAGTTTATGAATTATGATAGCCTTTGGCTAATCATTTTGCAAGATTTATAGCCATTGCATATTCAGTTGCTGACTATCAACCTTGTCAGGAGACAGAAAAACCAACAAGATGGAAGAATCTGCTGCTGTCAGTAGCTTTTCTCCACTACCCTCAGCACAGGGCTCACAATCAGAACAGTCAGAAAAACACAGAAGAGCCCAGGAACCAAAAATACTTCGAGTGAAAGCTTTGGTCTACTCCAAGCGACACTGTCTAACCATTCAAACATCTCCTATGATGAAAAAATTACACAGCATAAAATTCAGATCATCACAAGGTGATAGGTTTGTTCTCATCAGAGGTGTTACAGTGCTCATCTACCTGTCAATAGAGACACAAGAGAATTCAGCCCAAAAGTCTTCGCAAAATATCGACTTAAACATTCTGCCTTCCACAAAGACAACACTAGTGATAGTCTATTGATCTGCCAAATACCTTTGACAAATAAACTGGTGTTTATTTTCCACAAAGTTTTGTATATTTACCATAGGCAATGTATCAGCAGTTTAATGGTCAATCTTAAAACCTGAATTATAATTTGAAGACTTGGGTCAAAAGTATGTTTCATAAAAAGTCGTAAAATTTGCCTGAGAGGGCAACCATAGCAATGAACTAATGAAATAAATTTACAAACGTGGATATGATTGTATACTGTAATGATTTGGCAACACTGTAATTCCCTAAAATAATGACTTTGCAGTCAAGTTGTGTTTTACTTAAAGGCTTAACTTTTTTTTTTTAATGACTACCTGTTTATTATTTTAGTTTGTCACAATCTCTGCTAGTGATTCATTAACAGCACTAGACAAGAAAAGCCTCTTTTTATCCACAAATAATCCAACAAAAATTGTTTCACAGCCATCAGACACTACTTCTTCAGCTCCATCCTTCCAACAGATCTAGAAACCCTTAGTGATAGTTGCAAGCAGGCTATATAAAGCAGAGACACCGTGGCACCTGCCACTCTTAAAGCTGTTGAGTTGAAAATCAGTCTTCCATCAGTCCCTAAGTATTCCAGAAATTGTCTGTCCCCTCAAAAATCATCCCCAATACCGACACCCCCAAACATATGCAATTTAAGGGAGACTTTTAAAGACATAAACCAACAAGTGGATATTAAAGTAAGACAAATTGTTCTTTTCCTCCTCATATAATGATGGAGGCATTATTAATTCCATAGCCAATTTTATATCTTTTCAGGTAGCAATTTTGTGTGATATGTTGTTAAAGCTTCTATCAAGATCAGGAAATTCAGCCTTTCTCATAACTCATCACTATGAGGACTAAATTGTCTTCTTCTGCTTCAGCTCTCTATCAATAAATGGGGATAGTAATGCATTTCACAACAAACAAATTGGTGGAAATTTACTGGTAAGCCTGATACTCATAGGCTAAAAGCATGTGCTTTAAAAAACATCTCCCTTCTTTGCTAGTGCTGATCACCCTGAGAAAGGGTAACAAATGGTTTCTTTTTATTTCTTAACTTTATGAGAGAGTCTTAGAAAAATGTAAGCTGAGGGGCAGGGGAATTTCCAAACTGCAAGTAAGACTCATGAAAATAATTATTAAAGAGTGAACGGTAAATATAATTGCATAAAGGAAATGAGGTAGGCTGCTTTCCTAAAATTAATCCATGCTTTTTCATTTCAACTACACATTGGTCTGAGCAGTTTATGCTAAGCTGTCTGATTTCAAATTTGGTTACCTATAAGAGAAAGTTTCAATTACTAGAAAATTGTTGGAATTAAACATGCAACGGATAAGCATTTTTTAAGGATAGTAAATTACACTCTTTCCCTGATACTCCTGCAAGCAACTCCTTTTGGGGAAAAAGAGTGATGTGTGCTCCTTGCAATTCTTTTCTGAGAAATCATTTATTTTTAAGCAATAGGAAAATAAATGTTACCTCCTAAATACCCTGGGATTTGGGGATAATTGATTAAATTAAAAATAGTAACACCTATTTCTCTAAAGTGTTCTTATGTATTTACAAATAAAGTGAAAGTTATTATTCAAGTACTACACAAAAGGAAACTAAGATACTAAATGTTATGTGACAAGTCCTCACTGACTTGAGTGGGTCACGGTCAAGCTATATAATAATAAATAATATATGTATCATGTATCAAAATCTATCTGGAACCTCAGATCACAGAAATTTGCTATGAGAAAAGATATGAGGTTATCTGTTGCCTCTTGCCTGGTTGTGTCTCTTTACTACAAAAGAGGTTCCTTTTTGCGTTTTTTCCCTTTTGCTAACAGGTCCAAAGGCTTTGTGCTTTCTTCCTCAATACCTTCACTTCTCATCCTCCATCTCAGGTCTACTTTTATCTTGAACCTCTGCCTGTGCCTTTACACACTTCTCCCTGTGCTAGATTCACAGTTCTGAGGCTTCAGAGGACTCTTCCCTCTTTCCCTACCCAAAATACTGAAAGGCATAGCGTGGTGGTACAAAGGAGGCATTGTTGGGAAAGGGAACAGGAGGCATAGAGCTTAATCCAGCTTCCAACACTGTCTCTCCATTCTCCCATGCTGCAGCACCAACTCACAGCTCTGCCCATGCACGGAGTTTGGAGAGGCAGTCACAGTGCTGATTTTCTGTTCCTCACTCTTAAACGTTCCCATATAACAAAATTAAGGAAGATTTACACAAAATCAGTTCTACTCTCTTATTCTCTTCCCATGCACCCTAGTAAGACAAGAGAATGCATGTGCAAGTGTTGTTTTGCTAAAAATATGAATGTTCCATGTATTTTTCCAGTCCCTTCTCTGTAATTATTCCATTCATGTCCAGTGCTGTACATGTCTCAGATCTGATTAAATTTATTTTGAAATTGTAAAGCAGAAAGAGATATACTCATGTGTAGGACTACAGACCCTGCTGAAGTCAGGGGCTGTTCCACACACAGTGCAGAGCCTGCATGCTGAACAGAACAGCCAACCCAAAACCAACACGGGCAGCCCAATGTATTTAGAGCACTTGGACACATGCAGGGTTTGCCTGTACTGAGCTGCTGATTTATTAACAATACTTTCAACTGGAAAGTTTATGCATACACCTTTCCACAAAATGCTCTTATGAATTTAGCTAATGTACTGTGTGCACCTCGTATTAACTTTGCTAACTTCACTGACCTTCACAGTAAGAGACAGTTTCTCATAATGAAGCAAAAACATTTCATATCTCTTTTTTAATTAACTGCAGCTATTACTCCAAATAATTAACTTCTATTCACTTATTCCCATCAATTAACCAAGAGAAAGCAGAAAATAAGGCTGTAAAATAACGCTGAAACAAGATACATTATTTAAACAATGAAGCTTGGGGCTGGAGCTTGAATTTTGGTCAAGTTTTGAACTGAGGTTTCAGTCTACAGCATTAGAGAAAAGGCTAACTGCAAGTTTAGAACCAGCATTAAAACTTGGTATAGTGTTGTTCACATGACTTCCTAGGGAAAGATGTAACAATCCATTCTCATTTAAGGAGATGTATTTTATGGAATTTATCAAAATGCAAAGAATTGACAAGAACTGAAATATTGTTTTTCCTCTTTTCTATTTATATATTCGCTTTGTAAATTCAGACAGGGAGATTACATTCAGAATTTTAAAAGAAACAATTTTTCCAACACCTTGTCCAAATTTATCAATTTAAGCATCAGCTGTTAAGATACTTAATTCTTCTAAGGAAGAAAGCAAGCAAGTCTTTCTCAGCCTTTTTTTCATTCTGGAGGGAAGATGTACTCCCTTCCAGGGTTTATTTTTACCGTCAGTTCAGAAGGGTTTATTTTGAGTGATTGCAGGCGATATTTTGCTTATACACCTTCATTTAGTTATTTTATTTAAATTAATGACCCCAACTCAGATATGAATATCACAAAAGTGACATTAATTTGGAGGATAAAGCAGCCTCATTGTACTTGGAATTAAGAAAACCTACACATGACTCTTGTCCTATAAGCCCTGGTGAAATTTGCAGGTTTTCATCCCTCTGTTCACTTGCATGCCTTGCTGGGGCAGCAGGTCAGGTTCTGTGACTGTTTCTCAGCTGCCTAGTTTCTTAATGGCTGATATAAAAATATTTATGCTGAGTTGTTGACCTGTGAACTGAGGCCCACCAAGAATAAGAGGCCTATATATTCTGTATTTCCTACTATACACTGCTCTTCATAGTAAAATTCTTGTTCTTTAAACACAGTATCTGTTGATTGGGGAACATATTGCCTGAAAGTTTTACATTGTCCTCGCACACCTGTCACGGTCTGTTCACAAGAAAAGGTAAAGGAAACAGTAGCACACACAAACATATATATGTGTGTGTTTTGCCTTGACAGCTTGTCTAATTTTCAGCCTCTTGAGATAGGAATGATTTCCTTTCTTACCTAAAGCATGTATATAACAAATAATTTTTACAATCATTCTTATCCTGCAGGCAATTTGTTAAAATGCTTTGCTGGGTTTTTTGGACATTGAATGAGATCATATGCTTACTATTTCTTCATTGGCTGAGAATAATTTGTAGCCAAGTTTCTGGTGTAAATACTAATATTTAGAAGTCTGCTATGTCTGTGAATGTTCCTACCAGAACACCTGTGGCACTGAATTTCTCAGCTGAAGAGGGTGGGAGAAACAATTGAAACAGATTTTATTGCTTGCAGCATAAATGTCTTTTCAAAGTTACTTACACTTATTTCTTTTACCAACTGGATAATGCCTTCCAGTGTAACTGGAAGAAAATTAACATGTCCTCTGACATGTTCCTCTGAAAGATTAGATTCATGATGGAACACAGCATTCCAAGGAGCCTATATCTATGGGAACACACCAATTTCATTTCACTGCATCTGGAGACTTATTTGAATATAACCCAATGCACAGTCTTCAGCAATCCTAGACCAGTCAAAATAGCGCTGACTAATTGCTGATTGGAAGTGACCAGATAAAGAACACTTATATTTAACAAGTTTGTGTGGTTATCACCTGAAAAATGTGCTGAGGACAGAGAACTTAGGGAATTCAGCAGCACAATGGATAAAATTGGAAATTCCTGTAAGATTTTCATTGTTTTCCAAAGTAACTAGGCTACTCTTTGAACAGAGATGCAGTTATTCATTTGCAGTCCACAAATTCATATAGAACGATCCCCTTTTCACTCTCCATTTGGGTGACAGTATAGTGCAGAGGAAACAAGAATGTTTGCCTGATGGGCTATATGTTTTTATCCATGCATATCCAGAAATAATGGAACAAGTCCCTCAAACTTTCAAAAAATAATTTTCATTCAACAGAGACCTAAACTATGAAAAATTTCACCCGGCAGCCAGAAGTTTTCAGAAAGTTATGAGCTGCTGAAAATGGGGATAGCATGGAAAACGTCACACAACCTGAACAGTAGTAGTCATTTTCTCTCCTACTGTAATATGGAACCATATAATTTATTCATGTCCCAAAATACATTAGGTAAAAGGAAAGAATTCTTAGCGGTGGTAGACTTAACTCAAACCCTCTAAAAGTCAATAGAGTTTCTCGTGTGTACGATTAAAGGGGAGGTTCTGCCTCAATTAATTGTTTTCCAGTTGCACTAAATGAGCAAGATTCCATTTTGGTTGGAAATACAAAGTGCTTGTCAAAATGCCATTTCCTACTGAATTTCAGTTTCCTGCCCTGGGAAAACAATCCCTAATAGCTTCCCCCTGCCTCCATTGACTAGCTCTCTTCATATTTTCCCTGCTTTTTGAAAAAATTATAGCAATTCCTAAGCATAACGTTGCTTACTTGCAAAGTATATTGTTTAAATTGAATTCTTAAGGCAGGAAAGCTATTCAGAAATTAAAACAGACTGGTTTTTAGCTATTGGGCTATAGTGCCTCCTCCTGCTGTTTTTCTGATCATCTCCACTTTTCATACCAAAACAAGTTTCTTTTGTTGTTCATTCCACAGAATTGTGAATTCCATGGCTTAAGTTTTTGTTGGTTTATTTTTTTACACAGAAATTGAATATTTTTCCCCTATATAAAAATCTGTGTATATAGAATCAGAATCAGGGCAGGGCATGTATTTAATTACACAGTATTTCTTATCCTTGGAACATTAATGGGCAAAGACAAAGTTTACTTTCACCCCCAAAAAAGTTAAGTCCCTAATGTATTTAAATCCTTTTGAGTTAATAGGCAGCATTCACTGCAGTATTTGTTTTTATACTACCTTTTTTTCTTGAAACCATCAGAAATTTCTGTTTTACAGTAAAGATTGCAGTCTGTTCTAAGCGGGCCAGGACTTCCAAAGCATTATTTAAATGCCTCAGCTGAATACCAGCATTCTTTCATCCCATTTCACACACTGAAGTACTAAAAGGGTAAATAACTTGCAATATCATTTTTGACTGACTTGGCTTTGGAAAAGGCACAACCTACATAAACAACTGAGCAGTTGTTAGGTGCTTAACTGGATCTCTAAATGATCCCATCTGCTAGTCTGCTAATGCCGATAATGATTATAAACACCTCCGTTCATCATATTAATGAGTTATAGCCAATAGAAAAGGACAAAATCTATAACTTTTCCACAAACTTAGTTAAATGTCAAGGTTTTTAAAGGCCTAGTTAGCAAGTATATTAGATGAGATATGTCAGTTTCCCAATTTACGACTCTGACTTGTCTCTTGTGATTCCTTATAGCCTCTAGCCATTCTCCTCTTACCTGAGGCATTCTCTGGCAAAAACCTGATGCTTCCAGTCATTCTGCATTCTTGTGTTCCTTCAAAAATAATTGGACAGGCACCTCTCCATAAACAATCATCATTAGTCACATAAGGTACACAGATAAGAATACCATACAAATAAGTTTCAATAGAATGTCTTGAGCCAAATAATAATAATAATTTGGCCAGCATGCTAAAAATGTGATTGACAGGGAGTTAATGCACTTAACACTTTCCCAGCAGGCTGTTAAAATTAGTTCCTTGATGCTCAAAAAGTCCTGCTCCCAGAAAAGTGACACCGACATTGACCAGTGAGTTTGTTGCTGTTCAGTAACCTGCTCCATTTCCAGACTATATGATTAAAGTCATTATGGGAACTGTCAGTGGGAGGGAAAAAAATGAAAACTGTCATAAGAAACAACTGTTGGAAATTCTGGCATTTTTTTTATAATGCTAAACTATTTTAAAATATTGTCTGTAATTTTATTATCACGATATCCAGCCATATAATAAGAATCCATATAATAAAATAAATCCTTTGAGGTTATGCCTTAAATGGTTTGCATGACTATCTTTATTACAAATATAGTAGGAAGGAAATTTATCATAAATTTCCTTCTACATGAAAGGAGTGAATTAGCTTACAAAAAAAGAATCCCTATTTTAAAATATTAGTATCATATTTAAATCCTTTAAATTAAATAAATAAAATTAGGGAAGGGGAGGGGAACCAAGAATTCACAATCAAAGGAATTTTCTTTCAAAAAACGTCAACCTGCCCACAACGTAATCTTGCAGAGCCAATTAGTTGCCTCATGAGAATGCACTACGTTAGAAAGATAAAAATGTCCTAATTTCAACTTAAAAGTTTTGTAAATTTATCTTAATATTTGATGAAATTATACAGTAATAATTTTACAGGCTATTTTACACTCTTAAATACCCACTAAGTTTTGCTTTAACTGACCCAGCAAATGCACTGTAAATTGTTGTTAGTTATATAGAGATTGCAAGATATGTCATGCATTGCTCAGACATAAATTATAGTATTTGTCTTGTATTGGAGTTTGATTATTTTAACAAATTCACAAATACTTCAGTCTTAAAGTGTTTAAAAATTGGGGGGATTTTCATATCAACATAAAGATCTGACCCTTTCCTTACTTAAGTTTAAAATATTTTTATAGATCCAAAAGGGTGCATAAGAAGATAGTGTCTTTAATACAATAATACCAACACTATAATTTTCTTATATTTATTTTTCTTTTCTCACCTGCTACGCCTAGGTTTTGACATTAAGAATATTGCTTTTGATATTTTCAGCATTAAAAACCACTTTATGCTTTGGTTCCATTTTACTCCCAGTCAGAAAGATCAGAAAAAGCTCAAGTCACACAGTGAGAAACTTTATCCACTGAATGAGACATTATCCATTCCACCAGACTACAAATCAAAGAGTATCTCTTAGGCTGCTTAAAAATTCATTTTAAAATCTGATCCTGATTGTACTTTTATGGTAATTTCATACCATCAATCATCCTTTTACCTTTAGTCTCTAGGTCCACTGCTTTCCCCATAGATCTCATTCTCTCTACCTCATTATAATTCTTTAGGTGAGAAAACAGGGTAAGAAACCTTAACAGAAAATGAGAGAAAGATGTAAATTTCTCGAGAAAAGTCAGGTTCACTAAGAAGCACAGCTAATGATATGTTCTGATCTATGTTTTTTTTTTTCTAAATTAAAAGATGGAGTGGGATAGAATAAAGTGGAAAACACATTTGCCATGAAAATAATGTGTTTGTAATCTGCATTCTAACTCAACAATATCATTTATACAACTAAGCTGTCAAAATACCACCTTAGACAGAGTTCCTTAAAAAAAAAAAAAAGATTTTTGGAGCTCCACAGAACTTTTCCTAATTAAGTGCTCAACTTCCTAAAATTCTGTACTTTCCATTACAACTAAGGCTGACCCCTCTTTGCTAATACTATAGATTATGTAAATTGCAGTAATCAGGACATGGAGCTAACTGTGGAGTGCTAGAAACATCCTGATCAAACACCCTTTTTAACACCTCAACTTAAACTACATGATATCAAATGAACATATAACCTTGTTTATGTCTTCAGCAGTACTGAAGCCTTCACCAGGAAACAGCTGATCACAGGAGGGAAAGCTGCTGTATATTGTTCTGTCTACCTGTTCTCTGGAGCAGCTACAATTCTTGGAAACAATCAAAATCTGGTCTACTTGTGGTGGTTTCTACAAGAGTCGTACTTTCCCAGAGACCAGTATTATAGTTTCACTCTTTTCATTTGAAACCTGGCCAGAATGGAAAGCCTTTTTTTACAGCATTGGGAGATATGACAAATAATGAACTCACTACTTGAGACATCTAGTCTGGAAGAAAAACTATTGTTAATCACAAGAGAAAATGATTTTTCCTGTACTGTGGGCTCGTCCATGTTACAGTTCCTAATGTCTTTAAGAAAATGTAACCATAAACCTCTGAATGCTGGTATTAGCAATAATCCCTCCAAAATGGTTTGTTACCAGCAGTTAGTGACCAGTTTCTTAGTTAATGGCCTGAGGGGAAAGGCTTTAAAAAAGCTGTATGCACTGTTTCCTCTCAGGCAATTTAACTGGCTGCATTAAACTGTATTTTCATTGAGCTTCCTAACATTTGTACTCTGATAAAATTCTAGTCAGGGAAGGCAATGAGGCGGTGGTGGAGTATGTCATCACTGTACTTTGTAACAGAAACATTAAAAAAAAAAAGCTCTTGAGTGTCTTCCTACCCTGATTTATGTTAGGATTTGGTACTGATAGTAATAATAAATGTTGAAGTCTTTAAATATCATGTAAAATTAAAAGTAATTAGCAACTTTATCTGAAGAAAGATGAAAGAGTCTTCAGCTTTATGGTATGATACAATGTCCTTGAAACAATCAGGGAATACAAGAAAAAACATTATGTGCTTTCATGCAAAATCAAAATGCTAATCTGAGATGCTCATTTATTTTCATAAACCAAGTAAAAATAGTACCTTATTTGGAGGAGTATCACATGCTAGCATGATACTTGATAATATTAAAATGTTAATAAAACATGAGTATAGGAGGGCTTATAAAGCAATTAATATACAGTTTTCATTTGTATTTTCCTGAGTTAATACATTGTTTTATAAAGTGTTTTCAACTATGTCATTGATGTACTGGCTTATGCAAGTGGGAATTTTTTTTAAATATACATGCTTTATCCATACTTTATAAAAAACATTTTCAGTAGATGAAAATATTGTACAGCACAGTGCTCTATTAAAAGGTAAAACAAGAATATTCCTTCACTATTTTAGGTGTGTAACAAGCTGTAAGCCAGTCAAACCCATAAACAACACTATGCTGATTCCTCTGCCTGTCTCCACAGCTCACTGGGCTTAAATGCCATCTCTTCGTTTTCTGCTCGCATGGGTAAAAAGACTCATTAATCAGGAACTTTTTCCCAAGTATGGCAATAAAGTCAAAGGAATGATTGGCATTACACAGAATGCTCTGTAACGTACACACAGGAATACAGGCTCTCATTAGGCACAGCATATTAAAAAAAAAAACCTAAACAAAATACTGTACATCTTCCCTTGCACTATGTAGGATACAGGAATGATAGGGAAAAGAACCACGCATGGCGTGGAGGAAAGTGGGGGTGACTGGAGGGAATTTGAGGCTTCTGGAGTCCCAGCACGAATAGATGGAATCATCTCTGAGGGACTCTGGCAACCTGCCTTACAGTTTTGGTGAAAGGCTGTAGATGGCACAGTCCCAAGTGAATCTACTTTTGTGTTGGAGACTGATGTGAGGGTTTGTTGGGACAGAATTATTCCGTTCGTGCACAGCCTGTGTGAGGCACTTGAGCAGTTGGTACCACTACCCAGCCGCATTAGGTAAGACTTAGTGAAACTGGTTTTTTCAGGAACCTTGCTTTTATTAAAGTGCTATTGGAGCATTTTGTGCTGTCAGGTCTCTCTACCACCCACCACAGGGAGAATTCTATTCCCAGCAATTTTGGATGTACCATAACTTCTAAATGCAGCAGACTGCAATTTTACAGAACTATAAGTGTTTTAAAACGGCATTCTCGTGCTGAGGTGGACTTCTAACTGTGTCATCTAACTATAAAGTCAACTGAATTATGATGAGTAGAATGAACTTCACTACAGACAAAAATTTAGAAATAAATAGACGTGGTGCTTGTTGGAAACACGCTGTTCATGCAGTTAAATCAGTCCTAGAATGTCCTAACTAAACAAGTAGTGCTAATAAGCAGCATTAAAAACACTGAAATGGAACAATTAGGTAGCAACACTAGAATTTCAACATAAGTAAGTGGAAATGTGAAAGGGACAAAGAAAACTAGCAAGAAGTGGAGAGAACTTATGCTTTGAGACACAAAGGTTTTCATGGGAAGTAAAGGCTGAACACCCTTGGGAAAGGCCCTAGTCAAGAAAGGTACTTATTTTAAAGAGTGGACTTTATATGTTGTGATTTACAATTACAACAAGCAGAAATATTTTTCTTTAATATCAAAATAGCAACTGCACTTTTTTTTTCCCTCTGTGTGTTTTATATATAAGAGGAGCTTGAAAACCTTACGTTTTTTGTGGTTTTCACTGCCTTCTTAATCCTCAAAATATCAGGTGCTAATTTCGGTTTTGCTGGAGGACATTTTTGTGGATGTACCTCCTGTACCTTAATTGAACTGATAAGAGAGAAGGGACTGAACATTTAATAATACATTCTTCCTTCAAAAAATTAATGAAACAAGAGTATGAAACATTAATGGAATTACTTCATATTAAACTATCCAGAGAAAGTGCTAAACATAAAGGGCCTCGTCATTCAAGTGACCATATAGGTTAAGTGCCGTGTTTGGATAGAAGGAGACTGGGGGAAATCTGGGCTCCCCTGGACATTGTTTCATCTCTCACCCCTACAAGGGGCTGAGCTGTTACATCCACTTGTCTGAGGCCAGGCAAGGTTTCAAAACATCAAACTGAAGTTTCTTTGAGCTGAGGGACTTCTCGGTTCAAAAGCTGAGCAGAGGAAGGAAAAGAGTGGACTAAAAGCAAGAGAAAGAGATGAGATAGAGGAAAGGCATTTTCTTGGCACCAGAGCTGGTCGGTGGTGTCCGATTTGAATATTTTGAAAGCAGAGTTACTTGTATTCAATTTGTATCATCTCAGTTAAAAATAGAACAGTTTGTGTTCATTTTGAATACAAAGACACCCCAAAAGCTGAGTCATTTCTCTTTTGGCTGTAGAAATTTTAAAATCATTGTAAAATCCTGATTCTGCTATGACTTTGGATGCAGCAGTATTTGTTTCACACTGCGCTGACAATTTCTGTCACGTTCACCACAAAAATCATCTAACGGAGGAAAAGTTTCTGGGTCTCATAGTCTCCATAGCAAGAGTTGGACTGGCAATAGCAACTTGATTTCTAGATAATTTTCTTCCACTGATGATGAAGTAACAGCTAATGAATAAGGTTGGAATTTGAAGAAACTGTAGGTGGTGGCTTTTGTGTTTAACGGTACTGTGGCAATTTACACAGATATACAAACCGTCAGGTACAAAAATGAACATTTAAAGTTACTTTTTAAGAGCATTTTGTCATAAGGATGACTGTATTCCCTACCAGTTGTTTTGTAGAAAGTTGTTAGCTCAGCAGACTGGCAGGCGAGTGCCCCGCTGGTGCCAAAGCAGTGATTCCTTGCTTACTTGGTTTGTTCCTGTCATTCTCCGAAGAACTCTCAACTTGTTTCACTTCCCAATGTTTTATTTAAATCTCAGCGAGATGATGGAGCATGGGAAAAGGCCTCCTATTTCATAGCTGAGCCTCCTTTCAAATCTGCAGGCTCAAACAGAATTGCATAGTATTATGTGACCCTTTGCACTGACTGTTCTGTCAAAGCTTTGGCCTCATCCTGCCCAAGTGGTCAGTAATGAAGAGATCTCTACCATCTCTGCAATATTAGCAATGGTGTGAAAATACAGCTCTTCCATTAAAAAAAAAAATAAAAGAAACAGAGAAACACACAACAACTTGGTTTTCTTTAAAACCTTTTTCTGCTTTACTCCTCATGCTAATACATTTGTGACAAATATTATTTTCCCAGATGACATTTGTACAGTAGGTCTATAGGAAATGTCAGCCAGAGGAAAAAAAACCTCCTGCATTAATCTGCATTCTGAAAGCCTTCTCATTATTTCTCATCCAAACTAGGAGCTTACTAAATAACAAAATAGAATGCAAATAATAAAATAATGCAATTAAGTTCATATAAAGCTAGGGTTGTCCAGAAATAGCAGAGAAAAACTGCACATCATATTTATGTGTGTATATACATTCATTATGAAAGATGGGATACTGATTTTATGCACACTTTATATTCTTATCATTCAAATCATGTGGTGGGAAAAAAAAGAAAGGAGAAATTAAGGTGATGCTGTGCTGTGGAACATTATACAGTGATGAGTACAATGGAGTCTGTCAGGGGTCATCTTCCTGGATCCTTTCAAAACAAATTTCTTTATGGGAACTGCAGTGGGGCCAAAAAGGAAAGTTCAAAAATATCCCCAAATGTATGAGATTTTTAAAATAAATGAGGGTGATTTCTTTATCTTTTTATTAGATTAGATTACATCTAGTGTTTGCAAGAAATTAATTCCCAAATTTTTGATCTGAACAAGGAGACAATGAGTTATCTTTCCTTGACCACTTTCTTCATACTAGTAATGATTACTGGCCTCTATTATTCCTCCTTTCTCAACTGTTTCTAGTCTATGTGAGTGTTTCTCTGATAGAAACTATTCTCTACCCTCAATTGCCTAGATGATTATGCACAGATCCAAGGACAGACCTCCAGGGGGAATGTCATGGAGAACAGGGGAACTATATGCACAGTATTAGTCCCCTAAAAATGATGAGTGTCCAGTATGTCCATCCAGTCCATCCTTGCCTTAGGAATATAAACCTGTGCAGTTTCATCAACTGTGCTGGTCCAGAAACTGGAGCACAGTATGACACATTACAGAGACTCTGAGCAATTTTCTTTAGCAAGACAGATTACTGTAATTTTTCTTCATCTATTATTTTAACAAGGAAGGTTCAGAATGATCCTAATACCAAAATCAAAAAAAGGTCTAGGGCAAGAAGAAACATTCTTT
Source organism: Neopelma chrysocephalum (assembly GCF_003984885.1). Lineage (NCBI taxonomy): Eukaryota > Metazoa > Chordata > Aves > Passeriformes > Pipridae > Neopelma > Neopelma chrysocephalum. Next base: position 2,511,560 of record NW_020897750.1, read on the forward strand.
TAACTACCTTAAAAACAATCCAATTTTAAGCTTAGAGCAGAGAACAGAAGATATCCAGTTTGAGAAGTTACACCCATCCCCTCAGGGAACAAGGAGATGTGTGACCTGGATGGCCACTTAGAGGGAAGAGTCCTTATAGTTCAAAAACCAGAAAGAAAGTAATTGCACAGCAGCTATTGACAGAACATAATAAGTAACTTTGTGTAAATCATTTGAAATAAGTTAGAATACACCTGCATGTGGCCAAGTGGCATTCATCTGAAGAACGGAGGCCCTTTCTTAAGTCAAGTTGTACAGTTCAGGCAGTCATAAAACACCAAGCAGTCTTAGACTCCTTTCTTATAGCTAAGAATTTAAAAATAACTATTTTTAAGTTAATAAAATTAAACAAATTAAAAATTCAGATAACTTTACATTTAATCCTTAGTCTATTTAACAAGTGAACATAAATGAAACTCTGTACGATTACAGAAATTAGCAACAGACAGCATATCTAAGGAAGAAGAAATAAACTTTTTCTCTAACATGCTACAGATTATGAGAAATAGCCTTAATTTTAAATAGTTTGGAGGGTGTTAGATGCTACAGTAGGGAACAATCAAGTAATAAGACACAATTTTCTCTGCCTTCCAAAGGATCCCTCTTTATCTTCCGTATCCTCCTCCGATTTGCTTGTCAGATCTGACTGCAGCATTCTATTTTCAACCTTTCAATGCTTTATATCCTGTTGCTCTTCACCATCCGGAGAATATTTTTATTCTAGCCTAGTATTAAGGACTTTAGAGAGAGTGTTTTGGAAGTTGTATTAAATTGTCATTTGTTTCTTCTTAATTTGGGATATTGTTGACATGATGAAAGCACGTTGGAAATTACTTACAGGTATTTATAAAATTAATTATTTTTTTTTAAAACATACAAATAGGCATTATTAGCAATGAAAACCCCTCCCTTACATACCAAGTCACGAGCAATATGCCCAGACGATTTTAGACATTCCAGAAAAGTACTTCAGAAGTCTGTGGTCTACAACTACTACGCGGTTCTGACATAAAGAGTGATCTCTGCTGAGAAGAGCAACAAAAGTGCTGCTCGTAATCGTGAGGGTAACTTTGCTCATAAAACCAAGTAAAGCAGAAGACACCGTGAGTTACTTACACGGAGTTCGCAAAGGTCCAAGTGTGCGTGTGATGCACACCCCCAGTGGTTCCTCTGCTCCAGAGCAATGGCAGCAATGTCAATAATGGACAGCCAGTCCTACGTGTCTGCAAATCCACAGAAGAGAATGCTCTGAAGAGTCTTGACAAGCAGTGCCCTGGGAGTTACTTTGCTTTCAAGAGGCTGACTGCATTCTTTGTGCTTTTGGCAGCATCGCTAAAAAAAAAAAAGAGGCATTCTTGGATCTCAATTTTGTTTTCTATTGTTGAAAATTGCTTCTGAAACCAAAAGGATATAGCTTTGCATCTGTTAGACGGGAGCTACACTGTTGAAAAGATCAAAAACTTATTTTGGCTGGTAAACTGAGCAAACACAGTATGGAAGTTAAAGAGAAAACATCTATAGAAACTATTCTTTTAGATGTTAGATTTTCGAGAGAGGGCATGTCTTAGTGTAAAAGACATTTAACATACTTTTCCATTAAGTTTTTTTTTAATAATTTTTAAATTCTCTGTGTATATTTTGGGGTAAATTCAAAATTTAACTCAAATTTGAAGAATATAACTACCTTGTTCTGTGATATATCTCCCCCCTCCCTTTTTTTCTTTTTATCTGTTTCTCTGGTTGACAAAAAGTCAACAACTTTCAGTGTAGTATTTTTCTAGTGTCACAAATGTGACCTTGATCACCCCTTCTTCTGTTAAGTCTTCAGAACATTCTTGTCACAGAGAGCCATACTTTTCCAGAATAATACTAAACAGCTTGAGAATTTATTCAGTCTTGAGTTCTAACTATATCTTTTTCTGCTCCCTCTGATCAATCTGTCTTGAGTGCTGCTTTACCCTGGTGTATTGTTTTCTTTCCTGCCCATATTTCTGAACAAGTCTATTTAGATAGTCTGTTTCATCAATTTTAACATCAATCTCTATCATTACCTGTTTTGCCTTAAAAAAAAAATAAACTTCCTGGAATCCCATAACATTCTAACTTCAGAGCAGCTGTCTACCTAGTAAAATAAAGATGTAACTTCATTACCATGTGTCAGCATCCCTGGTTAGCTAAACCCAGCTAGCACTGGAAACAATAGCCCGACAAAGAAGTGTGCAGCACGAGTTTTGTGAGGCAGGATCCACAGGATCCTTTTCCTAGGATTCTTGGAAATATTGTAGTTGGTGGAGGAAGGTCAGCACAGCCCTTGATCTGACCACATAAAATTAAGGAACTACTCTTTCATGAGGGCCTTATTCAGCGTTCTAGACTGAAAACTTCTTTCTTCCTAATTGTATTTAATTCATGCGCTGCCTCTGCCACTGCAGATCCCACCAACTGCCCTAAAAAAAAAAGCAGGAGCTGTGAGTATGGTCGAATACTTTATCAATAGTTATTTTTATCCCAAAATACCACATTGCAGTACCACAATTTTTTACTAAAACATTTTCTTCACTGTTTAAATAATATCATTTATTTATTGTCATTAAGAAGATAAATATACCTGCCAAATCAGGCAGAAACAGATGTCCTCTCTTTCTGATAACATTTCTCTCACCTGTAAAAAGGCATATGACATAGTGCAGAATTATCACAGTCTTCCCTATTTGAATGTTTCCTTTTCACACTTCTGCTTACTCTTGGTTTACACTCTGAAACAGTTATATGAAGTCTCTACATCTTTTCAAAGCCAGATAGAGTTCTATGGTTGGGTACGAAGCTTTTTCTTTTTTCTTTTTTTCCTTCTTTTTTTTTTAGTTTACTATTTGCTGCTCCATTTTAAAGTGCTGTTCAAATCTGCTACAGTGATGAGCTGCTAGAATTATTATGTGCATATAAAAACACATATATATTTATGTATGCTAATCCATTTAGAACACCCCTTATTTAGGAAATGTATTATTAATTATGATCTCAATAACTGCAAAACAACTAAAAATCAATGCACTATAAACCATTCTGACAGTAAAAATATTGTATTTTCTAAAAATACTCTTTAACAGGCATAAACTGAAACATCTGTTTTTCTGACTCTTTATTTAGAGTATAATTCTAAAATTTCATTAATTTCAATTTTAATTTAATTTTTTTTTCTATTTTCATGGCATGAAAAAATAAGTGAAAGGAGGTCATAGTCCATGTTGTCAGCTGGTAAAAAATGGCATAGTTGACTGAGAAGCCCTTTATGCTAGCTGAAAATCTAGCCCCACATTTCTAAACATTACTCATTTCCTATTCAAAACATATTTTTAATTTAACAAGTATAAGCTAATGAAATTTGGAATATATACACAGAAAGCTGTGAAGCATACTGCCTGTAATTACAGAAAGGAAGGTCAGATTATACCTAATATTAGTCTTCGCTAAAATAAGGGATGTTCCTTCTAGACAAAAGGAACACAAAAGATTTCCTGTCTGAACTTTAGAATGGAGCCTAATACAATGCTACATGGGAGTTATTTTTTTGCAGTGGAATTTATACAAGAAATTATGTTGGGAATTCACTGAAGATGAGATGGTGACATACTGTGTTGAAGGTTGAAAGAGTCAAGCTAAGAAGAGGCTGTATATAGGATTCACAAAGTAGTGGTGAGGGGACAAATCACATGTAATACGTTCAAAAAAATGTCTTGGCAATTAGGAATTAATGAGTCGAAGCTGAGATGAAGTTTTAAACACAGAAGGATCCAAATATGCACAGAAGAAAATCATCCTGAAGGCCGGACTGATTTCAGTGACATTAAATTTAAAATTACAGAACACAAAATAATCTATTTAGGGACTAAATGTGGAGAATGTTTCTGCAAGACCAAGTTAAACTGCTGAGTGGGTTCAATTTTCAGAATTACTGGTATGTATATATCTAAAGCCTGGAGAAACAAGTTGTAGTATGTGGGAATGACACATTTTAGTGAGAAATCTGGAGTCATGAAGTCCAGGGCATGTGGTGCAGGAGCACAAGTTCCTTGCACACGTAACAGGGTTCTGACCAGAATATCATCCAAGATCTTTGACTAAAAGGGATTTATCAGCGTCACATTATTTACACTTTTCTAAATCACCTTCATTTTAGCTAATCTCATCTATGGCAGGAAGAAAACAGGCTGTGTCTGCATTTGCTCACTGGTCTGATTTCCTCTGGTGCTCTGGCAGTTAATACCATGCCAAGATGTGAGATTTGTAGGCCCTGCTTTGACTTATTTTTCTTTTTCCCTGGCAAAACAGGTCTGAATATCTCAGCTGAGCAGCCACCGATTTTCAGCTACAAATCTGGCTACTGGGTTTGCGTGTTTGCTGGAATGTTCTTTATCAACATCATAATTTTAAATTTTTAAATTTAATTCCCCTCCCAGCCATAACTGACCATATTCTATAGCAAATAACCTATACAGTGGTATAAAGTTTTTTGCCACACCAAAATCTTATTGGGATTCTTAAAACAGAAATTCTCTCTTCTCCTCTAAATCTACCTGCTCTGCTGGAACTTCCTTCTCAGATAAAGTTTCTTCTTCCAGCATCTCCTTTATCTCAGCTCTTGCAACACTGTAGAGAAAAGGCGACCTCCAAGCAACACTACTTTGTGTCATTCTCTTGACCTAGTACTGGATATCTCTGTTAGATGAAACAGTGCTAGTTTCTCTTTTTGTTGAAGTGGCTTAGGAAGATCCCCCTTCTCCATTTCAGTCTGCTGTTTTCCTCCCTTTTTTATTTAGAAAAGAATGAAGCATAAACATCAGCACCTTCTTTTAATGTGGCACCAATTCCCTGGTATCCAAATATATAAATCAAAGCCACCATTATTAATGGTTTTTGCAACTGAGACTATAAGCTATAAGGATGCTTCGTGTTCCTCTCCCTTAAGAGAAATGCCAGATAAAACTGTTATTCTGTTTAAATGGTGCCTGACTGAAGGTCTTGTTAATATGCGGAACAGAAAAGCAATAGGAAGGTGCTCCTTTCATCAGGATATTCCCACCTGGTAACTCAAACCTATCCTACTGGAACTAGCTGAGCATGGGAAGTCTGTTTACACGTTACATCTGCCCTGGATATCTCATCTTTTCTTCAAAACTGCCAGGTGCTGCGCTTGGCAACACCGAGATCAGTCCACTGGATATCCAGCTGCATTTACCTGCATTTTCATTCTTTTATTTTTTTTTTTTTTACTCAGACAATATGCAGCCTGGCAGTGTTTTTCATCTCATTTTTCTCCAGAAGTTTATTTAACAGGTTTTTAATAACTTACCTTTTTCCACTAAAAAATGCCTTCTTTTCTTCACATTCTAACTACTGTCTTTAAATCTTTCATCCTCCTTCACACTTCCTGATCTTTCTTCACAAACCATTTGTATATCTTTGAACTAACTCTTTCCTTTCTGAAGTTTTTTCTTATTTTCCTTCTCTTTCAGTCCTTATCTCAAGGTCAATCTTTATTTCAGTCCTTATCTTTTTCTGAAAAGTCATTCTCATTTTCCACGTACTTCCTTTTCCAAAGGATTTCTAATTCTTAAAGTGATATCTCTTTCATTTTCCTGGAGATTATTCTTCATTGTTCAGTTCTTCTTACTGTCTGGCTGCGTTACACCCAGCTTGCACTGAGCTGCCCTGCCAGATACCCGCAGCAGCTGTGAGTTGTTTAGGGCAAGCCTGCACATACATGTTGATATGACATCCAAGTAGCAATAACGCTCTTGCACACACACATAAAACATTTTCAGCCTTGCTAAAGGAGTCTAACAGGCATAAAGCAGCCAGGAGCCAGGGCTCTCATTCTGCAGTGCCACCAGTTAGCTCAGGGAGAGGCAGAGCTCTGTCTCACACAGCTGTTTGTGTATGTTTACATGCTAAGGCTCAGCTGGGAAAGAAAAACAACTAGGACATGCTAAGGGCTCTTGTTTTCTACATCTTTTGGCTTACCTAATGGCAAGCTTCAGTCAGCTCAAAACACTGAGGAACGTCTACAAATTTGCACCAAAAGCACGGTCTGTTACAGTCAATCTTTTGAGTGTTGTAAGCCCCTTCTTGCTTAAAAAGTTCCTGTACTGTGTTTAACTGTAGTGCTGCAAAGAGGCTTAGCATGAACTGACAGCAGTAGATGTAAAGGCAAATTATGAAGCAATGGCTTCATATCTTACACAGACTGGTCTAAGGTTATCTTACAAAAAGCAATATGGACATCTTCTCCCCACTAATAACTAGCAGGATCTCACCTGTATAATTAGAGAGCAATACAGCCCCTTTAAATTTAACTACTTGACATTTAATTTATTAGTCATCAGTACATATTTTGGTTTTTAAGGTTAGATTAAATGAGTCAGTTTTACAGTTTGCGGGTATTTTATAATACAATAAAATTCTGGTCAAAATAAGCACAGAACAAGGTGAAGACACTGTATCATAGTAGAAGGAGCCCTCTACCTCAATGAATAATTCATTTGTGAACCATGGAGGTGACAAAAATCTGAGAACAATAAATAAATGTAATCTGCAGCACAAAGCTTGGGAGTGCTGAGTGGGGGTTAATCACTTGAGCTCAAAGATAGTGGTAACAGTTTGGTTCAAGCTGCCCTGCTGAAAATGCCAGGACTGTTATCTCCTATGTTAATATAATAAAAGCTGTAATCAGATCCCTTCAACCTCAGGTGCAAAGAAAATACTGCAGCAGAAAAGCAGCTGTCAGTTGTTTCTAAACCAACTGAAGAAAATAAGTAGAACATGTACCTAATCCAAGCTGATGACAAGAATGTAGAAAATTAAGAGACCTTTACTCCAAAAAGATCTTCAGTGGCTGGAGGCAGTGAATGTAGGAAATTTACTGTGGGCTATAATAATTGCTGTCTGCCCTGGGAAATGGCATCAAGGCCAGAGCAGTCATGGCTCCACGCAAGCACATCCTCTAATTATTGAAAAACCTGTGTAGAGTCTCAATGTTAATCAGTCTCTCAGAGACTTCAGCTTTATGTGGTTAGTGCAGATTTATGGCATTTTTCTTTTCTTGTTATTAAAACTGATCTTTCACAAGGAAGAAACTATCTCCAGACAACTGTTAAAATGCAAAGTTTCAGTCATAAAAGAGAACTGCAGAATTATTCTGAGACTATTCCACAGAGAACCCAAACAAGAAGGGTAAGAAACAAAACATCAAAGACACATGGAAAAATGGAAAAAGATGAGACTTTAAAATATTAACTAAAGATGCAACAGTTGGCCTATAGATTCAAGAGGTTATAGTGTAATTAATTAAATGCTTGTTACAATTAGGGAAATAAACAGTGCATATACTAATGCAACATGAATAATACATAACTACAAAAAAAGTAAAACAAATTGAGAGGTTTGCATAGTCACATTAACAGAGTGATTTGCATTATTGTATCAACGATGTCCTTAGAAAACAAACACACAACTTCAAAAATCTGTTGCAAGGCCACAGTTTGCTTCCTTTTACTAGTGCTGCAGTAATGGTGTAATGTATGATTTCTGATTATTCTACTGAGATGATTTTGTAATATATGTTGATCCATAATGCTGAAGCGATTTTGAAATATTATACACAATGGTGTTGGGCAACTAATATGTTTAATCAATAATACGTCAGATTTTCTACCAACTGGATCTGCAAATTTCTGGCAAAGTGGAAAAAGTTGTGTGTCTCAAGATCTTTTCTCTTACTCTTACATATTACATCAATCCCTACTTTCCAGAAGTACCTGCCACTTCATAAATAGTAGAACCCTGGGAGAGTTCACAGGAACGAAGCCATAAAAATTGCGAACTTCTGTGCCACTGACAGGATTTGAGAAGGGCTTGGGGGCGTGGGGGGGTGATAGATGTGTTACTCACAGATCATTTAGTTGTCATCATTTTGAAAAATACAAAGTAACAGATCTGATTTGTCTACAGGTTTTAATTTACTGCTAATGGCTCTCTGCTCTTCCGTGGCCTAAATTGGCATCAAAATAATCTTTCTGGAAAGACATGCACAAATATTGCATAAAAACTGACCATAGATTGTGCTTATAACCCAAAAGTGGCACTTTTACTCTGTATAGAAAAAGGCTGTGCAAGATACCAATTATCTGTATGGGAACAGGAAGTTCAAAAGATGTAACTGGAATAAGCAGTGGGAACAGAGCACAAGACTGGAATCAAAAAAGGTTATGCAAACTGACACCTGACATCAGCTCTTTATTCCACTTATTATGCTAATACTTTAGAAGAAAAACAAGGACTAAAATACCATGGCTATATATGCAGGAAAGATGCAAAATTATCCGAAGTACAAAAAATTACTGTAAGCAAAAGCAAGCAATGTGTTCAAGAACCCTCTTATGAATGTAGAAAGCTCTTAGATATAAAGACATCTGAGACACTATTTTAGACTAACTTACGGTCCATAACGTTAACTGTGATGGTGTGATGACTTAAATCATGTCATGTGCACTTGAAAGTGAATCACAGGTGCAGTTTTTACTACCCAATTTACTCTGAAGGTACAGTCAGTTACAACAATCAAGAAATATTAAAGCAGTTAAGTGTTTTACCTTCTGTAAAGATTATGACTAAGTCCAACAACATCAGAATATATATTTCTCATTTTGAATTTGAATTTGAACAAACACCAGCTAATCCTGGGAGCTAAAACATGCAGTGGGACCCATATTTTATTCCCAGAATGGCATTTGAAAAATGAGTCCCCTTGTGAAGTGTCTTGGCTGTTACCAATGCAACTAATAATGCAATAATCGTTGCAATAGCAACTAAAAATAACAGGAGAAGCATGGAAAACTGTGCATGCAAGTGTGTTTGTGAGCCAGGCTTGCTGAGTTTGGCTGGGGTAGAGCTAATTTTCTCCACAGTGGCTGGTACGGGGCTGTACTTTGGATTTGTGCTGAACATGGGGTTGATGACACAGAGATGTTTTATATTGCCATGCTGGCAAGGAAGTTGGGGTTGCATGGGAAGATGGGAGGAGACACAGCCCAGATAGGAGACCCCAACTGACCAAAGGGATATTCCATACCATATGGCATCATGGACCATACATAAAATGGGGAGAATAAGGAGGAAGGGGGAAACTTTTGGAGTGATGACATTTGTCTTCCCAAGTAACGTTTGCGTGTGATGGGGCCCTGCTCTCCTGGAGATGGCCGAGCACCCGCCTGGCCTTGGGAAGTGGTGAATGAATTGCTTGTGTTGCTTTGCCTGTGTGTACAGCTTTTACTTCCCTTATCAAGCAGTCTTTATCTCAACCCATGAGTTTTCTGGCTTTTACCCTTCTAATTCTCTCCCTGATCCCACTGGTGGGGTTGTGAGTGAGTTGCTGCGTGGGGCTTGGCTGCTGGCTCGGGTTAAACCGTGACACAGGCAAAAGTAATTAGATTGATGATTACTAATTATGGATTATAACTCAAATGTCTATCAAAGAATAAAACCGCTCCCTAATACTCAATGTTTTCTATATAGCAGTTTAGATCTACATATTCTTACTTGGGTATTTTTCTGTTTCTCAGCATTAGCTACCACCTTCTGCCTTATTACTAAGATGCCCATCCCGAAAAATTTGAAGGCTTTCTCACCCTTTTCTAGTAACATCAATGGAACTGTATGCAGATAATATAAACACAGACATGGAAGTCTAGATTTTCACACTTGTTTCTCTATCTGCATAATTCTATCTTTGCACTTTAATCATGTTTACTTTACAGCATATTAATTTTAAAACATGAAAAAACTGAATTTTACTGGGTGAAATACGATGTGAAGTGTCACCTTCATAAGATACAGCATTCTACAGTAATTACTGCAAACTGCAGTATTGCTATTGTTACTTACAGTCTTAAATCATTACTAGAAAAATCCTGTAGTAATATTTTTAAAAGTAGGAGAAATGCTTGCTTTGTACAGGTAAATATGATTTGCAATCCCAAAACTGTTTTAACCCACAAGAAAATTAACAGTAGTTAATTTTCAAATGACACATACAATTATCAGCTAGATTTATCCTCTGCTTCAACTATGAAAGAATAAAAAAGTATAACACCTCTATTTATTCTATGATACATTATTATCAATTAGTGAAAATACAGCTGACAGCTTCAAAGATATAAACAGAAAGTAAATTTTTCTAAAGACTTGCTTCACCGGTTTTTCTAACTTGCCAGTTATTGGCCTTATAATAACAAGAGATCATTTCACCTTTTAAAACTAATACAAAATTTTTGGATAAGGAACTATTTAACTGAACAGAATCTTTTAAGACTGATAGGAATGTTTGGTTAGAGCTTCTTCACATACAAATGAAACAGATACTCTGCAAAGATTTCAGAAGTTTAAATCAAAATTGTTCCATTAAGCCATCAGTGACTGTATATGAGCACAAGTGTGATTTTCATTTTATTTCATTATTTAATGAATTTTGTTTAATTTTATTTTATAAGCCATCCACAATTTTATGTTGATATCCTATCTTTGCCACTACCTGTACCACACATTGTAAGTGGTGTCATGATGTGTTTTCATGTACATAAATGAGTGATCAGAGACGAATGTTTCTTGACTAAATCTTTCCTGGGTAAAACTAAATACATAATTCTTATTTAACTTCCTTATGGATATGACTGTGCCATAAGCAGCATGACCTGCATTTCTGGGCATGCCTGCCAGTGTTTTTGCATGTTGTGCTGCCCTGGTTCCCTACTTCCTATCTGTACGGATAGAGAATTTTGTCCTCTTCAAGAGATGATATAAAAATACTGAGAAAAATATACTGAGATAAAGACAGCAGAAATGACTGCTCCCATAGGAAGAAGGCCCATTTTGCCATGACTTCAAGAAAGAACCAAGAATTAGCTGTAAATGAGAGAAAGAAACACCAATACTTGAAGGAAAATGTGAAGGCACAAGGAAGGATAATCACCAGCTCTTTAGAAACAAGCCAGGTAACTGCCTCACACATTTTTGCCCAACTCTGTACATTGTTAAAATCCAGGCAGGATCTCTGCAATGCCTGTATTTCAGACATTTCAGTCATCAGATTCTCTGCTATGGTACTTTAAGAACCTATGCCAATTAATTTGCAACTGAGAAAAGAAGTACTGAATTCGTGAAGGCTCCTGGGGAGCTTGTCTTTGTAAAGAGTCCTTCCTGGTTGGATAGCAGGGACCCAGCTCTCAGGGGAGTGTGCAAGACAGGGAAACTGCATGTTAGGACTGTATACAGAGACTGCAAGGCAGTGCCTAAATTCTGCTCAGGTTGAAAAGGGTAAGGATTCACTGTGAGGCCTTAGTGAGAATTCAGATGCAAAGTGCACATGGTGGACAAGAAGGTGGCTGTTAAAATTACAAAATTAGATGATTATAAGATTACAATGTAGGTAATTATAAGCCTACATTATGCAAGATTGTTAACTCTGAACTTCTAACGTTGCTATGGCAGAAAAGGCTGGTTCTGCAAAGCAGATAGGAGGAATTTTGTTGATTTCCACACCTATTATCCAAGCCATTTTTCTCTTCCTCCTTGGTTTAGCAATGCATTCATTCTGCTGCCAGTTCCAAATATGCATCTGAACCCTTTCCCCTCTCAGACTGAGCAGCTCTAGCTGGCTCTTTCCATTGTGTCCCCAGCAATGAGACACTGCTTTTTGGGTTGTTGTCCTATGGCTTTACCAGCTATTACTGGCCTTCAGTGAACAGAGACACAGGTACATCCTGGATGAATCCCCTATACTGGGTTTTGGAGACCAGAAATTCCTCTCAACAAATCCAAGACCAAAGACAGATGGGTGCTGACACTACAGTGTATCATCCAGGAGGAGATAACATGCAATTTCATTATGGATATTAGCTTCCAATCTTTCTTGCAGTAAACCTCAATTATTATCTTAAACAGTGCCATAATCTATCTCCCGGCTGAGCCAAGTTGCTAAACTACAATTTCAGTTCAGTTTGTTTCTAGACAGAGATACTATGTACTTAGCTCAAAGTGTTTAAACAACATTGTTCAAACAAAAAACCTGAAAGAACACATATCTGGCAACATTTAAGACAAAGCTAAAGACTGATGTTGCTATGACAGAAAGGTAGAGAATTATAATGAAGGTTTTGAATTCATGGTCACGTCCCAAGAAAAGCAGCCCTTAGCATCATCCTCTCTTCTTTCTGGAGTTGAGAGATTGAAAATTCAGAGCACCTGTAAATCTGTGGAAAAGGATGGTCAGGATATAGAAAAGTAGACAATATGCCCAAATTCTCTGCACCTGAGGATACTGGTGTAAAACTGCTATGTATATGTCTACTACAGTTACAATAGTGTGAAGTTTGTCCACAGAAGAATGCCAAGAACATCTGTTTTGAATAAACAATGTGGTCTCACAAAGCCTAAGAAACTGTCTGACACAAACTTCTGTTTCACATTTAGGGAAGAATGCGACTCAACGATTTTGGCCATGTGGCCACCACAAGACAAAGATGTTTACGTCAAAGCCTACTGCAACTGCACGTAAATCCAAATTCAGCTCTTAGCATAGCAATATGTCTTTTTAAGGATTTGTGGCCCTAAACTGTGATTTGCAGAGAGTGAAACTTGATAAGCAAGCAGAAAAAGGGTAAGGCTAGAGTGGACCAATATTAACTTGAGTTAATTAACCTGGACGTCCCTGCAGACTGAAGGACAATAAATGTCATTTCCATCTGTGAACACTTGGATGTGAGGCAGATCCATAAAGAATGAGTGAAGCTGTTCTTCCAGGGACACAGGGAGAGTGGCTTTTGCTGGGAAACTCCTGCTTCCCTGTTCTGGACATCTTGCAGCAAGATTGCATGGTACTATAGAAAGTCAGGCAAAAGTTTCTGATTCCAGGAATGTATCATTCCAACAGCAGTACTTCACTGAATTCTCTGGCTTTATCAGTTCAGCTATTATTTTTGTATTATCTGGTAATTTAGATACAGTTATTGTAGATTCTTCAGCCTGTGTTAGATATTCTCTGTACTCCCCAGAGTTTTGTATCCTGTTTTATACTTCTTCTCTTGTTTTTATCAGTTGTCACCTATTGTGCCTCAGTATTTTACTCTCGGGTGCTTCAATTATATATGAATGTGATGTGCTTCACAGCAGTGAGTTTCCATTTGCCATCTAAATATCTTTGTACATGAATGTAGTAACCTACATTTAACTTCACAGGCAGTTGTGCAAATCTACTGTATTTCAGCTTTTGGGTTTTGGTGTGCTTTTTTTGTCTGCTTGCTTTTATTTGATAATTGATTTCTAGATGTTTTCTCCTCTGCTTTCCAAACCAAAAATAAAACGGGAAAAGGGAAATAAATAAAAGGTTAGGAAATAAGTCACACAGTCTATCCCTAAACTTCAAGGGAAAGAGGCTAGCCTGGGATATTAGAGAGCCCATCTCACCCAAGAGGTTTAATCATATTGGCTCCCTTTGTGGTGGTACTTAAACTCAGCAATTTTTTAAAAAAAACAATTCTGTTACAAGAAAGAGCAGCTTGTCTGGTTTTAATGTCTTAGTAGTAGCAGTAATTATTTGCAAAGTGTTGGTAATACCTCACCAGACTGATTTTCAGAAGTGCTTTCATCTCACAATCAAGCAGTAACTGTTTTCCCAGTACTCTAAAAAATAAGACACTTTGAAAACAGAGAGGCAAGATCCCTGCTCTGTGAGTATTGTCTACACAGACAAAAGCCAGGTAAAGAAGGTGGCATGCATATGAACTGGCATTAACATTTATATGAATCTCCTCTGACTTATTTTCAGAAAATATTTGCAATATCTGAGACAAAAATTTGTTTGATACTTCTGTAATTTTTTTACATAAATATAAATACACTGAAGGAAAGTCTTCCTAGGCTTCCCTATGCTCCTTATACAGTACCACAGGATAGTGAAAGAGAATTTAGTATCACGTTCTTATAACTTTGAGGTTGAGCTCTAAGTTTTTAAATCATACGAAATATGAATCAGTGCACTACATTATCAAAACCATTTTTCTGTTTACCAGGTTTTTATTTTTCTCACCTATTTGTCAGATTTCTGTGCCTCGGTCTACATTATTCAGAAAATGTATGGGTAGAAAACATATGCTAAGAGAAATAACCTGCCCACAAAGCTTATGGCTGTCCACAAGTGTTTTAAGGGTGTTCTCACTTTTTAGAGTTACTTCACAGAGGAGATAATGATCTGTTCAGACTCATGGAAGGTAGGGGGGTTTTTATAGCAAATTGAATTTAAAACTCGTGTAACATTTTCTTAAGCAGCCATCTTGCTGCTTGCATCTAAACACATATTTAATATAATGCCAGTGTTCAGAAAAGCATATAAAACAATAAGCTTGTATTCTTGTAGGAAAAAAATAAATCTCAGTAATAGAACAGAAAATAGCTGCTCTGGACAAAAATAATTCAGAACAGAAGCATTCAATATATAGCAATATAACATCGTATGTGTTTGGATTTTTGCTTTTCTGAATTCCATAAGCTCTTAACATACCTTTTAGACTATTCTGAAATATTTTTAAAATCAAATAATTTGGTAGGACTTTTTAAATCAATTGTCAATCCATGATTTGAGTGGCAGTCTCACTAATCAGGAAAAGAGCATGAACAAGTGGTAAGTAAATATAAATCAAAACACATCAAGAATTAAATGTCTGAAAAAAACCAGCAATGCACTAGGGAATTTTTTTACTTCAAATCTGTGCAAACACAGATTGAGCTTAAGATGTGTGGTTATTGGCTAAACAATTTTTAATGAAATATAAAGACCTATGTGCTCTTAAATGGATAATTTATGTGCAATGTTATTGTCTCTCAAGGTTTAATTAAATGTTTGCCTTGTGGCTAATCAGCTACAATTAATAAATGAAGCCTATATTCATGTCACTTATAGGGAATGTTAAAATGGCCTCCATTAGAATTTCGGTATCACTTTTGTGGCTGGTTGATAACAAGAACCTATTGTATCAGAAACTTCCACAAAATAATTTGGTAAGGGCACTATGACAAAATTACAGTAGAATAATGCACAGGTTTATCACAATGCATAATTTTAAGTTCAGTTTGGAGGTAAGTCCCTAGAAGTACTTAATGTGGAAGTGTATGCTTACAAAGTGCTTTTTATCCCTAAAATCTCCAAAGTTCAGTTTAAACATCTACTATACCAAAAACTAGAGCAACATTTCTTAGCCTTATGGATAGAAAAGGGTTTACACAGTAGAGCATAAACATCCATTAATTACCCGACACACTGAAGCCAAAGGATTGAACCATCTCTAGCATGATACACCTAAATGTTGTCTTAGGACTATGCAACAACAACAACACATTATTTTCCTAGACATGACCTTTCCATGCCTTTTTCACTCCTGCTACTTTAAGCTATGAACCTCAATAGGTAAGCATTTAAAATGTAGCTGAGCTTCTCCCAGCTGGGTACTCTCCCACCTGAATATGTTATATAAATCATAGGCTGACAGAGAACAGGCCAAAGGCAATGCTGACTCTCACTGACAGTGTTCCAGAAGTCATCTAGAAAGAGAATTTAAGATCTCCTGACCTCAAAAGACATCTATTCTATGTAGCTAACATATTGTTATTTATCATTTACACTGCAGTAGTGCACACAGGCTCCATCATCAAAATGTGACCTGTAAATAATATGTAGTTGCTTGTCTGTATCAGTTTTAGATGAGAGGCAATCAATGGGTGTGACCAGAACTAGAAAACAATAATGGCAATAGCAAGTCAGAATAAACAATATTCAGAGACCAAGTGCAAAACTTTAGAGTTTCAACTTACTGGGGAAAAATTTATTAATCAGCCAGCTTAATATGAGCACGTCTTGCTGGCAGTCTTATCATCTCAAATTATTTTTTTTCACTAATTTAAACATAATCTCCCGTACAAGAAAGAGAACTGTACAGGATAATTTTATTGTTGTCACTTAAGTCATTCATTTTGATTGCACCTCCTTTGATTTAGTTACATTCTCATTCAGCCACAAGTCATACCATGTACAGCATCATGAAAGTCACTCAGAGGAATCTGAAAGGCTGTAAATACTGCTGTCTTCTATTAGGATAAGGAAAGGCATAACTAATTGCTGTACAGTAAGGATAGTGGTGGCATATTTTGTCTCAGGAAATGAAAACTTATTTAAGAATAACTTATTTCTCTTGGGGTTGTAAAGACATCTTTATCTGTAAGTCACTGTACTTTCACACAGGCTTACATTTACTACAGAATGAAGACTATACAATTGAATGTATTAGAACTATTTAGCTCAGTTCTCCATCAAACAGCTTGACCCAACATACACCAGAATAAACAGACAATGACACACTGCATACAGAAAACACAGCAAAGTTTTCTAAATGTGATTACAGTGGCTTTTTCTAACAGTTACTAATATCAGTTCTGCACATAAAATCTTTTTTTAAATGCTCTATAGGATAAACAGTCATAACCTAATTCTGATTACAATTTCCCATTCAATCATGAAGGAGACCTTCAAACTCACTTGCCTGAGGCACTGAGAAGCTCCAGGTCTTTGACGCTCATGAAAGAAAGATAACAATCACTCTTCAGGGGAGAGAGATTTTATTATACATACCCCGTGGGTTTTTTTATCCTTTATCAAACTGCACCTTTGTGGGACTTTAATTTCTTAATGGGTTGTTTATCCTTTCCCCCATAATTCATGATGATAAGCTAGATGTCACAGAGATATTGTTATGGTGATGAAAAAGTTGTACTGATGGGCTGAGTCAGTGATGTA
The DNA here is from genome assembly GCF_003984885.1 of Neopelma chrysocephalum. NCBI lineage: Eukaryota > Metazoa > Chordata > Aves > Passeriformes > Pipridae > Neopelma > Neopelma chrysocephalum. The sequence goes on from NW_020897750.1 coordinate 2,528,493, forward strand.
GTTTGATTAACTTTTTATATAAATCTTCCTAGACAGCTTTCAAAAGAAGGCAAAACAAGTAAGTTGACAATGTTACAAATGTTTCAGTAGGTGAAAATCTATCTGATGCAGACCTATAGATCTGTGAGTACTAATACCTGAAATAAGTAAACATTACCACAGGACCAGGAGGAGATATTGATGGGATAAGTTTCAGTTTATCATAGAGGGAAGTGGGAAAGGGATTGGGGGTAAAATGCATGCTGGGGAAGTTTTTTTGTAATGCACGTAGAATATAGGGCCTACAGTGGCATAATATAATGGACTTAAGAGCATGAGTGTTGGAAAGCAGCACTACTTGCAACTCCATCATTCATTCATAAGTTTATTAGATGCTCTCAAGCAAATGCCAATAAAACCTTTGTACAATGCCACATTTGCATATGCTGTACACGTCTCTCAGGTTAAGGAAATACTGATTTAGACACTTCTGAGATGTGTTAGGTTGTCCTGAATCCAGTTATGCCATCAATGGAACTTGACAATGATCTAGTATATCGATGCATAATATGTATATAATGAATAGCAAGACTAGGGATCCTTACAGTAATTTCCATACTGTAAGTTTGTTTGATCTTCATCAGCACTGCTGTCTCTATCTTGTCACTCAAACAGAAAGCTGAAAAAGGAGATACATGATGTAGAGACACTGCTGAAGTTGGTTAAAGAGGTTGCAAGTGCTGCATTAGAAAAACTGTTGAAATCTTTAGTCAGTATGATAATGGTTATTCAGATCAAAATATGCATTTTCTGTAAAGAATAAAATCAGAGGCAAGTCCTCCAACTTATTTGTGTATTCCAACTGCCTCTGAAAGTAAAAGAGATTACTCTTGTGGGAAAAGTAACTTTTCTATTCAGCTGTAAAGAAGAGCAGTACCAGATCTTGCCTGGCACAGCCTTCCTTGGCTAATTACTACTTGTACCAGCACCCCTATTTGTGAGACCTCTGTTTTTACTCCACTTCCTTCTTCAAGTCCTAGTTTCATGCTGGTACCTGACCAGCAAGTTTTGCAACATCACCAGTACCTACCAACAAAGCAGCTGATCACACATGGCAAGAAGTGGGCTCCATACTGACCCACAAAATCCACAGGCAGAAGTACAAGGCGTATCATGTGCAAGAGTGAATACAAGTAAGGTTCATAAATATGGTTTTGAAGAATCTGCTGTGCAAGAAAAACATTATAATGTACCTGGGGAAGTGTCTTGTGTGTGTGAGAGAGAGAAAACCACTTCTGGTGGTTCTTGGCCGATGATAATTACTTAGAACAGAGAGTACATTTCACTATCATAGGAACATCAGAAAGGTAGAAATGCTATTTACCTGTTACATGTATAAGGAAAAGATGTATCATTTTATGGAAAGATAATCTGTTTTGAGAAATGACAGATTTCCTGTTATTTGGCTTTAAAGAAACATCACACAAAGCATTGAAAATTGACTTTAGAAGTATTGACTGCAAACCTTACAGGATCTATCTTCATAAATTCTCTGGTTTTCTTGGGTTTTGTGTATTTCCCTTGGCATGAAAAACAACCATTGTGCCACAGTCACCTTTTGGTTAAAATTCATGCCAAATCAGTACCTACCTTAGTATTGCATCCAGGGTCTCAGAGAGTTGCAGAATCTTCTCATTCAGCTCCTTTTGACACTGGGTGTGGTGGAGGAGGGAGCTTGACTAAAGAAATCCTGGCAAGTTCAAGGATTATTTCTGTTCCAATGGCCTGTCATATCTTCATACCTGCTGCACACAACTTTTGTATTTTTTGTGCAGTTTGTACCTCTCTGTACACTAATGGCTGCCTGGTAGCATGCTCAGTGTTGCCACCCTTCAGTTCCTTGCGTTTGTATTTTTAACATTTTGACCTTTCCTGCTTTTTTTTTTCCCTTTCATATTTTTCTCCATGAGCACTTCAGTCTTCATCAAGCCTCTCTCTCTTTCCTCCCCTTTAAAGTGGAGGAGTGGGGACAGTTCAGTTTTAGGATTTTTTCTGCAGTGGATATGTTAACAAGTTACAGGAAAATCAAAACTACCAAGGACCAAAGATGGACAGCTAGGCAGGAGTCAAAACACTTTCTTCTTTTAAGAGCAATGTTCAAGTATTCAGTATTGAAGAATATCCAGATATGTTCTGGTAAGTTTTGGGCATTGCCATATTTAAGCAATTTATTTAGCTATTTCTTTCTCATGTAGCCATTAAAGGTGCACAAACACATTTTCTAAGGGTACCAGCTACTCAAAATAATCAATACATTGCACTTTTTGACTCTTTAAGTTACATTTTTGAATATGCCAACATCTGAGAATCAATTTTACTCAAACAAATTAATTCTTCACACAGTTTTTGCAAAATGTATCTGCTATAAAATATTACCCTTCCTTGGACATTATCACTGCTTACAGAATTGGAAGAGAAGCTCCTCTAATTATAGGAATAAAAAGTGTTAGCAATTGAATTTTTTTTTCCATGCACAGACAGCCTTTCCCTTCAGGACTTGCTGGCCAAACATTTCTAGGCCAATTATATTGATGTTACAACACAGCATTGTAATAGGAGTTGGTTTCATCCTTAACCACAGAAAGGCTACTGCCTCTTCATATTACTATATAGATGTAGAATGCCTTTGATTCTTTGCTAAAGAGTGTTCTCTCTAAGTTACATATTGTTTGGCATGCAGGATCCTTTGAACACATCTCCATAAAAAAAAAATCTTACTTTGCTTCCAAGTCAAATGAATTATATATGTTTAACACAGAAAATGTAGCCATGATGTAAATGTCTGCTTGTGAAGTATTTCAGATATCATTCCAGAATATTACCAGTAATTTTAAATCTGCTGGTTTATCTTTTCAGTTATTACAAGTTTTCTTTGTAAGTTTATGTACAGGATACAAATAACTGTGTTGTCGCAGCTTTCTTCCAAAAAGCCAAATGATAATAAGTCGAATGCTTTACTGAAATCTGATTAAATTACATCAACAAGCGAAACCTGCAGCCTCATTAAGAAAACAAAGTCTGTTTGCCAGGCTCTACTTTTCTGCCAGGATATAGAGCTTTTTTAGCAGAAGCCCATGCTAATTGGAATTATCTGTCTTCTTTTAAATTATTTGTTAACTGAGTTTTATATTGGCTATTCTGCATTTTGCCTGTGACCAATGTCACATTGGTAAACTACTATTATCCCATTTAATCTTTTAAGGTATTAGAATAATACTAGCTTTATCCTCCTTAAAAAAGTCTTAGTGTCCCAAAAACTTCTGAATATGAATATTGATGATGCATCCAACTTCATGATATATTCATTCCAAACTCTCTAATGCCAGTTTTCTTTCAGTAACTGAAGTTGAACCATCCTCCTACATTATCATTTGAACAGAAAACAACTCTTCAATACCATACAACATAATTACAGCAGCTGCCATCTTCCCAAATGCACAGAAGGAATATGTATATATTTAACATTCAAAGTTTGTCACTAATTATGGTTAAAGCTGTCAACTTCATTCCTTAATAGGGTCTTCTCACTATTCAGATCATTTTCTGTGTTCTGTATTTGCAAAAAGCTTCCATTTTTCTCATTTTAATTCTGTTGACCATATGTATATTTCCCTTATAACCTTTTACTTCCCACAGTAATTTTCTACAATTCCTAGCTTTCAGTGTACATGTATGATACCACATTCTTTTTTGTTTCACAGATGTTTGCCTTGTAAAGTACCCTGGATTTTCAGCAAATGTATTCCTTAATTGTGGAATTACGGCTATGTGGGTATCTGCACTAACATCCTTAAACCGTTTCCAATTATCATTCTCCCATTTCAGATTAAATTCCTTCTCTCAACAGAATTACCTCATAGTATTACTATAGAATTACCTCATAATAGTAATCACCTTTATAAAATTAGCCCTTTCAAAAGATTAAGTATATATATTATTGGTTTGGACTTGATTCTGTTTGCACATAAAAAATGTGATCAAATCATTATCAGTTATACCTAAGCTATGGCTAATTTTTAGTTCTGTGATCAATTCCTTTTCATCTGACAAGATGAGGTCTAATCTAGAATTCCTCGGTGTTGGATGCGACACTTTTTGAGTTAGGAAAATGACATTTTAAATATTTTTAAATTCCAAGTACATTTTAACGCTGGCAGCATGAGACCTTCAGCATATGTCACTCAGATTGAAATTCACTCGGTACAGCAGTGCTTTCCCTGTATGTTGTAGGTGGGTAAGGCATAGGTCATGCTGTTCTCTAGTGTGATTTGATATCGGCTAAGTACCCTGTCAGCTTCTGACTTATCCGTTAGAACATTGACCCATAAACATTCAAGATCCTTTGCTTCCAATTGCCATCAACTCAGAAAAGGTAATGCCACTTTTGAAGTGCTCTCTGTCCACTTGATCCTTCCAAAATAGATTATAACAATTGATTTTGACATTTTTGTTTTCCAAACAGTTTTAGCAATAAAAACTAGGTCAAATCTGTGTTAAAAAGTGATTCTTCTGTTGGTGTCAAGTTTCCAACATGAAAAGAGAAGTTACTGAAAAATCTCTGCTCTTTGTGTTCTCTTATAGTTTTGATTTGCACTTAGCAAAAGCTCGTTGGTTCCTTCTCAATATTTCCACCTCTGACCAGCCCCTTGACTCCAAGGAGACCAGTCACTTAGAAGAACAGCTCCTTTTGGACATTTAATTAAGCCGCAGGCTCTCATCAACAGAAAGTGACAATGTTTTCCACAAACCAAACATCTTCAGGTTATGTCACTTACTCAGATATTCAGTCTAGTGTTTCTTCTACTTGCTCTTTCCCTCTACTCAGAAGTCCTGAAGGATGTTGGAGAGGATCACAGGTCCTGAAAGGACAGAGGGCAACAAAGATGATTAAAGAACTGGAGTATCTTTCTTACAAGGAGAAGCTGAGGGAGTTGAGAAGAGGCAACAGAGAGGAGACCATCAATGCATACATGTATCTGAAGAGAGGGTGCCAGGGTCTTCTCGGTGGTGCCAAACAATAGGACAAGAGGCAAAGGGCAGAAACTGATGCACAGGAAGTTCCACTGGAATATGAGGAAGAACTTCTTCACTGTGCGGGTGACCAAGAACTGGAACAGATTGCCCAGAGAGGGTGTAGAGTCTCCCTCACCGGAGATATTCATGAACCGTCTGGACACAATCCTGTGGGATGACCCTGCTTGAGCAGGGAGCTTGGACCAGATTGACCCACTGTGATCCCTTCCAGCCTGACCCATTCTGTGAAAGAAGAAAGCCTGCTCTCTGCAGGTGTCCATGGGTCATCTATGACACTGCCCACACTTCTTAGGTATCAGTACCATATTGGCCTGGCTCTCTGCTTGCCAACTGCAGAAACTCGCTCAGCCTTGAGGGATGCTCCCGTTTGAGACAACTCGTTCCAGCTGAGCTCCCAAAAAGCACACCAACCCCTCCAGCCGTTCCGATTTCTCCTAGCTCCCGTATTTTCCACGGGATAAAGTGTAGCTCGCGGCTCCCGGAACCGCCGCCCTTGCCCTGAGGGGATCGCCGGGCCGGTTCCTCCCTCAGGCCTCCCGGAGGCCCGGCCCCCAGGGCCGCCCTTCCCCGTCGCCATGGCGAGGCCGCGGCGTCCCGGGCCGCCCTGAGGCGCCGCGGGGAGCTCGTCCTGTCGCCGCGCCATGAGCACAGGTCTGTTCCCCGGGGCACGCCAGCTAATGTGGCTTATATTTTATTTGTAAAGAGGCCGAGGCGGTGCCGGAGCCAAGGGTGAGGGTGTGTGGCGTACGGGGCCGGTTCACAGGTGAAGGGAGAAGCCGGAGCGTCCCCGGGCGGTGGTTGGGAACAGGGAGCAGCGGAGGGCGGCTGCATTGACGGAGGTCATCCAGGATACGTTGGGGCCGTGGCCTCGTCCAGCTTACTTGGAAGAAATAACATCCATCACGCTGGGTATAGATTTCAAGAAAAAATTTTTAAATCAATTTACTTTATTACTTTCAGTGTAATAAACTGCCGTGGCTGTAAGTCTGTCCTGCCACGCTCTGACATCTTCGGAGGTGCCCGCAAAGACAGCCGTGTGTAGCCACTCCTCGGCTGCTTCCAGCCCTGGGAAACCTTCAGCCTCCAGTCAGGTCTGAGCACGCCTCGGAAAATATGTGGGAAGGGCTGAGAGGTGGCCAGCAGGTTTACTGAAAGGTGCCAGGAAAGGCACAGTTCCAGTCAGCTGGCGTTTTTCCTTCAGCTTAAGAACACCTTGGAGCAATTCCAGCCCGTGGGGAGACTCTCTCCATCATGTGGTTAAGCAGAGCACTTCTTCAGGAACAAACTGCACTGCCTTGTCTTCTGCTGTATTCCATGGGCATTTGATTAAGTAAAGGAGATGTGGTTTGGGCTTTATAATAAAGGAGTAAGATGTAAAGGGGTTAGCAGTCAGCGACGAAAATCTACGTGACTGTAATAGAAGGACGTGTTGCTCATGCCTTCTGCCTTGTGTCTCTGTGGTTTTAATTTACCTGTAAGAATCACAGTTACCTTGGAAATTAGGGAAATGCACCGTCCATATCACTCTGAAAGCAACCTCCCACCTCTAAAGTAAGAGTTAAATTGGCATTATGACGCAGGGTGGTTTTTTTTCTTTCCCAAGCTTTGAGTTTGAAATAGGAGTCAGGGCAGTAGTTTTCATCCTTGTGAGGCAGTAATGTACTAAGAAAAATGTCTGCCTATGTGCCTCATGTTCATGTGAGACCTGTGTGCTAGACAGCCTGTTTTCCCAGAGACTTGATTTCTGTAGGGTGGGAACCTGGAGTGCGTGAGGCAGCAAGGAGATGCTGTCTGCTCCAGCCAGGTGCCCTGTGGGTGCAGCCTGGAGCCTGTGACAGGCCACAAAGTACAGCTCCCCATTAATAGCTTTTCATGGTTACAGTGGCTCTACCGAGGTCTCCTTTCAGCTGCTTCCCCCTGCCTTTTCTGCCCCATAGCTGCAGCCAGCCAGCTCCCCTGCCTTGCCGGCTTCATCAGCTGCCATTAAGGCATGTATTTTTTCTTTTTCTTGCTTAATACCTCAAAACAAAGAAGCTTGTAGAAAGCTTTGCATCTTCTCTGGGCTTCATTATTGTTGTTCCAAAGTTTAATTACTATTTCTCACTGAATAGCATCTTCCCAAAAAGGGGTTTTCCTTTCTATACAGTTCCTGTACACAAACCTGTCATTTTCTATAAGAAGTGTAATCTTTTTTAGTGATGAATGACCCATATGTTTTTATTCTATTGATTTTTTATTTTCCATGATACACTTCTGTAAAATATTGCTGTCTCTGATTGCAGATTAGATTATTTATAAATAATATTCTTTCTGTAACAAATATTATTATACTAGGTCCAAAAAGAATGACTTAGGAGAAATATCCTATCATCTTTCAACCTATAATTGTCTTTGTTATTCAATTCTAAGTAACACAATTAAAAAAATTACTTCGTTATAGCTGCAGAAAAATACTGCATCAATGAAATGGCTTTTGATCCCAGAAGGGCTAATATAAAATATCTGCTAGTCTGATGCTGATCATTCAGTAACAAATTGATTCATATCTAATAACTATTTCCCATAAAATAAGTTTTGTTTCACTAAATGTAGCAAATAGTTAAATTTTTTCCCCCCTTCTTATTATATTCTGTTTTTCCATCCCTATTAAAAGTTTGTGCCTTCAGGCCTACCAGCAGGGCATGCAATACCTACATTAAACCAAATTTAAAAGTAAGGGTGCTCCTGCTGCTAACGTCCTCAGATCACAGACATGCAAAATGAAGGAACTGGCAGCTGAAACTTTAATGGTAGGAAGTGTAGACTGAATACTTGGGGAAAAAACACAGTAGCTCTATATGACAAAAAAGTCCTATTAGCATTTATGTACTTCAAGATGACAAGCTAGACGATTCTACATAACTGTGGGGCTTTTGGCTTTTGTTTTAAGTAAAATCCTGTGTTGTAAGTATAGCATTGCTTACATTCTTTCTTCAAAAGATTGTTACTCTTATGATTATGTAGTATTTTGAACATTAATACAGTGCCTGTCGTTGCACTGCACACTGTATGTTCCATCATTTGTTCACCTTATGTATTAATCTAAAATATTGTTAATACTTGGACCTGGATAGCTTGAGGAAGCACAGGGAATCCCATGCAAGTATGGTTCCTGAATCAGCTGTTCCTGTGCAAATCAAAAGCACCTCGATGAAGGAGAGAAAACCACTGAAAGTTAGATCATGACCATTCCTATATGTATGTGCTACTGAAGCAAAGCTGAGGAGATTTGTGTGGAACTGGAGTTGGGTTTTACATGTAGCCCACTGGAAATTAAAGAGTGGACTGGGAAGCAGCACGAGAAGGATAAGAAACTGCATTGCTTATCTGCGTTGAAGACGTGGTTTCAACTAATGTTGGTTTTGTTTGTTTCAGTTAAAATGAATGTGTTGCCTCAAGCGATCATACAAAGCCCAGGGGAGCATCCCAGGTTCGTAAAGCAGCCTGTTTGCCCCCCATTAGACTTTGCAAGGTATGTACCTCTTTTCTTTCAAAGCATCATTTTCACTGTGAATAGCTTCAATCAGCTATGCCGAGGTGACAAATTCTGTTTGCTTTTCTGCAATATTTAAAACTACAAAAATCAGAGGCAAGGAAATTCTCTCTTAGGAAAGTTTCAGAATTAAAAAAAAAAAGAAAAAAAAGAAATAAAAAACATGTTCTGTTTAAGGTAGGTATTTCATCCTAATTCTTCAAAACCCTTTAAAAGCCACAGAAAGTTATTTTCATTTAGCACTGATGCAAATGTAGGTCATTAAAAAAATACTTATTTCAATGAAAAAAACCCAAGATTCTTTTGTTTCATTCATGCACAGTTTTGCAACTCTCAAAATATAATTAATAAAGCTGGCTTGAAAAACGTTATACTGTACTTAATAGCTGAGAAAATTAGCAGCAGTGGCATAATACAATCCATCTTCTTCTTGCACATGCCTATGTGTCTTCCTGTTCCATTGCACTCATTTCCCCTTTTTTGTCCCCCTCAGTGAGTACTGGTCTCTCAGTTTCTTCTCTGCTCTTTTTTCTGGAATTGCCTCCATTTCAGAAAGAATTGTGGTTATTTTCTCCTTTCTTTTTTTTTTTCCTTTTTTTTTTTTCCTGATCCTAGCATTCCCCTTAGCCTTTGGCTGAAAGTTCTGGGACATCTCAGAGTTAAGCAGCTGCATGTCCATGTCTAAAAGCAGTAAGGATCCATAAACATCCTGTCCTTGTGCCCAGTCTTTCCGAGGGGCTCAAACTGAGACGTGTCCTCTCACGCATTGATAGAGTAAGGACATGTCTTACCATTTATTTTTTTTTAAATCTTTTATGGCTGGAGCTGTGTTCTGCAGCCATCACTTTTTCCAGTAACTGCATTGCTGGAGAACCCATTCCAGAGGGAGGTAGGAGGCTTGTTCAAGGAGATCCTTCTGTGGGAATCCTACTGAGGTTGTGCCTATTTGCATAAAAGAAATGTCTGATTCTGTAATGGCCTAGACCATGCTGTAGGTGCCTAGTGATGAGAACAAGACAAGCTCTGCAATTTTGTTTTATAAGAGATTTTGAGAAAGCTGGAGTCTGAGTTAACAGCATAGGCAGTGGGGATAGAAAATTGTGTGAGAATTAGTTTGGTCCTTTATGCGACTCCATTCCATTATTTGATTAAAAACCAGATATATTTATCATTAAATTTAATTTTAGAAAAAAAAAAGTATCTTTTTCCTGTGGAGACTGATAACAGAAACAGTTATAGGAAGACATGGTAAAAATGTTAATTCTGGGATAGGTGCCCACTGGATTAAAATATATTTATCTTCATAAGTGAGTGATTTAAAATTAAATAGGAGGAAATGCACAGGTGAAGTGGACTTCTTAAATGCACTATTTATGAAATATAGCGAGTCATTATGGAAACACTGGAGAACTAAGGCTAAAACAGCTCAGAAAAAGCAAGTGACAACCTGTGGAAGAAAAGAAAGAATGCCTTTTAGCCAGTGCTATCCTCACCTCAATTCTCTCTGAAAAAACAATGTCCATTCCAAGTCACAAATTGATTGTATTTTTTTAATTCTCATTGCATATAACAAACCATTTTAAATAATGATGGAATTTTCTAATGTGTTTTTTCCTATGTATCATCTACCTGCCTTTTCTGTGTTATTGTTACATTAACGTCATTGATAATAACAGCCAGGATGAGATAAATATTTATTATTTTCAGTAAGTTCAATTCTTTGTGATGGGTGACCGTGTTTGTAGTTGCATCAATCCAAAACAGGTTATTGCAGAACTGATGTAAACAGTAATTAGTTTGCAAGTTTTTGCTTATGTTTTTTTCCCTTGGCTGTAGTTGTCTTTCAGCTTGAGGGCGTAACCAATAAGAATTCAGAAATTTATACCTTGGCTATAAGGCAGGTGACATTTTAAATTGTATATGCTTCTGAGGGCTTTTCCCATGAATTTTTTTAGTTAAAATACCTTTGTGAAGACAATGACAAGGCACCAGGCTTTCCTTTGTTCCAGTTTGAGATGGTTTTTAACTGTGGTGTAGATAAATTTTCACCAAGGTGATAGTGATGCCTAAGAATTGCCTGTTGCAGTTGACTGGTTCAGTTTGGGGGTTTGGACTTCCGCCCCACCAAATATGTGATGTGTTCTCTCTGTGCTACTGATGTGAAGAAATCTCATTTTTGCAACTTTAAAGTACAAAGGTCACTCAGGGTTTTTATTGTGTTGATACTTCATATTTATTTGCCCAGAAATACTGGTTTTCAATTTTTCTGTTACCTCATATAAACTTATAGTGTCTTGAAATATATTTTACATCAGTTTAAAATAAACAATAATTACCTTATCTTCATGATCCAAACGACATTACATACCTCTCTAAATTGTAACTATTTTGGTGTTAAAATTTTGATACTGCTTACGTTTTGGTATTGATTATAACTGAATTTTTATGGCAGTATCCATAAGGTGTACATTTAGCAAGATGAGCACAACTCATCTGGACTGTGTTATGTGCAGCCTGGAAGCAGAAGCCTCTGCTGGTGCCGCTCAGCAGTAGCAAATTCTGGAACAGATTTAAATGAACTGTTTGTGACGGAAGTTTTCACTGTTACATTGTTTTAAATACAGATATGTCAAAATATCTCTGCTTTGCTTAGCTATTTTGTTTTCATTTAAATGAACTTCATGAAGTGTCTTTGGTATTCTCAGAGCAATAAGAAGTATGATGCTTATATTAGCTAACATTATGAAAAGAATTTACTCTCATCACTGTAATGAAAGACAGCAGTGTAAATACAGACAAGGAAAGAGGAAAGTAATAGATTTATGTGGAGCACTAATGTTGAATTTCTTTTATCTCTGAGTGATTAACCAGACAATCTTTATGCTCTTTTACAGAAGAATAAAAATAAATTCACATTACTTTTATAAATATGATATCCTCTACAGTCAGGATTTCAGATTCTATTTAAATACACTTTATGGTCAGTAAGTGCATATTATCCTTTGAAGGCATCTCTTGTGTATCAGAGTGGAGATGCAGAGTGATGATGGCTGAAGTGAAAGGTGAAACGATGCATAGTTCAAATATTCAAATTAGATCCACGCATCCTGAAATTTGCTCTTTATTTTAATGCCCTTTGGATTACCCCCTTAGTGGACCACCTTTTGCAATATGCTGCTCAAACTGTGGGAAGTCAAGAGAAGTATTAAAAGATTGCATTGCACCAAGGAAAACATTCTGAATTGGATTTGGGAAATTTTTTGTTGATTTGTTTTCTTTCTTTTTTAATTTTGAAAAGGTTAAATATGAAATAGATTGGACCACTCTGGTCCATACCAATAATGCAAAAATGTAATGGTTCTGGTTTTAGGAAGCAGTTTAAATATGGATAGCTTAATCAATTTTTATTGATTTAGCTAATACACAGTTTCTTCTAGTTCAGACTGAAATATCGGATAACCAGATCCTTTAAAGATAATACTATCTCTGTTTTCTTTTAGAAATAAAGATTTGAAATAGCTACAGACCAAAAAATTAAAAAGATATTTGTATGTGTTTATAGAATGTCTGATATATTACTTTGTCAATATTTCAGTATTTAGCTCTACTTGGCAATGATAATATATTATACATGCTGCAGGAGTCTATGTTAGCACCTTACAGTGTTTCTTTTAATTTTTTTCATTTAAATTTAGGATTCATTTGATCAAAGACAAAGATGGCATAGATGATTATTTGGCGAAGAATATCAAAGGGTTGTCAAAACAAGAAGCTGCCGCGTAAGTTGGCTTTTTCGAGGCATTTTAACATCCATAAGTTTATTGTTTCCTTTGTTTCTAGTCATCATAATCATTTAAATTTAAAGTTCCCTGGGCCCTACCCTTTTTAGTTGAACTTGGCATTTAAAAAATTGAAGTTGGTATTAAATAATGATGGTTCATTTCTCCTGATGTTCAATATATCAAAGCGTTTAAATATCTCCTTGGGTTTACTAATTTGGATATTTACCAATTATATCACATTATTGTTAAGATTATGTCAGTAATTATATTTAAACTTGTGCTGCCTTTTTGTTTTGTGTTCTTCTTTTTCTTCTGAGCCTTTGTGAAATATCTCCTTTGGGGTGGAAGCTGAGTATACCGACATACACGTTCTTGTAATTTTGAATTACTATTTAGCCAAGCCCAAGTGCTGACTTCTGTAGTGAAGCATTTAATACCCCATTAGTTATTTAAAAAACCAGTGAATGAAAGAAATCTAGATAACTTTTGATTTCTTACAGCTGAGGTATTTACATTTAGAAGTTACAAGAGACCGTGACTGACTTATTCTTCTGCAGTCTTTTAACAGATCTGGGGTTCAGCACCATCAAAATTAATGAAAGAATTCTAACAAATCTGGATTGCTGGTTGCTTAAGTGAGCTGATTTATTTATTCCAATATTTAAATAATAAAAGGATGCATATACAAGGGCTCTAGGCACCTTAGCAATTAATATTGCAAGATCACCCTTGCTGCATAAAAACTTTCTATCAATCAGACAGGAATTCAACCAGCTAGTTTCTTGCAAAACATGCTTCTTTTCTACTTCCTAGCCTAGGAATGTGCCTGCAAGCCTTTCCTAGGAACTTTCAAGTTAAAATCTAGAAAATTACCAAATTTGAGTTTAGAGGTAATAACTTTAGTGGTGTCCTAAAATCCTAGCACATGACACTCAGCCAGCAGACACCCTTTCCTTCTTTTGTGATACATGTCCAATTCACTTTTATTTTTACAATGGCAACATGATAAAGCTAATAAGTGTTGTGACAGTGAGTACAAAGATTGTAGTGTATCTGGTTTGATGATCTAGGACAGCAAACTCATACCCCATTTCTTTTACTTTTGAGCTCAGACTAGGTTCAAAGATGGTAGACTAAAGATTAGTTCAATGATGGGGTTGGGCAGGAACTTGTCAATACATCATCCTGGTGTGTGCAAAGTTCAGTTTGTTCCTTTGTTGCTGTAGGAGAGACTGTTATCACAGTCACAGTCTGTGGGAGAGAGCAGCCCAACAGTGTCAGGGAAGTGCGTAAGGTGAGGCAGTGGGAAGTGCTGCATTGCTGCTCTGTCAGGGCAGGTGGTGGATGTGGGACAGCTACCTTTGATCACACCATCGTGCTAATGGTGCTGGGTGTCAGAGCTGGTGTAAATACTCCCTGCTTAAAGGGAAGAAAACAAAGATTGCTCGGGTGACTTCTCAGTTCTGTAAGGAACAGATCCTTCCTGAGCAAATGCTTTGTTGACAGAGGTTCCGCCCCCTGAATTAAGGGTGGTGTAGTTGCTCTGTGAGGAGGGAAGAAGTATCAGACCTCAAGAAGCAAGCAGAGAACTGGGTACACTCAGTTATTGTCACCTAGTCCCACAGCAGCTCTGCAGGGCTGCTCTGCTCGTTACACTGCAGCAATCGTCGCAGGCTGACTTGCCTTCCCAGGGAGCTGTCTCAGTCTTCAACCCCAGTGGGCTTCTACACACCATGCAAGGGACAGGAGTGTTCTCTCTGTGGTGATTACACAGGAAGTCACTGCTAATTTAGGAAGGCCTTGGGGCTTCAAAGTGCATTTTGCAGCTCTGATTTGATCAGGTCAGCCTTTTACTGCCATTAAAAAAACCCAAATGAACAAAAAAAAAACAACACAAAAAGTCCTATATGATTTTTCTTTTTATATCCAAACCCTGAGTCTGGAGGTCGTGGAAGAGGAAACCAGCAAAGACATCCACAATGCAGTGAGAATTTTATCATCTGTTCTGCAATGCCTACACAAAGTGGGGTGTTCCCTTACAGTTTTGTAATGTGCTGTTTTTCAAAGTTATCAAAGTTATCAAAGCCTCTTAGAAGATTAAACTGAAATATCATATGTATTCTGGTTTATTTCTATGGAGATTTTTAAAGTACCTCTTTTAAAAGGTTATGTTCATGTTCTGTATATTTAATTCTTCTTGGAATTTTAGCTTTTGATAATAGGACAGCAGTTACAAAAGTTATCGCTATATATATAATTTACTAATGCTCTTCTGTAAACCTGATAAAATCATTTGAGAGCAAACAAATGGTAACAAACTAACTACACAGTTATATTAGTACTATGCTAATTTAGTTAGAAGAAACTAAACACATCAACTGTAATTTAAAACCGATTTATAAAGTAAGGGAATGCCATATGTGTAAATGACCTTACTGAAATCAGTGTAATGCTTAGTATGTATGTCTCAGCAGAAAATGGATGTTTTTATTTTAAAAATTATGAGAGATGATTTATGATATGCTGTGTAGGGATTTTTTTTAATATTGTGTCCATTCCAGAAGTAGATTATTGCACTTCTTTACAAAAGGACTGGATTTTCTTCTTTTGCCACCTATACTTTTGTTAACTTAATATATCAGTGATTATTTTGTCAAGACAAATTCTTGGAGCCATACTCCTGCTTAATACACCCTTTTTTATATGTATGTTAGACAGAAAACAAATTTATTATCTTCTAAATTAAGGAATGTCTGGGTAGTATCTTGTTTATGGAAACAAGCCACATTCTTTAAAGCTCTTCCCTAAAATTGTACCTTTCATAATATTCTTTAAAATGAAGATAAACTAGTTTCTTCATAGTTAAAGGGAAAAAAGGTTGCAGTTATTCTCGTATTGTACAGTATTTGTTCCAAACTTCATCAAAAGAGAAGAATTCCATTAAGTGTGCTCATGATATAACCTCTTTTTTTTTCTGTGGAAAAATGTGGAGTTGTTTTTCAGGGTTTTTTTGTTTGTAATAATTTTTTTATCCCAGGTTGATACGACAGAAGTGGGAGAAAAAAACAGTGCTTGAGAAAGATAGTACTTTAATGATATTAAAACAGGATATTGCTTTGTTTTTTCATTGATTTTGCTTTGCTTCCTTCTCAAAGAAGTGAATGTGGTGCAAGAAGGTGGAAATGGAAAAAGTTTCCTGTTAATGCAGAATGTGAGTGCTTTCTTGCCACAGAACTAGGCTTCTGTAAGCTTCTGAGGAGGTTGGCTGACTCCACTGGCCTTCCGTGTGCTTTCCCTGATACCTTCTGTTCTTAGTCTTGACTCACCAAGTCATCAACGGCTCAAAATCGGATTGCAGTAAAAATTAAAAATAGTCCTTATGACCGAACTAAGAGTCAAAAAGTTCACAGTGAACTGTGAAGTAAAGCATTTTTCATCAAGAGATTGATTCCAGAGTTGAATCTTCAAATGAGTTTGGAGCCTAGAATGGGCCAGAATTTGATATTGTCGTTGCTGCTTCCTGATCTTTTCGTCAGGGTCAGAAAGATCAAGTAACAGTTCTCTTTTCTTCATACAAATGAAGATTGTCCAAAGACGACTATATCATGAAAAAAAAGACTAGAAAGAGAGACTTTGAAATCTATTTAATGAGAGGAACAGCTTCGCTTAGCAGTAACAAAAAAATATTGCATTAGTGATGTTACTAGGTGTATTCTCAATACATTTGAATTGGATGATCGAGTTCTACTGTCCTCAAAACTCTGGTAGTCAGATGACATCTGATTTATTATACAGAGACAGTAAAGACTGACCTAGATATGCAGAAAATTTGTATTTGTGTTTTCTGTCTCGTGAGTTGTGGATTGGTGTGTTATGGAAAGCTTGCCTTGGTAAATTTGCGTCAGTAAAGACACGCTCCGATATGATGTTTTTCAGGCAGGAGACAAGATTATCTTATACGCATTCTGTCAGATGTTTTTGAGATGTAGTCAGTTGTCCTGCTTAGAATTGTCCAGTGGCTGGTCCACTTCAAGATTAGCTGGAACAGAAAAAGGCAAGTGGGCTGTGACCCCCAGAGCAGTTGTCGGCCATCTCTGCTAATACGGGAATGACGACCATTAAACCACTTTCCAAATTGTATAGTGCAAAATGGAACATGACATTTTTGCTCTAACAGTGATGACTGATGAATATAATAGCAATGCTTTGCTTTCATAAACTTTTTGTCCCTCCCTGAGGAAGAGCAAAGGGATTTTCACCTAAGTTTAACTGATCCAGAGGACTAGGTTAATCACCCCATATAATAAATGGAAATAATTAAGATGAAGTAATGCAATTAGTGGAGCTCCATCTTTTAGGATTCAGACAACTGCTTTAGAATAAGGTAAATGTAACTTTTGAAGCACCTATCTTTTTTCTCCATTGCTTAAAGAGACAGCTCAGGGTGACCAGCTCAATTGTAGACATGTACATTTCCCACTGAATCCCACACTGGAGAACTATGGAATTTTGAAAGCTATAAAAAGGATGGGGTAGAAGTCTTAGAGTTGCATTCTCTAATTCCTGAGGCAGCAGTTCTGCAGGAAGCTGTCCAGCCCAGAACAGAAGTGACCTGGCAACCATTTAAAATCTTCTCTTGGTGCCATCTGATGAAAGATAATTTTTCATTTCCCAGTCAGAGGATTAAAAGGGACAAATTATTTAGTACCCTCCGCACCGCCGAAGTTTCTGCTGTTTGAGTGTCAGTATCAGCTAGGTAGAGCTAAGGAAAATAGATGTGGGGAAATTTTTGAGGGATTAAGTGTTAGATAAGTTCATGGAAATAAATTATTTAATTCCTACATCCTTACATCAGTTGACCTCTGCATATGTCCTCCAAGACTAAAGAGGGAGCAAGTTTAGAGGCCAGAATGCTCTGGAGAGTCCACTGAAGGAGAAGAATGGGGTTTGTGGGCTGATGGAAAGGACAAGACCTAGATTGAAAGGTGTTTTATTCTGTATTTTCATCATAGCCATGATGGACTAGTAAGCCTTACTATTAGACTGGGTTTCTTCTGACGTTGTCCTGTGTTTATAAGGTATTTAAATCATGAGAGTTTCAGTACTCAGATTTATTTGCTTCTCTATTTTTTTGTATTCTAGTCTTTTGCATTGATGGACCAGTTCTTTAAGGAAGCAGAACACAAATAAGCTGATAGTGGATTGGATAAATTCATACTTTTTAGTAGCTGTCACCCCTATCAAATAAATTAGTGAGGTGACTTCTTAGGTGCTCTATGAAGTCTTTTATTCAAAAAAATCGATTGGGACCTTTTTTTCATTGACATCATATTGCCATGTTTTCTTTTTCCCAACCTGAAATCTTTACTGGTTCTTCCCAATTTGAACGTGCTTAATTTAGGCTTGGGAATTTTGTGTTGTAAGGTGGATCTGACCATTTCTGTGTTATTAAGTGAGGCTCTCGAGGGAAGGGGAAGGGGCTCTGCCAAGAATAAGAGTTAGGAAAAATATCTTGTTGGTATGGAATTAAGGCAAGGAAGGAAGAGGGGCAGCTGCTGTTGCTAAAAAGCTTGCAAAAAGCAATTTCAGGCACAGACAGATAATGTGTAGGTGCAGATTCTGCTTTTCCTTTGTATTTCAGTTCTCAGTTGCACAGTCGTTGGTTCAAGTGATGCACTGATTTGAGCTGCTTCCATTTCTTCTGTGTATACCACTATGAAGACAGAGGGAGAGAGGAGAGCTCAAGGCAGCTAAAGAAGGATGTAGCAGCAAACAGAGAAAGAAATAAACTTCCTTCCCTTTCATGTTCAGGCCTTAGCAAGATTTTGCTCTTCTTCCTACTGTCAGTCTTTGGCTAGGACCTGGAAGCACCTTATGACCCTCTCTGTTCACATTACTCTGGTTGAGAACTGGTGGAATGATGTGTCAACTCATTTATATTTTATGGGGATATTTCTTCACTTTTAGACACTAAAAACTATGGAAAAGAGTAAATCAGAATAAAAGAAATGTATCCTTTCATAGTAAAAGAAATTTTAAATTAAGGCACTCTATCCCAAACTCCCTGCTGGTTGTGGAAAGGGAGATGGCACAAGTCACTTAGTGAGCTAGATGATAAATTTTAAATTTCTTTCACAATATTATTTAAATATGTATTTTTTCTGTCTGAATAATTCCTAACAATCTTGCTTGCCATGACCAGGATTCAATGTTTATTAAACAACTTTCAAAAAGAGATTTTAGCACTTAGAGGCACACATCCTTTTTGGTCAGATGAATGATCTCTGTAAACTTTTGGCCTGATAAGCATATTATTTACTGTAATTAGGCAGTGATCTAAAGAACAGAACCGTGTAGGAAGCAAATGATTCGCCTTTCCTAGAGAAACTTCTCTGTGCATTTGTGTAATGTGAAAGGTTTTTCTTGAAAAGGTTAAAAAAAGTTCTAATCAACTTCTGTACATTATGTAGAACTTCATTTTCTAAACTCTGCAAAAGAAAGTTTCATATTTAATGGGAAATCATGAATTATTCCATTTATTATCTACTTCCTCCTTTCAAAGACATGATCTGGATAAAAGGCGGGGTGAATAATTTCAAAAAATACAATACATTTTTAATGGGAAGGTGCAAACTACAGATTCTCATGACTATTAGCAAGTATAGAGGAAACAGAATTTTACTTGCAAAAACTCATCAAACTCTTGCAAAGATAAAATACATGACATACTTTAATAAAGAAGAACACAGTGAGCTGAAGTTTTTCTTTTTTTATGTAACTTGTTGTTTTTACTAAGTTTGGTCTTATGGTTTTCTGGTGCTTTCATTTCTCAATAGTTCAACAATATTTAGTACTGAAGATAATATACCGGCAATACACAACTGACTTCTATTTTTAAAACACTCCATAAAGGTGAAGCATCTCTAACACACAAAAAGAGTCTGAAATAAAGACTGTCTAATCTGCTTTAGTACAATCGAGACTTCCTAATAATTTTCACAGTGAAAATTATTCTGCCTTCTGCATTGTGTAAAATCCTCGCTTTTCCTTTCCTCTTAATCTCCATGTGGTCTGTTTATCCTTAGACTCCTGAGTAAGTTCAGCTGGGGACTTGAATGAGAGATATCCTAAACAAAAGCAAAAATACTGTGGGAATTGTTCATAGCAATACTGTAATAATGCATAGCCTTGTTTAGGGTTTTGTGATAATTCATAACATCAGCTTGAGAAGATACAGAAAGTAAATAATTATGATTATCTGTTTTGCACACTGTGAAAGAAACTTGCAGAGAAATTTAACAATTTCTTTGATATTGTGCAAGTCAAACAGAAGGGTTCCAAATTCAGATGTTTCTAGCCCACTAGGTCAGCTCTGAAATAAAAAAGTTGAAAATACTTCATTTTTATAAATAATAGTCCATAAAATATGGTTGGAATTACTTTTTCTTAAGGAACATTATTAATTTAGAAAGAAAAGCAGAAATATTATCGAAGATAATGGGGTTTTTTCTGATTATGCTTGAAATAATCACAGGTGTGTGTGCTTTTGTATGATGAACATTTTTATAAGGGTAGCACTTTCATCTTTATTTTTAGTGTTTTCTTTGCATTTCTGTTTAGGGACAGAATGTTCCAAAAGTTCACCGCTAAATTTATATTTTCATTTTCTGGGTTAATGAGGATTCTTAATTGTTACAGTACTTACATCCATTTTAAAATACTTTTTTCTGTGTCATCCTTTGATGTTTATAATTGATTAATTTTTCATTTTGTGTAGCTTTGAACAAAAGGAAGCGAGTTCAATATATGTGTTCTTTGCGGGCTCCTACTGACAGGTTATGCATCCCCCTTTGATTGCATGATTTAGGTTAAAGTGTGGTTTGACAACAGTCAGTGACTGTGAGGCAGTAGATGAAAAATACTACACTGCTTATGCTGAAAGTTATTGTACCTGTATATATGGTATAAAGTACCTCCTTTATATATACACTTTGTTTTCATCCTTCTGATAATAGTTGTGGATACATAGCTCCATAAAGCTTTTCCTATTTAAAAAATCTGAGTTGTTACAAAAGTCTATTTCAAGTGATATTTCTCCCCTCTCATGATGTGTATAAATTTTCATGCAATATTTTACATTTTTAATTTAAATAGGAAATCTTTGTATAACATTTGGGGGTTTGGTGGATTTTATGCTTTATATAATTTGATAATTTGGAATTAAAAAGCATGCACCCTATCCCAATATAATTTAATTCTCAGCCTTAGCAGTAAAAAATTCTAAAGTGTAAGCTAACAGTCTATTACTACTTAATGGCATTTACTGTACTGTCATATCTTTTTTTAATGACTTTACTATAGTCTACAATTTAACATATTACCATCCAGTAAATATTTCATTAAAAGAAAAGTATTTAAATGGACGGTCTTTAAACCAGGATTGAAGAGGCTGTGCCCTGATGCAGCTCAACAGCCTCGTGTCAGTAGCAGTACGTGGTGAAAATGTGCTGAGTACCTTGACCGTCTGAGGGCTTGACTTCCCAAAGTGCTTATGGAGATAAATTTTCCCACAGAACTGAGACACTCACATGACTCAGATATATTTTTAAGTGAGCTGTGGCCCTGCTTCTGGTGGATTGCAGCCCACAGACATGGCAGTGTAGCCCTCAGCAGTGTGAGGACACGGTTTACACCACTGTGACCTAGGGCACTGAAAGCAGTAGGCAAATCTTCAGCTTCCATATTTACCAAGTATTTGCTCAAGTGCTTTCTGTGTTCAACAGTTCCCTGCAGAAATTTTAACTATATTTTAGATGTGGGTCACTAACGGTGTTGCCAAACTGTTCTTGTTTTTTGGCTGTCCAGCTAAAATTAAATAATAATTCCTCTTTCAGTTCTTAGGCAGAGAAGCCTGAATTTGTAAACTCTTACAGCATGTTTGGCTTTTTTTGTGTTTTGTATAGTATATTTGTTTTTACTTAATGCATATATTTTTCAAATTTTAGTGAGGAAATTCCGGTGTCCCCCTGTTTATGGTTTGTTTGTTTGCATAAAGGTTAAGCAAAAAGTAGCAAAGTGTTCACATACTTTATGTAATTTTAATTTATTTGTAGATTTATAGACAGGAAATGTGGGTAAAGTAAAATAAATTTGTTTAAGTGAACTTAAGCAAAAATATCTTGATGATTTTTTCATAATTTTGCGATGCTTATCTAAGGCACTTATATCAGTCATTGACTTGCCAATTGCAGAAGGAAATCCCAAGTGGATGAAACCTATTTGAATACAGTTTTTAAATATTATAATAATTGGTAGAGTAATTATTTTACACTGAAAGTACACTTTAATATTTTATATACTACTGTTGTTTAATCCATGCCATGTTGTGCTTTACAAAATGAGATTGCTACAATACATTTGTATTGTAATCAGCAGCTGGAATTAACCAGAAGTACTAATTAAATCCTACAAAATCTTAATATCTGAAACCTGATATTAAATATATATCCATAAATCTGCCATCTGAAAATAGTAGATTTTTGGACTTATTTTGCATGCCTGTAATTGGCTACACCAGACAGGAGGCATGGAGAATTAAGCTCATGATAAATGATTCTGTTATGCTATACTGACTATTTTGATTATTTCTAGCACCAGTACCTGCCTCTTGGCTTCCTAATTTCTTTTTTTTTCTTTTCCCTCTTTCAATGTAAAGGGTAGAATGCAAATAGCCTTATTGTGCAGGATTTTAAGGTAAAGGGAATGTTGTATGGTGCTGTCCTGATCTCCCAGCATTGCATAAGAGTCTCATAAAAGTATAATACCTTAACATAGGAAGGTCCTTGGGACTGGAACAGTGTAATTTCATGAGCCTCACTTGAGGGTTACTATTTATTTTGCACTGGTAAAGGCAAATTAGAATCAGGTTCCTGTGATTCCTCAGCATGACCCTAGATCACTTGATAATAGCAATGATAATAATAAAAAGAAATCCATATAAGAAAATTACATAAGTAGCTCTGTAGTTTAAGAAAAAAATTAAAATGCCTGTAGTGATATCCAGGTACTCTTAAAGCAGAGTGTTAACAACAGCAGTGCCTTTTCAAGCTCCCAGTAAGTAGCTCCTTCCACCCATGTGATATTACACGACACAAAAACCATCACCTATAACATGGTGCCACTAAAATGGCAACTCTAACTTTTGGTGGTTGTTTATTTGGTGCTAAAAATTCTTGTGACACACAACCCGCCCATGGCACAGAGACAGAAGCTCACCGAATTTTTCAGCGCCTTATGACGGACTATTGCAGCACAGAAACTGCTGACACAGGACAAATGCGTGACACCTCACCAGATCCACTTGGACCTCATTTCATTGTGTTCCCCAGCCTGTGTAAATAAACGTGTAGCAACATCACAGGGTTTCAGCAGTGACAGAGGTGACTGTCCCGGCAGAGGATTCTCAGTCTCGGCTGGGTCTATGATAAGCGTTGTGGTTCTCATCTGTTGAATTTCATGGATTCAAAAAAACCAAACCAAACCAAACAAAAACCCCACAACTCTGGTTTGAATTGAGCCCAGATTAATCGGTAGCTTTGTTTCAACCATAAATACAGAGATATGCTCCCGAATTCGTTAAGAAATTAGTTTGCTTTAAAAAAAAATCCATCAGAGATCTCTTTCTCTTGGCGTGCACACGCGATCATGCGAAAGGGGAAGAGGACTTCGGGTTTACATTCACATCACGGTTCAGTTTCAAAATTAAACACGGTTAACATCGCAAAGCCGTCTGCTCGTTCTAGTTCGACTCCTTTGCTCGCTTGCAGGCGGCTGTGCGGGCAGGGCGAGCGTGTCCGTGTCGCGATGCCCTGTGCGGGGGCACGGCCGGGGGGCCCTTTGTTCTGCCGCGCTGCCGGCGCCGAGGTCCGCCTGTCCTGCCTGCAGTTTCCCACATTTCCAGTAGATGCCCCCAGAGACCATTAAACCCCTTGAACGGCTCCGCTCCAACCAGAGGAAAGGGCAGTCTTTTCCCATTTCGCTCCTGGAAGTAACATAATTGTCCAAAGGAAACCTGAAGTCGGCGCGGAAGCAATGCGGAAAAACAAACTCGCTTGTTTAATACCAAATCATAATTTATTAGGTTGTAAGGTTCAAAATGCTTAGTATAAACAATCTTATTAAGGTAGTAGAAACATACCGTTAACAGTTGGATTTGATAAACTAAATCATAGATCATAGAATATCCTGAGTTGGAAGGGACCTTAGTAATCAGTTTTTGATGTTGATACCACAAATCAAGTAATCTTTGGTTATCCAAAACATGAGGTGCTCTGTTTAACCTTGGATTTCACACACTGCATGACATCATAGGAAGCAGGATGGAAAGGATTTCGAGGATTTATAGTTTATCACAAGGTATCATGAAAAGTTTACTGCTGTCACCTACATCACACCTCTGTTCAAAAGAACTGTTTGTTGGAGAAAAAAAGGGCACTGGAATTTTCATCTGGAAGCACTTTGTAACAATTTCAGAAGTCATTCCCATGTCGAGCTCTCTTAGGTGACACAAATACCATTCATCCCCGTGATATCATTAATCTCTTGCCCTGTTTTATTGTTTGTGTGTGATCAGTCACTTGTGTCTTATTTATTACAGAAACTTAAGGAAACAACTGTAGTAATATTTTCTGTTCATAACTGAGAGATTACTTTTATTTTTATGCTACTAAATTTGAAGGGTTAAACAGTAGATAGCTTCATTGCTTGTCTTCATTGCTAAAATCAGTTCTTTTTGCCTCAGAAAAAAATGTGCTCTATACAGTATGATTACTTCAGCATTATTTCAATGTCTTCATTAATTGGGATGGGATTTATTAAAAGACTATTGACACTGATTTTTAAAACTGATGTGGTTTACTGTATGCTTTGTTTCCCTTTATTGGTTTGTTAATAATGCTTTCTAGTGGGAAAAATGTGCTTTGAATTCAAGTAAAATGCATCAATCTATAGAAAATAACGTGTTACATGGGCACAGTTTTTCTATTTATATGAATCTCAATGCTGTGCTCAGTGAGTATGCAGTGAGTGATAAAAAATTAACTGAATGATATTTTGGTTAGTCACTGTTAAGATCTTTCAGCATTGCTTTTTTGTTTACTTCCAATATATCTAATGATCTAATGCGTGCATACGTACAAACATATATAGATCCCACTGTATAAATAAATATGCACGTATGTGTGCCTGCTATGCACATTGTTATTCCACTGCTCTGAGTTATATTAATGTAGGATCCAGTCCTAGGCCTTTGGAAGTTGGTAGGAATTTTTACTTATAGTCTTCAATCTTTTGTTAGTTAGATAGAATTTTAAAACAGAAAAAATAAAAAAGAAAGTATTCCATATACAGAATAGAGAATACATTGTGCGGTATTAGCATAATATCTTCACAGTATTTTTAAGCTATATACTGTGCATTTGCTGTATGTCAAATATAGCGTATTCTGACAAATTAAAATTTAAATGTTTAAAGATATTTCTCATTTACTTTTCTAAGGTAAATGTTGCAAATGTTTTCTGGTGCAGAACAGTTTCATCTTTTCCCTTGACTGTTTGAGCTATATGTGCTTTTTAGTTGCAAAAACCATCTCTTTATATATTAAACATAAATTCAGTATTATCTAGTCTATATCGTATCAGAATTATTTAATATTTTTATGTTCTGTTCTGCCACTGAAATGTAAAAAATACATTGTGAAGGATTAGTGTGCATCTGTGTAGTAAGAGATTTTATTTTGATTGTGTGAAATATGAAATAATGCAGATTATTTGTTTCTTACATCTTACATTGCTGTTTATTTCATTGCCATCTAGCTAAGAAGTTTTTCACATCACTTCCATCTTACCGGTATGGTTGAAGAACTGCAGAGGCTCTTTTCAGGCTTGAAGTATTAGTCTCATTAGGCTATTATTTAGTATGAAATCATCTGAATTTATTACATACACTATAAATCTCAGTTTTCAGAATTCCATATTTATTTTAAAGCTGCTGAGAATTTGAATTTAAATAGATTTTAGTCTAAAAAGACAGTCTTGAAAACAGTTTGGAAACTTAATAGAATATACAAAATAGAAATAACACATCTGGGTCCTTGCCATTTTACTGGGACAAAGGTTTGTTTTCCCACACTAGGTACCTATGCCTGCAAACCTTTACATCTGTACCTCAGTGTTACAGGCAGTCCCATTGGACTCATAGTTTTCTCCAGAATAGGACACAATGATTGTTTCATGCCCTGTAAAAGAAATATTTTTATTATTTCCATAAATAATACCTCAAAAGATATATTACCTCTTGAGAATATTTGATTACACGACTTTTTAATATGAACATCTTATCAGAGTTTATGAATGAGATAAACTTTGATATAAATTCATCATTGATTGTAAAATTAGGGAGAAATTATCAAACTTTTGCATCAGTAAATCAGTCCCAGCTGAAGTTATATGCTAAACAGAAGCAAAATAATATCTAATGATTATGTTTCTGGCGTAGCATTTGTTTGACGTTTTAAACCAAACCATCATGTCCTACAGCAAAACTATTTAACATGTACGTTGTTTTGACATGTGGAATGTGCCTCATTTTTCCCTGTGCACTGTCTTAAAGCAAACTAAGAGTTCATTGTGTTTTCATGAACTAATGTAAACATGGGGGGTTTTTTTCCCATCAGACAGACTTTTTTACCAAATACCAGCTAAAGAATACCAGTGTATTTTTTTAACATGTTTCCAGAAAATATATATATACAGGCATTTATTCATTATTGCCATATTTACTTCCCTGGGGTATGGCATTTGCAATCATATTATAACAGATCACTTTTTGAGCGGGGGAAAGAAATACCCATTCCCTGCTGCTGAACTGCAGAGGTCTCTTCTTGAAAGCTGTTTTAGTTATCTGTACTTATTTGGTGAGGTGGAGAACAGAATACAGGTTTAAAGGCTTAAAATCTATCTTCCTTATTCCCAGTAACAGGAATTCATACACGAAGAACATCTGCATAGACATGCTGCGACGGGGTTATCACAAGTCCTTCTCCGAGCTCTTCACTCTGATACAGAAGTGGAATGCCTTGAGGGAGGCTGCAGGGCCTGGGTCAGCCATATGGCATGAGAAGTCCCTGGAGGAGCAGCCTGATAAGCTGGATCAGCTTTACCACTTCCTGACCAGGGCTGAGGCAGCCCAGCGAGCAGGTAAATGGGGGGATTGTGGGTAGCGGAGCAGCGGGAGCCTCAGCCGCGAATGCCTGGAGGAAGCTTCCAAATTGTTTCATGTATGAATTTGAAGCGTTACTGCATCTTAGCACATTTCAGCCTTAGTCAACTAAGCTGTATTTATAGAATAGATGATTAGGAGCTGCAGATATCAGGAGAGGTTTTGTGAAGGAAACGAAGAGGGAAAAACGTAGTGTGCATTATGACATCATCAGAAATGTTTGATGTATTTATAGCTTTGATAACATCTCAATTATTTTCTAATAGTTTCATTATTTGTTGGGGTTTTTTTCTACTGATTTGAGTAGCTGGTTTTGTATTAGAAAAATTTAATAGGTGAAATGCTGTTTCATACAGTAATAGTTTTATAAATCTGATTTTATTAAATACCCTGCTAACTGTGTTTGGATTTGTGACTGACTTAAATAGGACTGTGAACATGTCAAATAAAATACAGCACACAGATGTAACATGCCACCTGTGAATTACTAGATATTAGTGAAGACATAACTCCAAATTACTGTATTTTCTCTATTGCCTACTATTTACTGAGCATTCATATTTATAATTTCCTTTTACTATAAATAGTAACATAACTTACTCCATCTTTCTGTGTTGGAATAGTTGTAGGGATGGAGGCAGATAAAGCTCTAACTGCAATCCTGTTTCTGACTGAGTTGATTTCACTGTAGTTGGCTTGTTTCAAGTTGCATTTTGATCATTGCAAATATGAAAATCTACAACCCTAAGTTTTTTAACTGAAATGTAGAAAAGGACATCTTTATTTAAAAAAGGAACAGCAGAAGAAATCCTTTCAGAGCTTAAAAAAAAAGTTCATTTAAAAATGTTTATTTTATGTGTGCCATGGAAGTCAAAAGTTGTGTTTCTTTATTTAGTTCCCAATAATTCTAGACAGGAAGTCTAGCCAGCCACAACTGGAAGGAATCTTCAGGTTTGTCTGGACTATGACTAAAACCTGAATAGGTACCCCCTAGCTTGCAGAGCATAAGAGAGGAGTTTTGTGTTTGGACTGCCCTGACAGAAGCATTTTACCAATACTTTGATGGTCAAAAAGTAGTGGACGTGGCTTATCTTGATGGGCCTGCTCCATGCAGCTGCTTGAGGAGAACATTTTGCCTTCCTTCAGTGCATGATATTTTTCACAAACTGACGTGTGACAACAGAGTTGGCAAATGCACTCCCAGAGAGTCGAGGTGCTGCTGGCTGGGCAGTTCCTGCCCCTATGAAAGGCAGAGCCCCTTTCTCTCACTGAATCCAGCATTTGCTCTGTGCTGGGCTCTGTAAGTCTTTCACCTCTCACTGAGACAAGGTACCACCAGCTGTCTGACTTACTGCACCTTGCCTCTCCCAATTTCACCTGTTAAAGTTGGCTAAAATGAAAGAAAAGAAAATCATGACAAAACATACCAGTAGAGTTGGCAAGTGTCTTTACTGAATTGCTAGATCAAGGTAGTTTTGATTTTTTTTCACCAGTTTCAATGCAAACCTTTGCACAAATCCCTTGTTTGTGTGCAATGAGGTGTGAGTCGCCTGGCACAGGAAGGGTTGGATGGTAATTCATGTTGCAGGTCTGAGAGTTCACAGTGCTGTGAAGATACATATGAATTGTGCAGCTCATCAAACACTAATTCAGTAGTTCCACTAATCCAGTTACTCTCTGATTCTAATCAGATTGCTTGGGGCTCTGGCTTATGATCTCCTGACAACTCCAGTTGACACCATTTAAGAAGCATTCAGCAGTTCACCTCAGCTGGAACTTGCCATGATGTAGCAGCCACTACAGCAGCTGACCTGAATTTGCTTTTCAGCTGCCACAGTTCAAGCTTAAAAGGATGAAAGTAACATTTAGGGCAGCAAATTGTGAGAGATTTATAGTGTGGTTGATGTTACTAATATTAGACAAGCTGAAAGTTTACCTGTCTCAGGTATGCTGTCCTGAGCTAACAGTTGTGCTGGAAAAGACATAGCAGATACAAATAATGAAAATAAAAAATTCATGACTTTTAAGTTTATTCATTAATTGAAACTTAGTGAAATGATTGGTTTTGAACCAAAAGTGGTAAGTGGAAAAGAAAACTTCACTTACTCTGTCAGCAAATAATTTTCTTATTTGTCATTTTATTTTTCTCACTTGATATTTTTGGCTCACAGAGTGTTGCTGTCTTACTTGTGAATATACCTCGAAGAGTTTTAGGCTACTTACAACAGTGCACAGAGCAATCTAGGTGTTCATTTGCTCTCTATATTTATTGTTGGAAAATGTTTTAATGGTTTTGATAGTTTATAGTTATAGGACGGTACAATGCTGGACATAAATTATTTGCTTGAACAGAATCAGCGCCATCCACAACAAAGTGGAGGCTGATATCAAAGAGCAATTACTTTCTTTACTGCTGGGTTTGGAAACAGTGACATTTTGTTTACCAGCATTACATCGTACAGACCGATTACCTTTATATACAGCAGTGAATGTTCCCTCTGTTTTCATTTTCAATGTAACATTTTGATTAAACTTCAAATCATACAGGAGTTGTCTTTTTTTTTAATTGCCTATTACCAATATTTTACTGTGTGCAAAGAAAATACCTCTCTTCTGTCCAACTTAATCTCATCGTTGTTGTATTTGAGTATCTCCCAAGTATTTAAAAATACAAAGCTAGCATTAATCCTTGCAGCTTCTCAGAAAAAGAGCTGACAGAATTATTTGGCCCCAGGTACAGCATTATCCTAAAAAGACTGGCAGAAATATTGGCAATACTTGACTGTATTCCTATTTGATCTTTTTTATACAAATAATGTAAATGTTTCTGACCTGAAAATTGAGTTGTTTTAATTAGTCCTTGATGTTCCATCATTATCCTGGACTAAACTCTCTTTTTGCTAGTTCTGATTTCAATACCTTACAGAAAAAAAAGTTTAGCTGTTTAAATATGTATAGTTGTAGGGCTTTTTACAGAAGAATGCAGGATAAATGCCAGAATAGTGTACCTGCATAGCTCAGCATTTGATGTATACAGTAATTTCTTGTCACGTTTATGAAAATGTTGAGGGTTCTTTCAAAAGGCAAGTTTTATATTTTAAGGTCATGGAATAGCCTGCCTGATTGCACTGTTCAGAGTAATTTCACTTAAAGGTATAACTGCCCTTGAAAGGTGTAAGCCAGTCCTGACAAGTTGTTGTTGCTATCCCTTTGGAGAGCCACAGCTCCCGGTGTAATGTGTACCTGGGACAACAGTTCATTATCATGATAATGTTACTGTTCCTCAGATAAAAATATTTAGAGGTGAAATTAAAACCTTTGAGCTGTTACTTGCACTGATTTACCATGTGACTGTAACTGATTCTTTAAATCATTACTTGGCTGCTGCAGACCATCTTATTGTTTTAAAATGCTTTGCCAGTTTACTTGTTGGGTCTGTATGCTTATTAAGCTAGTCCATTGTTTGAATCATCTATTCAGGGTATTGTGTAGCTCCTTTTATTCAGTTAATTAGTTAAGTAGCACTGATTCTACAAGAGGAATGACTGATAGTATGCAGGTATTACTGTAAAGTATCATTTGCATGTTTTAGGCTGAGGCCAGCCTCTTGGTGGAGGATTTTGTCAAGCTAAAAGTCACCTGGCCCAGTATTATTTCAGAAACACTTGGAAAGCGTTGCTCTTGAGATTACATCTGAATTACATATTGAGTGTATGTTCAAGTCCTTACCTTGGACTAGCAGAGGCCTTGAAGTGCTGATGTGATCAGTACTTGGTAGAGTGAGCTGGTTCAGTTGTAGAAGTCGAAGGGAATGCAAGGCAATTTACAGTTCAAGAACAGTTAAAGGAAGAGATGTCTCAGCTGTTGACTCTGCTTTGCCAGAGCAGGAGAGCAAAACCAGGGAAAATACCACAGTTCAGTGGCTGCAATGTGCTGAGCAGTCAGCACTGCTTGGCAGATCACTGTGCCAAAGCCAAGGGATGCAACCTGTGCTTGGGTATGAACATGCCTTCAAAAGAGCAAGATGCTGCTCATTAGCTGATCACTGGGGCAGCTGGTAAAGAGTAGGACTTAAGACCTTGAAGCTCTTGTCTTTCTGAGATTCCATCTACTCCTGGTTCCTGACCCCATTCAACCTTTATGACATGCTGTATGCTAAATGCTGAATCTCTGTATGTGCTGCAGGCTGCTGACCCTTGTTCTAGAGATCATCAGACACACAGAATTAGAAAAAAGTGCTAATTTGGCTCGTTTTTTTCCTCACTTCAGTGTAGAGGAAACTTTTGACAGTATGAGTTAGCATTTGTTTTTGTTATGAAAGATGTGTTTTCATAAAGTATATGAAGAAGGCGTGAGTATTTGATGTGTTTGCACTGGATAATCTTTCTTTGTCCAAAGTACTTAAGCTTGAAAACCGTTTAGCATTTTACAATGGAAAGCTTTTCTGTAAGATTTCAAACTTATGCCTTAGGCTGCACTAGAAACATTGCAATAACCATATTACCCATGCTATTTTGAAAAAAAAAAGAAAAAATGGAGAGAGGTCATGCATTAAAAGAGGGAGTATAAACATGCCAAACCCTCTTTTAATATTTGCTTGGATGAGGCATAGTTTTGTTTGGTTTTGGGGAAATGGGGAAAGGAACACTGTTTTATTTTCTAAGCAGGTTTGTCGTTCTCCACTTAATATTTTATAACAGGAGAAAATGCAGCAGTTGCTAGAGACCAGTGGATTTTATTATTTTTTTAATTATTTTACAAATGTTGAGGTGATTCTGTCCAGGAAGGAAGCCAAGCCATCTCAAAATATAGCCAGTTGTGGAATTAATCGTTGACTTAAACGGAAGCAGCGTTTCTTGGAAAATTTCTGTGGTGTGTTTTCATTGCCAATGGCTTGGAGTCTCCATTTAGCTTTCCAGATTACCAGTTAATTGCCTTATATCATTATCATTAGATAGCTTTGTTCTTACTTGTAAAATTGTATCCTGACCATTTCCTTAACATCTTTGTACAGATTGCACATTCATTTATTATTTTCCCTTTATGTACCCAGCAGTACGTAAATTAGAGGGAGCAGTGTGCTCTGTGTACACTCTGGGAAACAGGCTCTGTCTGAAACTGGATAGTGTCATCATGCTAACAACTCACAGAAACCTTGCTTCATTTGTTCTTTTTTTCTTTTTCCTGGTAAAAAGCTTATCCATTTATTAATAAATTCTCTAGAAAAAAATGAATGATTGGGTGGGCCTCTACCTGTAGATGTAGAGGCATGATTGCCTTGAGCAAGCTAATGGGACTGATTCTTTGCCATGAATGTTTATTTCCATGCAGGTGGAAATAAACTGATTGCAGCACCATGTTCTATTGCAGTTTATGCTTCTTTTTGATCCAACAGCCTCCATCCTGGATCTTTCTTTGTGTGTGAATTCTTCAAAGCATCAGCTGTCTTGCTACTAAGTCACTGATCTCTCTGGCAAAAGAAAAATTAAATTTCCAGCATTAATAGTGCCTCATTCTGACATCAAAAATTACTCCTAGTGACTTAATGGGCCTTAGGGCACTCCTTTATACGTCTTCAAGAGTGAATGGTCAGTTATAATCAAGTCATACTCACTTAAACCAACGAACTAAACTGGAGGATGAGCGTTAACAGCTGTTGAAAAGCTTCCATCTGGCCTTTGTCAGGAACAAATAGCTGACTGGTGGTTTTTGAGTGGAAAATATTGAGCCAGAAATGGATGTTGAAAAACTTCTTTCCAATACTTGTATTTTAAAAATGAGTGCAAGTTCTTGTTAATGGAAAATGGAACAGCTGCCTTTTTCTTTTATTCTTCAAGGAAAACACCAAGCCAGGATGTCTTTATGATGTTTTCATCAGTTCTCTAAAGACCGTTGTTGTATTTCTTTTCCTTTCTTCTGTTACATCCTGTCACAAAGGAGATAATACAGATGTGGCAGCAGTTGTACTTAAACCTCATAGTATGGCTTGCAAACCTTCTGTACGGTTTTTTGCCCTCATTTTAGCTCTCCTGGGGTTATCATACTCAAACTGCACCTCAGTGTTCTTGCGCATTGCACTACTTAGTAGTTGTCTGACTGAACACAACAAACATGCAAACATGGATTTGTTTGGATCCTCTGTTCCATGCACACCCCTGCTTGCCAAGGGAACAGTTCCTGAGAAGAGCCCAGGAACAAACAAAGATTTTGTTCAGTGGGCTAATCAGGGTCTGTGGTTTGTGCACAATAAGGGGAGATGCCACTTGGCAGTTGAGGTGCACTTGAAGAGATCCTTATACAGAGCAAGAAATACCATAAGTGTTTAATATACAGAATTTCAGTGGAAATAAAAGTACTTTGAAATGTTCTGATCAAACAAAATGAAAGTCCATTTTCTCTAATTTATATTCAGTTATAAACCCATAAAAATATTAAAATGTTATAAAAGAAATACTGCATAATTACATGACTTCTAATTTGTTTTCTGCTTAATTTTTGTGAAATGTTACTTCCTTCAGTTTTGGAACTTTGTACTGAATAAATGCTCTGTTGAATAATTGCCCATAAGATGTGTTTTCAGATCTTCAAATCATTCTAAAACTGTTAACAAACAGGCTTCAGCATCTGCTCCATCAAGTTTCATTTGCTCTGTGTGGCTGTCATTTTTGGGTAGACCTTCTTCACAGCTTTCTCACAATCCTGTGGCTAAAGTGTTCTGGAAGACCTGGATTTAGTTTCCACATTTTTATGAAATTAATGTAATTTTTGAAGGATGAATGGGATCCAGCCATTGGACTTTTTTCTATGTGCTTTCTTAATTTGAAAACAGGAATTTGTCTTGCAGGAACTGTTTTACAATTGCTTGTGTGATTCAAGCTTTTCTCTGTTCATTCTGTGATACAAACTTTTCTTTCTGTTCATTCAGTATCACATACCAGTGCTGTCATTCCCTCTCTGATAAATGGTGCAGATAATTTTTTTTTTGATCAACAGATACGTAAATATGACTTGTCTACATGTATTCTATTATCAGTTGTGGAGAACTTTACAAAATCAGAGATTTCAAAGCTTTAAAGTCTAAACAACTACTTGGAGATTTTATAGAAGACTGTATTTACCTATTCCAATGTTCTCCGGAAGAGGTAGAAGTTCACTTTTACCAAGTCTGACGTGCTATCTTTGCCACTGTCAGAATAACCTCAATTAATTTCTTGATTGGTAAATCAGACTTTGAATCCAGAAGACAATATGACTTTCAAAATCTGGGTTTGGGTGTTTATTTTATGACCTACATATCTGGTCAGCCACTGTCCAAGACAATGACAGAGAACTGGTTGTCTTTGTGCACTTCTCATTGTTATTCACTGGCAGGGTAGTCATCAGAGGGTCACATTAAAGTTCATTCAATCAAAGCTGTGGCAGTAGGTATAGTCTGCCTCAGGTCACTTCCATCTCCTGGGATTTGTAGGGCACTACCTGAAGTTATTTGCGTAATTTTATGTCACATTAGTGCCTTGATACTTCGTAGCAAAGATTTCAAAGGAGCAAATCTGTATGTAGTGTTTTACCCCAATGACAATCCAATTATCTCTTCTCTTTCTGTGTTATTGCAACCATTTGTATGTATCCTCTGGTATCTTCCGAGTTCATTTTCACTTAGCTGTAATCTGTATGTAATATGTATTGTTATCTTTATGTTAGCGGTTATAATTAGGTTTTGTATTTCTCTCTTCATGTGGTTATTTGCTTGTGTGCTTGTAATTGTCAAGGGAACCTCTGTCTTTACTTATGAGATAATCTCTGAAAGAACTCCCTTGTGCTGCAATAGTTGTTTAAGTCAGGATGAGATGAATGAATCTCAGCCAAGAAATATCTGGTTTTCTTCACTGAGAATAGAGGGATGCCAGGTAACTCATATCTGTATCTAAATTGTTTAGTTTGCATGAATCCTAACTATGTCTTAACTTTTTTATCTGTATATGGTCCTGGTTTTGGCTAGAATAGAGTTAATTTTCTTCTTAGTAGATGTTACAGTGCTGTGTGTGTCATTATCTATATTATATCTATTATAAACGTGTATAAATATAGGCATGTATATCTGTGCACATGCACACAGATAAATATTAAGCCCAACCCAGTTTTGTTACTTCCATTCCAGTATCATTTGCAGAGATTTTTATGAGGCTATTGTACAAAAATTGTCTTAATTTCTCATTTTTATATGTTTAATTTTTATATGATGTACACTCCTGGATATTCTGAAGAAGAGGTACCCAAGAGGTACTTTTTTAGTCTTGGGGGGGAAAAAAAGGCATGAAAACTCACTGCTGTGAAGAATGTTCTGATTAGGAACACATGAAGTCTATATATTAGTAATTAATTCCTCTCAAAGCTAAATTTCTAAACTTAAGCTGATGTTTTGGCATGTTTTGGTGTAAGACCTTAGACACAAATGATGAGATGATAATCTAAATGTAATTTCTGGGTTATTTCTACTTTAGTGACTGTAAAGAGATTGTGAAACAGTCATTTCTTGAAAGAGATGTTATTTAAAATGCGAGAAATGGAAATGTATATAAAACAAACTGGTTCAAAAGTCATAATTTTATATATTTTAACGGGAGCTATAAAAAGGAATATGATGTTACCACTTCTTAGAGGGGAAAACTCTGAGAAAATAAATAGGAAAGCAAAATAATAAATGAAAAAAACCCAAAAGCAACAAACAAAAATATTGTTTTTTTCTTTTCCCTCTTTTCTCTCTTCGTTGAGCAAAACTTACAAATGGCAGAACTCCCAGAAGCAAAGCAGTTCTGTTCACACATCCATCTTAACCAAACAGCCTCTTACCTGCCGCAAGACCTGTGGTTCTTAACTCCTTCTTTACCCAACTACACAGAAATTCTTTTAAGAAGTGGCTGTTTGGCTTACATTCATTTAATAACCACAAACACACTAAGTAGCCTACCAGAACTGCAATGGAATTTTAGCTAATTATTCCATTTCACATGTGACATGAGCAGAGTTTGCAAAGAAAATTAATTTAGTTTAGTCAGTGATAAATTTTACTGTGAAATATATAAGTTCATGCTGTACTTTATTATCTGACAGATTTTTCAGCATTACGTAAGGAATAGATTTTTCAAATTCCCTTTAGGTAGAAACAGTATGATAAGATTTGTCAGGAAAAATTTAGATCTCTACCACCAATTAATAAAGTTTTGGAATAATACAAATCTTGTGGATTTCTTTTTTTTTTTCGAAGGTGATTTTCTGAGAGAAATAACTCTAATTCTGTTGAAACTTTCATTCTATAATTTTAAATTGTGAATAATATATTTGTGGATGATTTTGTATTGCTACTTAGATTTCAGACTGGCAGTGTTTTTGTAAATTTTAGGGATAATGTTTATTCATTTAGTTGTCCAAGATGATAAAGAGTGGGGTCTAAACTTCAGATCATAGAGAAGATTGGTGACTTTCAGTCTCCCCTGCTTTCTACATTTGTTCTGAGAGCAATACCTTGGTGAACTGTGGGGTTTTTTTCAGGTCAAAGTGTGCAATTTCAATTTGTCCTTAATTTCTAAGAGTGGTAAGGTACTAAACATGGGAGCATACATGAAAACTCAAAGACTTTCTTGTTAGTCTTACTTTGAACATTTAAAGTTCTAAGAATTAATGCTTTGCATTTGCAGAGTGTGGGCTTTTTTAAGCTCACTCTAACTTCTAACTAGCCAATGTCTTATCCAGGGTTTGAGTGTTGTATTAAACTGAATTTTGGGATTGCACACAGAAATGGGAACAAAAATGTGTTTTCAATTGTGCCTAATTTATAAGCTTATAATTTTCCTCTTATATTTCTTTGAGTGGACGTGTAGGAGAACTTGACGGTGTTTGAATGGTGAATGTATAAATAGCTCTTCATTTTCATTATATGATCATTGCTATAATATGCAAGGTTTCTGAAGGCTGATGATAATCTAATATTTTGATTGTAATTTTTGTTTTTAAAGGGCTCTATGAGGAGGTGTACGATAACCAGCTTAACTTGGCCTGCTCTTTTGAAGACCCTGAGGACAAATGGTTAAGTGAATACTTTTATGAGCAATGCTTTAACACTGCTAAATTAGTAAAAGTTGATGGTGGGAAGAGAAAGGCACAAGCACATGTAAACATGGGCCTCATCAATGAGGGACGCGGTAAGTCACTGAGTTGATAAAACTACATTGTATCAGCCTTGAGAGAGTTATATTTGGCAATTTATGTTTCATCACAGGGCACAATATTTAATTTGTCTTTAAAGTGATTTTTAAAATAACAGTTGCAATTTCAATTTTTGGAGCATCAAATAAGAAGGCAAAGAAGTTTGTAATTATTCACAGACCCACTTCCTCTGACATTCTGTCTGCAGTTGAAAGTACTCCATCAGATGAAATACAAACACAAGTTTAAAGGGAGCATTTTTTTAGCACAGGGGTTCTTTGTGTTGGGCATTATTTGTTTTTACTTGTTTTTGACAAGAGACTGGTAATGCTGCTTCGGGCCACAGGTATTTGAGTAGGATGGCATCTGCAATTACACAAACTTAAATTTGTAAGGTAATTCAGTTTAATCCTGCTTCCAATTTATACTTAGATAAACAGTATATATTTTTGTGTACTTTTTTAAAACTTCCTTCTGGTTCTCTTGACTGAAAATGACACCCTGTTTGTTTGTATGTGACTGCCACGTTGGTGTTTGCTTCAGACTTACACCTTACCACAAGCTCCATTTCTCCATCTGTGCATCTGTATCCTTAAACTGGGAGTTTCTGAAATTAGAAAATATATCGATAGAAGTAACTAGAATCATAGAACAGCCCAGGTTGTTAGGGACCTGAAAAGATCATCTAATCCAACCTTTCATGGGAAAGGGAGTCTGGATGGGGTTATTTTAGCACCCTGTCCAATCTCATCTTGAAAACCTCCAGTGATGGGGACTCTGCCACGTCCCTGGGGAGACTGTTTCAGTGAACAATGGCTCTCACTGTAAACAATATTACTTTCTTATATCAAGATGAACCTTATTTCTGTATTTAAAAGCACACATTACCTTCATGGCAGAGGGGTTTGTGTGTGTATAGCAGTCTGAGTATAAAAAAGGTGTTTTCCTCTGTTTGCATAAAATCCTTTCATGTTGTGGGAAGACAAGCAATAAGTGAGCCTCAAGTAATTGAATAAAGCCTGTCTTCCAATTCCTAAGTGTACTGCATGCCTAACTACTGCTTAAAATATGTGATTTGTGTAGTCACTATGTTTTTGTTTCTAAGTTTGACTGTGAGTTGAAACAGTTCCAGCTCTAAACTCAACTTGTCGCTGGTTTCTCAAATAGAGTGGCTTTTCTTAAACAAAAGAAGATTCACAGAAATTTAAATATTTTGTGGAAGCAGTCTACTTCCACTAAATGTCTGACAGAATGGGCATGTTTTGAAAGATGTCCTAATTTCCCAGCAAAAACCTGGACATAAAACATAAAGCATGCAGCCTTTATGGGTTTTGTTTTGTTTTAATTGAAAGGTTATTGTCCTGGCTTTTACCCATGTTCTCTTAAAGCTGAGACATCACACCTTTTTTAATACTTTCTCACATGTTTTCTAGACTGCTGGTCATTCACACTGTTTTCCTGTGAACTGTTGCCATATCTTTCTTGCTTGCAACACGCAGTCCTGGATTCAGTTTTAAAATTTGAACTCATACCAATAATCAATAAAATAGAAGGATTACTTTTCTTGTACATTGCATTTTTATTTGGGTCTTCGGGTATGATATCCATGTTCTATGTTTCAACATGAACTGCATACTCATATTTGGTTCATGACCTTCAGTAATCTCTAAATTTTCTGAAGAACTGTTACCTGACTGTCCTGTTCTGTGTTCTGAGATCACCAGTCAGCTGTGCCTAAATGCAATTTGTTGGTGTCTCTTTGCACTGCGTAGCATCCTTGTGTTTTGGTGGTGGTTTCTAGAAATTGTCAGGGTTGCTTTGGTTTCTGAAGTTGTCCTTCAATGTGCTTTCTCTTCTTCCTGGTTTGGTATAATTTGAACATTTAAAAAGCGTTTTTCTAACCCTGTAATTCAGATCCTTTAATGAAAATACTAAGTAATAAACTGCATATAGCTTTTTCAATGCTGAGAGCAAACTACTGATAACCAATGTCTGTATAGGATTTCCTAACTAATTTGTGCTCACCTAACAGTAGTTACAGGTGAACCATGCTCCCCTAATGCTTTACACAGAAGTTATATGACAGTGAGAAAGAATTTATTAACTTAAATGGAAGATTGGTTAGATGACATTTGCTCTTGATATATTGACATTGGCTGTAGTATTTTCATGTTTTCTCGGTAATAATCTGATTGATTATTTATTTATTCCAGTGGTGGTTTTTTCTAGGAATTGAAGTTAAGCTAAGTCCAGTTTCCCAGTAGATAAGATAGTACTTGCTTAAAGCCCACCCAGTCCCAACCAAGTTATTTTCATTTTGAGTGAAAAATGCTTAATTAGTTTATCTGTCTCTTACTCAGTAGAATAAAACTATTGAATTTGCTGGTTTGGGGGTTTTTTTGCAACCTTTTCTCTTGGTCCTTCAGTTACTAAAAGTAAAATCATAAGAAGGTGCAGAAAAGCAAACATTCATATCTACTTATAACTTCAGAGGCACATACTGAGTGTGACTCACTAGTGTTATCCAACCACTGCCTTAAAAAACTTTAAAATTTCCTACTTTTACGATGTGTTAAGAAAAGATTATTGAATACTAAAATATATTGAAGCCCATTACAAAAGCACATAAAGTTATTAAATATACTGAGATGATCAGAGGTGAGGAAATTTTATTTTCCTGTTGTGAAATATTAGAAACTTCTAGAAGAGAGGCTTCTTATTAACTTTAGTAAAGAGAGATTAAATAAGATGCATTTTCACTGCGCAGGCTAAAACTCCACTTTATCTGTGGGGTCTGGCTGTTGCAAATATTTTCTTTCCATAGAGAGGGAGAGGTAAAAAAAATGAAGAAGGTGAGACAGTAAGCAGGATTTGCTTTGAGGCACCACTGAGAAAAAAGACAGCAGATGTATTCCATGCACTTTGTATTTTCAAGGGTGAAAAATTGATTCAAGGGTGAGTTCTGATTGCAGAAAAAGTGTAAGAGCAGATGTTGGGTTGGCATTGTATAAAACTGCATGAGTGTTAATGGTGTTGTAAGTATAAAAAGTTTAAACATACTATTTTTATATTAGGACAGAGACTTAACTTTTTATATAGCTTTTCTGTTCAGTTATCTATGATGCTGTGATCTGAATGAGTCACATGCCCGCTTCTAGGGGGTTATATACAGGAATAGATACACATGTATAGACACCTGTGTGTGCATTAATGTGTGTATATATATAGGAATATGTACATCTACCAATACAAATAGATGGATGTTTGTGTAGGTATGTGAATGATTCCTAACATTTATGAGACACTTCATCTGATCCACAAAAAGGGCCAGAAGGAGGACCCAGGAAACTACAGGCCCGTCAGCCTGACCTCAGTGCCTGGCAAGGTTATGGAGCAGATCATCCTCAGTGCAATCACACAGCACCTACAGGATGGACAAGGGATCAGACCCAGCCAGCACGGGTTTAGGAAGGGCAGATCCTGTCTGACCAACCTGATCTCCTTTTATGATCACGTGACCCGCCTGGTGGATGAGGGGAAGGCTGTGGATGTATCTACCTGGACTTCAGCAAGGCCTTTGACACCGTCTCCCACAGCATCCTCCTGAAAAAGCTGCAGCCCACGGCTTGGACAGGGGCACTCTGTGCTGAGTTAGGAACTGGCTGATGGCCGGGCCCAGAGAGTGGTGGGGAACAGTGCTGCATCCAGTTGGCAGCCGGTCACTAGTGGTGTCCCCCAGGGATCAGTGTTGGGCCCAGGTCTGTTTAATATCTTTATTGATGATCTGGACCAGGGGATTGAGACCATCATCAGCAAATTTGCAGATGACACCAAGTTGGGGGGGAGTGTCAATCAGCCGGAAGGCAGGAGGGCTCTGCAGAGGTACCTGGATAGGTTGGAGAGTTGGGCCAATTCCAACGGAATGAGGTTCAACAAGGCCAAGTGCCGGGTCCTGCACTTTGGCCACAACAACCCCCTGCAGCGCTACAGGCTGGGGACAGAGTGGCTGGAGAGCAGCCAGGCAGAAAGGCACCTGGGAGTTTGGATTGACAGGAAGCTGAACATGAGCCAGCAGTGGGCCCAGGTGGCCAAGAAGGCCAATGGCATCCTGGCCTGGATCAGGAACAGTGTGGCCAGCAGGTCCAAGGAGGTGATTCTTTCCCTGTACTCAGCACTGGTGAGGCCACACCTGGAGTGCTGTGTCCAGTTCTGGGCCCCTCAGTTCAGGAAGGATATTGAGGTGCTGGAGCAGGTCCAGAGAAGAGCAACGAGGCTGGTGAAGGGACTGGAGCACATGTCCTGTGAGGAGAGGCTGAGGGAGCTGGGGCTGTTCAGCCTGGAGAAGAGGAGGCTCAGGGGAGACCTCATCACTCTTTACAACTCCCTGACAGGAGGTTGTAGCCAGGTGGGGGTTGGTCTCTTCTCCCAGGCAACCAGCAGTAGGACAAGAGGGCATAGTCTTAAGCTGTGCCAAGGGAGGTTTAGGTTGGATATTAGAAAGAATTTCTTCACAGAGAGGGTGATCAGACATTGGAATGGGCTGCCCAGGGAAGCAGTAGATTCTCTGTCCCTGGAGATTTTCAAAAAGAGACTGGATGTGGCACTTAGTGCCATGGTCTAGTAACCGCAGTGATAGTGGATCAAGGGTTGGACTTGATGATCTCAGAGGTCCGTTCCAACCCAGCTGATTCTATG
The DNA here is from genome assembly GCF_003984885.1 of Neopelma chrysocephalum. Lineage (NCBI taxonomy): Eukaryota > Metazoa > Chordata > Aves > Passeriformes > Pipridae > Neopelma > Neopelma chrysocephalum. The sequence continues at coordinate 2,570,055 of NW_020897750.1, forward strand.
ATTCTATAATTCTATGATTTAAATTGTCATATCTGTATTAACTGCCTTGATTAGTAGTGCAGCCAGGAAAATAAGTGAATTTGCAAGAATGAAATTAGTCACAGACATACATGTGTGCATCCTTTTAGATGTAAATATTTCATACCACTTCTTTTCAGTTCTCTCATCCAATAGTGTATTTTTCATTACTTGGGAAAGGAAACTGTCTATATATGCTTAGGACTGATTGCTTGGGAGTATAAAGTTAAACATTTACTTGTAAAGATTGTTGTTTGCCTTGGAAGAAAATCAATAAATTTGCTGGGTAATTTTTGTGTAATCAAATTTAAAGTTCCTTGACTTTCAGCCTGGTCCCTGTCCTAGGGGCTGGATATAATCTGATGTTCATTAATCTTCAAAGCTAAATATTTGAGGTGTAGACTTCAGTCATGATATTTGGATGCAGACGATTAGTAGCTGCCAGGAAGGGAAAGAAAACAATAATAACTGAGTAGCCTGCTACAGACACAAATGGAACATTCTGCTCGGAGCAAACATGATTTTAGTGGAATTTCTTCACAGAATGAGATTTTTAACCCCTTCTGTAAAGTACTCCATTTGTAAAATAAGGTCTCTGTTTACAAATGAGATGCTATTCACTGGTTATTGTAGGAGTCTTCAGCTTGTGATACTGTTCAACTAGCTGTGCTCACCCCATAGTTTGTCTTTCCTCGGAGGGCTGATAAAAGGTTGGTTCATTACTTTAGTTACTCATTATTCTACTTGAGTTGCTCATTTATTACTTTTCTCATATAGTTCTTAAATGTGCTGATGTCACTTTAAACACGTTGAAAACACAACATATTATGTTTTCTCACATTAAATCCAGCATTACTTGTCATCTAAGTAAGCACAGTCTTTGTGACAGAATCACCATTAAGTAAAATCAATTTAAAAAATATTTTTCCTTTTGTGCTTTGAATGTGTTTTCAGAAGTAATATCAGTCATTATAAATGTGTGCATTTTTCTGCATATCAGAGAGTTGTGAGAGTTGGATTAATATAGTGTACTTTCTGCTAAAGTTGATTGTGAACTTCAGGTTTATGCTGCTGTATTTTGCAGAAGAAACATTCTGAGTGTACTGATAAACATAATGGCTAATGCTAGTTTGTGTAAATTATCACTGCAATATTTGAGTGCTTTCTGTTTTGTATTAAATGGTTAACACCTATATGCATGAAGTGATATACACCTCAGATATAGGCATCCCAAAGTTTCAGACAACTTATGTCAGTAAAAAGAGCAGTCCAGGGGGAAACAAGGACTTTGTACTTGTAGTGGCTATTTGCTTCAAATAGATTATAACAAAATTAGATATATTTCTATATTTCTATGTTATTGAGAAGCATAATAAAAACAGACATCTGAAAGTGTACTTGTTCTAAAAGCGGCCCTCAAGACCACTGAAAGTACTACAGTGTTTGTATAAATGTATATATGTACATGTGTGTATACAGCTACATACACATGCATATATATGTACACACACATGCAAATACAGCCAGTACTCTAGACGCCAACATTTTGATCTTAATGTCAAGCAATTCTGCATTTGTGAGAGAAGCTTAAAGGTGACTGATTAAAACATCTGATGGTGTTTTTTCTAATACAGATGCATGACTGTTCTTTCCTTAATTTGCACCCTTACAAAAAGATAGTTTAGTGGCGCGTTGTCAGTGGGACAGTGGAGCAGGAAGAGTGACATCGAGGTCTCTGGAGGGAGGAACAAGAACATCATCACTATAGTCTTATAAATACATATCCTCTCGCCCTCAAATGATGTTAGGATCTCTGTGCTCACCTTTCAGACATTGGCAGCAAAGGTGGATGTTCACAGGCTGTGGTTGCTTTTTTGCATGAGTAAATGAAGCAGTGCACCGGTATGTCTAGGAACACTGGAACATGCTAGTGCTGAAATGGTGTTAATAGTCATGCACGTGCTTTTGGCTTGTGCTAACTTGGACTTCCTGCCCTGCAGTTGTTTTTGAGCACAGTTTGGTAATTAGGAGCGTTGCAGGGACTACTGCTAACAGGCAATTTGCAAGCAGCCACACTGTTTTGAAGGATAAGAGAGTTTACTAGGGAATCTGTTGGTTGCAGTGCCTGGAAACATTTCTGGATACATTAAAATAACTAGTTTGAGAAGGCATGTAAGTATCACAGTAGGGTCCAATGAATAAAACTTTCACAATGAATTACAAAAGTATATCAGTGCCATGCCAGAAACTGCATCTCCCCTGGTATGAGAGCTGTGAAAATTATGCTGTTAGTCTCAATGCAGTGGTGACTTTGAATTAGTCATCAGACTTATATTCTGCCAGCACATAAGGATTAACAAAACTGGGGTAATACTTCATCTGAAATTTTTAACGACTGAGAAGATTGAAGGCAGGCAGAAGTAGTGAGAGAAGGGGACCAAATGTGAAGCAAATAGCAGTGTTAGATATCTCAGTGCTGATTCCTGTAACATGCAGCTATTCCATAAACCCAATTTTGTCCATTTTTGTGTGGTTTTTAGATTTCAAGTCTTAGGAGACCCTGATAAAGAATTCTTTTACTCCTTTCTAAAATAAGCTTAGACATTTCAAAAATCTGCCATATTCTGCAAATTAATGAAGCATTTTTAAGTGTTCAATTTTAAGTGTTCAGTCCTAATCCCGCTCTGCCTTAATTATAAGCAGTGTTAAGCTCCCACTGGTCTTCAAACAGACCAGTGTTATGCCAAAGCTGGTCGCTTTTGGTCCTTCTGCACCCACCCCAAACTTATTAATAAATTGGGCCTGATTTATGAGAAAGTTATAATTGTTTTATCTTTAATCACGGATAAAATATGGTCTATTTCACATGTTGAAATTTGATATAAACTTTTCTGGTTGAAAAGCCTGGTCATAACAAGGGACTTCAATAATTTGTTATGGAAAAAAAAACAAACCACAGGATTCTTACAGACTTCTACAGTGTGGATTAAGACCAAGGTGTAGAATTCTACCAATCACTTTGCCATACTGTTGAAATTAATATTTTTAATCAAGGCATTGCAGAAGTTGGTGGAAAGATTCCGATTGTGTTTAATGGGCATTTCACAGAATGATTGGATTGGAAGGGACCTCTGAAAATCATCCAGTCCAACCCTCCTGCTAAAGCAGGTGTACCTAAAACAGGTTGCACAGGATCACTTCAAGCTTCTGAAGCTTAAGTATTAATTAACAGACATATTTGGTGAACAGCAACTTGAAGACAGTTCAGAATATCTTTTTGGTTTGGAACATAAAAAGTCTAAACTTTTTATTTTCTTGTTGTTAGACAAGACATTATTTTTATTCTTACTAAGAAATTGTTGATTTTGCATTTTGAATTGTTTATGGCAAGTGGTTTTTAATTGAAAACTGTAATGTATAAATAATTGAGAGAAACTCAGCATACATTCATGAGGATCTATGCAGAGGAAATATGCACGTTTAAGCAGAATTTCCCCAATTGGTTTGCCTTCAGGCAGAAATAATTTATATTCAGATATAAAAAAGAGAATGTTAATATTGCAAAATGAAGTACTAAAAAGGTTTAAAAAGGCAAAAGTTAAAATTGCTTATGAAATTTCATATGCTTTTGTGTGTGTACATTTTACAAGTTTATTTTAATTGCATAAAAATGTAATTTCTTTTGCTACTAGGAGATTCCTAAGTATAGCCAGAATAAAATTCATTGGTGAGATGGCTGTGCGCCTTCTAAATTAATATAACTTTATATCTGTGCTGCAAGTCTGCCAAGCCCACTTAAGTAGAAAATCCTCATTATGCTGTATAATACAGAAATGTTCTACTTTATAATCTGATTGCAATATTGCAGACAGCTGATAAATAAAACAAACCAGAGGAATAACATTTGTAAAGAGAGATTAATTTCTTTCTTACTACCTGTGGAGTGCAGAACTGTTACTGATAAACAATATTGCTGCATTTGAACTATCTAACCTGCCTATTTTAGCAGTGTCATGTTTCCACCATAAGGTGTATAACCAGTGTTTAGAGGTCTCCATTCACAAACCCAGGTCTGACACTGGTAGAAGGCAACCTAAAAGGGATCCCATCTCTTTGTTCAGGAAGAAAAGCAACTCAAATTATCAGCTAAAAGCTACCAAGGCCTTTCTGGTTTTGTCTATTCTTGTGTCTGCGTTGGAGATTCGTTTTTGTGAGCAACTTCTTTTGGTTTAAAATGATACCTGCTTAAGTTTGTGATTTTTGATAAAACATGAACCTCATAATTGTTTTTTATAATGGCATTTGTCATAGTGTGGAGCAAATGGAGGAAAGAGATTTAAAGATATAAATTCCTATGTAATTATTTTTTCATAGGAAACTTGAGTGCTACTCAAAACATGGCAGTGGCCTAAGGGAGAGTTGCAGTTCTAGATATTTAGAGACTAAATATCCTTTCAGGCAGGAACCACAGTTTTGTTGTGCATTTATACAATAACATTTCCTGTATGCTTCTATAGCACTTGTAAGGTTCAGTGTGTGCTGGGATAAACTAAAGGGTAGATGAGAACATGCTGCTGACTGGCCAGCACTCGGTTGCTGGCTGACCAGGCAGCATTCTGCCCTCTACAATGCCTACAGCAGAGTTCAGCCTGTCTTTCTGTCTGTTTGGAATTTAGATCAATGTCTATCATCAAGCTACTAACTTTCCCTAAAGTGGTGGAAACTTACTGTCCTACTGACTTCTTACTGCATTTGGTTTAAGTTCACTCCAGAACTCGTTAGAGGACAGCATGATCACACAGGCTTGTTCCCTGTGGAGACTAACCTAAAAGTGTCTTTTTGTACTGTTCATTGTTTGGAGAGAACATATATATTTATATTACAGACTACATTCAGAAGTAAGCAAATACCATTGATTTATCATCATATTCCCCCCTCCTCGCCCCACATTGCATATCCCAGACTACTGACTTCTAAGATTTATTCCTAGTTGTGATTATTTATTCCAAACAGCTTTCAGAAAAAGATGTGTAGGAATAGCTCAGACCTGCAAACATATTCACGTTTCCAAATCCCATACCTCTTACTACATAAACCTGTTGCTAGGTTCATGTAGAGACATATAATTAAAAAGAGTCTCACATCAGGGAACTTTAGAGACAGAAAAAAGCCTTTACTTAATGGGAAATGGAATTCTGCATGCCCAGTTGGACCATTTAAAACACTTCCAGTGTTTTAGTGGATAGATTTTCATCATATCAACTGAAGCTAATTCTCCTTTGTTGTTCTGCACTTACACTGTATCACAAAGTGGTTATATTGTTTTCTCCTTGCTTAGGAATGGAATACATAAGTTAATTGTGAAAAACTTGATTGTAGAGCATAATTTAAAAAGTTTAAGCAGTAATTTGCAAGGAGATAAAGTCTTTGGATACAATGCTTTTCTCTGTCAGCCAGTAGCAGTCAGAAGCAGCTATAAATCCTAATAGATTCTTGGAGAGGACAGATTTAAAAGGTTTATGAAATAATTGAACTCATCCACCTGCAAGTGCAGAAGGTGGTTCCCCAGTAAATAACAGGGTTGTTACTGTTATTGAACTAGCAGGTACTGTCTTGAATTGATGTTATGGAAATGAGGAATGTTTTCACCTCAAATTAGTATAGTCTTAAGAAAGTCTGCCTGTTGAGTTCATAAAAATATTCTTCACATAATTACTTTTATTCTTATTTTTTAAAAAGTATTGGTAGGCAATGAAGATGTTTTGAATAAGAGAATTCTGTAGCATTCTTATTTTCACTTCTGGAAAATAAATCCTGTGAAAATGAAATACTTTCTTCATGCTTTTCCTTCAGTTGATTTAAATCAAGGTTTATTATTAAGCACAGGGAAGTAATAATGTTCTTTACACTATGGAAAAAGCAAGTTTCCTTAATCCTTTCGCTGTCACTGCCACTTTCCTAGCCTAGTTCTTCAAATAGAGTGCCTTTCAGTTCTGATATAGACTAAACTGTCATTTGCATTTTCATTAAAATTTTCACATATGAATAAGATCTTAAATTAGTTTCTGTTCTCAAGTATTTCGTGATTGTAAAGTTCATTTTCAACTAAGTCCAAATTACTAAAAAAGTATTGCTCTTTACATTGAACTAGGAGAGGTGTTGTATCAGAAACATTTTAGAAAAAACATTGTGTATGCTTGAATACAGTGTATAGCACTCAATTGAATTGTTTATATAGACACTTCTGTAAGAATCATTTTCTAAATGTTTTTGGTATCAAATGTTGCTCTGTTGGCTTCATGTGCATGTTCATAAGACTGTGACATTTAATGAAGAGATCTTTTTAAAGTATTGATAGCCATGAGTAAATTATACTATGTTTGATCTGTGTTAAAGATTCAAAGTCCAAGATCTTTGAATAGAACTTAGAATAAAAATGTAATTAGGTTACATCCCTAAAGTCTGATATATCTTTAAACAAGACTGCAAATGAAACTTTATTAAAACTTCAAATGAATTATTTCTTTGCTTTTTTAAATTCTTTTTCCCTTCTCTTCTCTTTCATGTCTATTACTGACATTGCTGCTTGTATTTTACCTGTCTTTTCCAGGGTATTTTAATTATTTACTGGTTAATGACTAGTACTGAGATGAAGCTGCCCGCTCACTAACAGACTTTTTTTTTTTCTTGGCTTCAAAGCTTTGCAAGGTTTTGGACTACTGTAGCTGGACCAGCAGTTGTCATCATAAACTTTCCTGGAGGCAATGTTTCCTTTTAGTAATTGATAAAGGAGGTTTTCTGTTTCCAGAGGTGCCTTCCCAATGTCACTGAGAGCTGATGGGGTTGCATGTGCTCAGCCATTACCAATAATCTCTAGAAGTCACAGGTAAAACAAATATAAAGCTGTTAATAAAAATATACCTTACTCTTCAGAGGATCATTTAGGTTGGTTGGGACCTTAGCAGGTCATTAGTCCAGCCTGCTAGTCAAAGATGCTTCTGAAGAAAATCATCTGCACAATAGAACAGCTCCAGTGCTGGAGCGTTGCATCTGATATTAAATTTGTTATTGGAAGCTATGAAAAGTAAGGGAAATTAGGTAGAATCTGAATAAAATGTAATTACTGCAAATAAAAAAAATTTAAGCTGAGGCAAGTATTTGACATGAGTTAGCAAAAAAAAATAATTTAGTGAAACTAATCTGCTTCAGTGACACTGTGTTTAAAAGATAATGATCATATTAATCATTGAGATTAAATACTAATATAACTTGTTTTCATTTAGTTCTGTTGAACTTAAAAAACTCTCAAGCCCTGAAAAACAGAACTGCAAAGTATGTGCCATTCATCATTGAGTTCTCAACTCCCTTCCCTCTCTGCATTTAGATATCCACCTACAGACATTGAAATATTTGTGAAACCTGAAATGTGAGCGTCCCACTGAGTGTGGGCCTGCTCTTATCCAGAGCCTGGAGCCTTACAGTGTGAGCTTCCTGAATACATTTTGTATCTTAGGTAGCCTTTGCATATTGAAAACACTTTGATGCTTTGTGAACATGAAAGAAGGCTTGAATGTTATCATGAAGTAAGGATTCCATTCTCTCTAAAATGGGTGTGTTGTCATTCAGCTGATGTTCAACATCGTTTGCAATCTTGTCCTCTAGATTAAAATTTATATATATCAAAAAGTGTTTATTTATATATAATCAAATCAGAAGAAGGCATCTGACAAATATGTTAACCTAAAAAGACAAAGGAATTTTAATTGTAAAGCAGAATTTTGTGTGTTGGTTCATTTGAATATGAATGTAAGATGGATAAGTAAGTGGAATTTTCATATGGGACCTGTTCAATTGTCAATTTTTTTTTTTTTGTCTTGCTGGTCCACAGTACACTATCCCCTAAGCAGCTGTCATTTCAGCTGCCTGTGGGAAAACCTTCCTTCTTTGCAGTTCAGTAGTGCTGGCAGCAGAAGGGGAAGGGGTTAGAGAGCAGGCAGGCAAACAACCAGAGAAAGCAGCATTACCCCCAAGTTCTGAGGTGTCTGTTAGAGAGCCCTTTAAGCAACACCTTTTTAGAACACATTTAATATTATAGTGTGTTGATGGAGTGTTATAGCATACTGTGGAGTGTCCTGCTGTGGGTGCTACAGTCTACACTGCCCTCTAGGTTTGTATAGGTATATTTTGAGTACTGGAGCTTTAAGGAAAGTAATTTAGGTCATCAGAGGACAAGAATTTAAATGCTCTCATGCTTATTGCATTACTGTAGTTAATTTTTTCGTTTCAAGCAATACATACTTATTTAAGTAATGTGAGCAGAAATAATGTATCATCCTCTAAATTGCAATACTGAGGATTAGCCCAGTAGTTCTTGACCCAGACAATGGAAGATAAAATACTGTCTTTTTGCACTGCAGTCTCAGTCCACCAATGCCATATCTCAGGTTGTATAATGTTCAACTTTCCTTTTATCTCTTTCTTTCTCCTTTGTGTCCTCAAGGCTTCTGCTTCTCAGGCATGCTCTCACTTGGCCTTAGGCAGCTTAGACTCTAGGTGAGATCTACTGTTTTATTGTCAAACTGGGGAAATGGTCAGAATACCCCAAGAAGAGCCAGCATGGTCATTACAATATTCTTATGAACTGCCTGTGTCATTTTGCTAAAACTTCCTGTAGAACCTTTCTGAAAAAAATATTATCAGCTCCTGTAAATTAAATTCATATAAATTTTTATCCATTATCTTAATACTCACTTTGATTATTGTCTGATGATTGGTTGTGTTCTAGAGGGATCTTGTAAAGTAATGGAACCACAAATTTTATCTTAAATCCCTTCCACAATTTTTTTTGTTGCTTTTCAGCTGGCACATACAGTCAGGTTATTGCATCTGAGAGCTGCTCCAGTGACTTCTGTGCAGTTCATTTTACCTCAGTAGTCCAAGGTGGTTCAACTATTTACTGAACGAGAGCCTTGCTTTATGATTCCTGTGAATACACGTTTGTTGTAGACTTATAACAACCTCCATAGATAGTGGCTCACACTGGAAACTGTGACAGATTCTTAACTATTTGAGCATGAATAGTGCTACCATAATTGTCATAATTGAACATAGGAACTGAGATTAACACAAGTAGTCTAAGCAGTTAGACTGAAATGTAAGCCCACATCTTTTCAAATGATAATAACCTTTTTGGTGTTTTGTTACTATTAACTGCTACTTCAACCACATTTTATGTTCACGTTGTACAGTGAAATAACCGACAGCAAAAGATGTTCTAGTTCTAGATTAAAACATACTATAATGTGCTCAAAGCTTTATTGTCCCTTTAGGTTGTTGTTTTAAGCTACAGTGGAATATTTTCTGAAGTCCTGAACAACTGTTTCCAATTTAGAATTAAATGTGCTTTCTGCTTATAGTAGTGCTGCTGATGCAGTGTACCTAACAGGCCTGTCACTTTTCTTGGGCAATTGTTTCTGTAGCAGTGTTTTCATTGGTAAATATATGAGCTGATAGCAAAGGAAATCATTAGGTGCTCTCAGTATTGCTGAGGCATGGAGCTAGAGCAGGTCAGTCACTGCATTTTGCAGATTGTGACATTTTAAATTACCTGTGCGCTACTGGAAGCAATCTGTGGACCTAATTAACATCTCACCTAATTAAAGTTAGGACCGTACGTAGAGAATTCTAGATAGTTTTGCACTGCCTTTATTTATTAAATATCATATTATTCAAATTAGCATCTTTAATTTCAGTATTGAAAACTTCAGATTTGTGTGCTGTTTTCTTAAGTGGGAGTAACTTTTTTTTTTTTCTCCTTCAAGTAATCAATGCACTGCTGAATGAGTTCATTTTAATGCACTCAATCATGCCTCTAATGTTTGTAGCTTACGGGCGCAAGCATCAGTAATGCAGGAATGTTATATGGCTTTAGTTTGGGCCATTTCATAAAATATTCATGGAATCAAAAATGTGCATCAAAATAGCGGCTGGGAGAATTACATTTATGTGCCTGCTTTTATGGCAGCTTCACATTTAAACCCATTTGTGTTAATATCTAGTCAATCTTTCTACTTAAAAAAAAAAAAAGGCAAAATAGTAGTCTCCATATATACCCCTTTTGGTTTGATATCTATTTTGATATAACAAATGTGTACTTTTGGATTGGGTTTTAGGAAGGGGAATTATAAAGGAAGTTTTAGAGAATATAAAAACGTTTCTCTTCAGTATTTACAAAATTACATAGAATTATTTTGCTTGAATGAATAGATTTATTTTTTTACTTCGAAGCAACTCAGTGAAAACTGTAGCACAAATCTTAGTGCATACATACATGTAGTTTCTATGAAAATACAAGGAATTTCTAAAATTTGAGACTGTTGGAGCTGAGTAATGTCTTATATTCATATAATTGTTTAAAACCATTTTTTTGCTCCCAAAATTATATTGTGACAATGTTGGCCTCCCATATTTAAGATTAACTATTGCTGACAGGGTTTCTTTTGTTACGCCCTGAGTTATATTAAACTGTACAATTTTAGTAGTGGTAGTACATATGTTGTAAGAGTTACCTTTCTGGTTTTTGATTCCTTTTATAAGAAAGGAAGAGATATATCAGAGATTCTCAAATTCCATTTAGTATCCACACAGCAAAATTCTGCATGGCACTATGAGAAGAAACATACAATTGCTATTAATGTTGTCAACTTTAAATAGCTTTACTGCTTGGTGTAACATTTTGCAAATAGATTTTTCAAATATAGACTTCCTAGAAACACCTTCTGGATTTTCTCTTTGAATTCCTAGAGATAAAAAAATACATTTCTGCAAAGTGTTCCAAGTGATTTTTCCTACTCCATTGTTTTTCCTCTCATTTTGCTTTTTTTCTCCTTTTTTTTTTCAGTTGATAATAAAAGTCATTTAACACTCTGCCTTGTCACTGTTCAAGTGAGATAAAAATGCTCTTACTCTCAGAAATGTTCTGCAATTGGCTTATTACTTTCTTGTAATGTTTTTCAAGATTTTCAGGCAGCATCTACATATGTCTGCATGTGTGCCAGCAGTTGCAGTAGTTCAGTGTTTAAAAAGTGGATTGCACAGACCAGATCAATTCCAGCTGAACTGACTCATGACAGGGAATAAATGTGCTGTCCCCTTGAAAAGATAGTTTTCCCACAACATTTGAGTTCCACATAAACACTACGGATTAAAGAAATAGGCTGATATGTCATTTGCCAATGGCAACAAGGGATTTCAGATTATTTTCATGGAATTCCAAATTCTAAAATGTTTTACTGTCCATGAATTTGAGAAGTTTTATTTAAAAGAGTCTTCAGTAAGCAAATTTGTAGCCACATAAGGGCTTTCAGGTCAGTAATTCCATCTCTTCCTTGTTTAGGGAACTAGCAAGTGTTTTGGCTTTTGGCTCAGCATTTTGTTTTTGGTATTTCTGCGAGCAGATTGTTTTACTTTTTACTTCATAATCATGGTAATTCAGTGAAGCCAAATGTAGTATGGGTCCATTTGACTATTACCGAAAAGGTTATATTGCTTTTTGTATTTTGAAGCTTGATGTAGATGAATTGTTTCCATAGAGGTTTCACTGAGACCTGGTAAAAAGAATGTCAGGTCACAGTTCTTATGGTTTGGTCAACTCTTGAGAACTATGGAGTACATGGAATGTGTGAGTTCGATTTTTTTTTTTTTTTTCAGTCTGACAGGGACTTTCTCAGGGGATACTGTGAGTGAGAAAGCATAGGAAAGATCTACCATACCTGATAGTTCTAACAATCTAAACAATAGTTCTTAAGGTTGCAGGTATTATTTACCTAAATGATGTGTCCCATTAAGAGATTATATTACAGAGTTTTAGGAGAAACTCAGATACTTTGTTCAGCTTCAAATTAGACATCCAGGTGATATCACTCATTTGTTTGCTGCCTCCCATTCATACTAAAAGTTTGTGAGTAACACATGAATCAAATTCTATTATTCTAAAGAATCCATACACATCTAGTGGATCCAGATCACTGACATGTAGGACAATATCCTTCCAAAAGAACAATCAATTCATTATTGAACTTCGGGAAGAATTTCAAGTAGGAGTGTGTATGTGCTTGTGACTATACAAGTGACTACAAGTGTGACTATACAAAGTGCTAGATCTAGCTACTAATGTTAAATTTCAACTCAACTTTCCATCATTTTTCACAAAGCCAAAACCAACTTCTTCAATCAGTATCTTAAATCTGCATTTACCAACTTAGATAAGCGGAATTCCGAGTTGATGGTTCCCTAAGGAGTTAGCTGGACTGGACAGGCAGAAACTCAAATTCAACTGGAAGCCTCTGAAGAATGGACAGGAGTTTTCATCTGGCTTTAGCAAGTCTATATCTCTATTTCCTGTTACACGTACTGTCAGTGAGTCCCTAAACCACTTCTACTGGTTGTGATAATTTCCCTTCGCATTTCTGTTTGTTCAGTCCGATGTCAAGTATGTGATATTTTGGAAAGAATGTATAGATCTTCTCCTATTTTCCCAGTGGTTTAGGGACCACCTGTCCCATACCTGTCCCTAGCTAGAGTAGAACTGAATAAAGCCTGCTGGGTGCCCTTTCACCTGGCACTTCACTCTTCAGCACTTGTTGTGTCCTCTGGGACTCTTACATGAATCACGGGTCGTACAGCCTTAAAATAATTTGTCTGTGAAACTCATTTGATTCGTTGCCTCGTTGAAAGAGAAGTTTCTTCTGCTTGTCAGTTTTAGTTGAACTCATTTTAATCACCAGAGAAGCTTAATATGAAAATAAATTTAATTCTAATAAAGATGAGTTATGCTTTATATTGCAGAGTTGAAAGCATGGTTATAAAGGGGTAACATATGCAAAAGACAAATCTAAATTGAGTTAATAAGAGAAATCTGTCATAGCTGTTCTGCTGCCTCTAGGTTGGCTAGAGGCCTGGGGAACTAGCTTCATTTTCTCTAGGAATACTTAAAGAAGATCCTTCTCCATGCTTTTCTCCCTTTTTTTCCTACAACTTTTCTCCTTCCTGGTTCTTTTTGCAGTTTGAATGCTGCACTGTAAAAAAAACCCTGCAAAACAGTAATAGTTCCTTATGAATCATGTTTCAGAAGAGGTGTAAGCTACAAACTAAATGAGTTTAGTTTATAGTTTGTTTCAGCTTTTAATAGAAATAGCATTTGATAGTATTAATGATCTATGGGACAAGATTCCTCCATCACACACACACAAACTCATGAAGGCAGGGTCACATTCACCAGTTCTCCGTGCTATAGAATATTCTCTGTTAACCAAGGTACTGTGACCAGAATGGGGTTTTTTTTAATTATTTTCAATGTAAATGGTCTCACCTGCTTCACAGCAGTTTTTCTGTACCCATTATGTATGAGGAAAAGCTTTTCTGTTCTTTCCAAGGGCTTTGAATGTCCATTGTCCAGAAAACATAGAAAGCTCCTCGACTGAATTGTATGCACAGAGATAAATCTAAATGAAGGTGGAAGGAAAACTACTTGCATGTTAAAATGAATGAACTCTATCGTCAAACTTTTCTTTGCCTTAAAGATATTTGAGTAACTTATTGAAGACCTTGAAGTATATTACTTCAGGCTCAATAATTAATTTATCAATGGTTAATGCTCTTGCAGTAAATCTACTAGATAAACTCACCAGAGCTGGCCTGGTAATAATTGTTGAATAAATTACTTTGCATAATAATTCTTTTTTCATCAATTAATTTATTTGAATAAAGATTATTATTTTTTCCCCCACAGTTTTGGTACTTTTATCCTCCACATTTCAAATCTTTCAGCACAGGTTTTCATTATGGAAAAAGAAACGTAAGGAATGGTTTCAATTGTGATTATTTATGCATAGATGTAATTTTAATATATGAGAACAACAAAGGCTTTATTCATGAATATAGAATAAATTTACTTTCTAGAAAATTCTGACTTTGCCTTCTTGGGATCACACCCCCTTAACATTGTGAATCTACAAAGGAAAGATCATTTAAAATGTGATAAACTGTAATTATAGCATTACTGGCCGCTGTGAGATTTGACAATTTTTTCCAGTGATCTGTGAGTTACGTATTGAAGATTCTTGAAAAATCTGTGAAATGTTTGGCTGCAACTTACTTTCTAATAATAAAATTATTATAATCTACTGACTTTTAAAATTTTTTGTTGATTGAACTGATCTTAATTATGAATGACATTTTTCAGGTCATGTCATGGAAGCTGCTGAGCATTATGAAGCATTTTATCAGCTAACAGAGGGATCATCATGGACGGATGAGACAGGCCATACTTACAATTTACTGGCATGTGAGCATCTCTGGAGAATTTATACATTACTAGCAGACAAAATGCTAGAAAATAAAGAACACCAAGAGGCCATCAAAACACTAATAAAAGCTTTAAAGATGGCAAAAGAAGGTAGGTGGAAAATAATGCTTTCCCATCCCTTTATTCTCTGTGAATGTCATGATGTTCCCAAGAGTAAAGTAGAAATTGTGAAGTGTTTGGGTGATTATTTCCTATGAAATTCAAAGACAAATGCTATCAATACACTTGCAGATCTCACTAAGGCAGAAATGCCTTCCTGCTGACAGCAAAGAAACTTTTAGATTCCTCAAAGCTTTATCTCTAAACAAACCTGACAATCTTGTGGGAATAATAATGTAAAACTGTGAACCCATAATCAGAAAGTGAGGTCACTGATGGAAGCTTAGGTCACTGATTTTGATTGGCTAGTCACTGTTGATTTGGCAATTTTTGAGTGATATTATCTGCCAGAAAATGACCTTTTCTCTCTACATAGTTATTTAGTACTTGCAAAAAAACCAGTTTTCTTCTTCTGAATATCTTAATATACATAAATACTCTGAAACCTAAAGTAACAAATTAGAGAATCAGAGAATAGCGGAGGTAGGAAGACAGACCTCTGGAAATCATCAGGTTGGCTAGAGCAGTCTGCCCAGGACTAGATTGAGTCAAGATTTTAGTATTTCCACAGGTGGAACCTCCATAACCACTCTGGGAAACACTTTCTGCTGTTCAAACACCCTCACAATTACAAAGTGTTTTGTTGAGTTCGGATAGAATTCCATTTTGTGCCTTTTTCTTGTCCTGTCGCTGAGCACCACAGAGAAGAGTCTGGTTTCCTCTGCTTTCCTTATGCCAAAGAGGTACTGATAAGATCGCCCCTGAGCCTTCTCTCCTGTGGTCTCAATGGTTCCAGTTCCCTGAGCCACTCCTCCTAGGAGAGATGCTCCCAGTCCCTTAAGTCATCTCTGCAGCCCCTTGCTACTAAACTCACTCCGCTATGTCCCTCTCTCTCTTGTTCTGGGGGGCCCAGAATGGGACACAGAACTCCTGGGATCAGCACACCCTTGCTAAATAGTGGCAAAGGATCACCTCCTACATAACCTGCTTGAAATGCTCTGCCTGATGGAGCCTGGGATCCCATTGGTCAGTTCTGCCATGAACGGGCATTGCTGCCTCATGGACTCGCTGTCCACTCGGAAAGTGATGTCCTTCTCTGCTGAGGTCCTTTCCACCCAGTCAGCTCACAGCCTGAGCTGGTGCCTGGGGTCGTCCTGCCCCAGGTGCAGGACTGTGGATTTCCCTTTCCTGACCTTCATAAGACTGCCAAAGTCCCTCTGAATGGCAGCACAACCACCTGCCTTCTGGATCAACCCTTCCTCCCCAGTTTTGTATTGTCCGCAACATGCTGAGGATGCACTTGGTCGCCCCAATCTAGATCATTAATGAAGATACTAGTCAGTATTGGTACCAATATTGATCCCTGAGTACTCCACTAGTGACTGAGTGACTGGCCTTCCACTGGACCTCATGCTGCTGCTTACACCCTGTTGAAGGCCAGTAGCTCCTCTACTTTCGGTTTACCTCCCTGTTTATCTAAGTGATCCTTCATCAGAACCCATATGAAGATGTTATGGGAGATGGTGTCAGAAGCCTTGCTAAAACTGAGAAAAAAAAACCCACTCTTACCTTCATCCATCAAGCCTTTCATCTTATCATAGAAAGCCATCAGGTTGGTGAAGCACAAATTTCCTATTTGAAATCCATGGTGACTACTCCTGATTGCTGCCTTGTTCTAAGAAACGGCTCTATGAAGCTTTGCCCATTTTGTGTGGATAGGTTTAGGATTGGGGGAATTAGAATAGCATTTGAATGCTACATGTAATGTGAGATGCTGATCAGCTAGAAATACTGTGCTCTGGAGCTTTTTTTTACATATGAGAGGAATGGAAAAAAGAAAGCAAATCTTGCCAGTTGACTTTATGAAAACACACATATTTTTCCAGATTTTTTGGGGGGAAGCTTAATAATGCTTGTTTCTCGAAAGATACTGTTAATGGTCCACTTCTACAGAATTACTTTTTCTGGATGATTTTCCTAGATGGTTATTGGAGGGCTTCTCAGAAGTAAGATAGCAGTTTTCCAATAGTAACCTTTTTCCATTCAATTCACAGCAATTCAAGAACCTTTCATGGTATTCCTTAAGGGGCATATTTTGCATGTGAATTGCACATACAATTAATATATAATATTAATTCAATATTTATAAGCAGATACATTAGATACATTTTTTTAATTTAATAATGTATGCCCAACATTAATCTGTTTCCGAGTCTTTGAGTAATAGTTGGGATAGATAGAATTAAAATATCAAAAAGGGCCAAAAAAATTTAAAATATTTTCCAAATTTTAAAATAAGCTTTGCTACAAATGAATATGTGACTATACAGGTAGATAGTATAACATAGCATTCCACAGAAAAGTATAAAATGTATTCAATGAAACAAAGAAATAAAAAGAAATACCTTTATTAGGCCTGTTGATACTCTTGGAAAAAATGAACAAGCTTTCGGGCATCTAATCCTGTGTGAATTTTGCTGTTTATTATTTTTAAAAGTGCTAGCAAATTATTTCTGTTTCAGGGGATTTTATTCTATAGTCTTTGACTTCAGTAACTCTGAAGAACCAAAATTTCTTATCTTGCCTTATCTCATGAAGGGTAATATTTTAAAACACCATTTGAAATCCAAATGCTTTTCTGTTGTAATTTTGGGGAAATAAACTGAACAGGACTTGGGGGGCAAGGATTCAATTCTTTCCACACTGAATGTTTAATTTGTGAACTATATGATTGTATTTGGCTGTTTTTTTCTTTTAGTTAAATCACTAAATAACCTATTTTTGGTTTATGTGCATTTTAGTAGATCTGTTTTGTTAGTTGCCTGTTTAGAACTTTTCTCTTGGGAGAATGTACCCGAATACTGAGAATGCCAATACAATCAAGCAGCTGAAGAAGGATACATGTACCCAATAACTTCTCCATTTCTTTCAGCTGCATCTGTTGATCAAGTACAAGCTTTTAACTTTTTCTGTAGCTATTGTCTCTAATACATGCTTAAATCACAGCTGGAGTAAAACTGCTGCTGCTAATATTTACTCAAGTAGCTGTAAGAATTGTTGATGAAATTTCCCATCAACGACTTCTTATTGCGAGGGAAAACTGCTGGAAATTAAGAGATTGTCAAAATGGATCTGATGTCTTCCACAACTTACTTTGACCAGGCAGATGTTCCAGTGCCATTACTTCAACTCAATCATTTTCAATAGTTTGTAAGGCATGTATTAAATATCACTATGCACAGTATACTTGCTGTTTTTCTCTTTAAATTTTAGAACTTCTTTCTGAGGAGTTCTCCAGTCCTCATTCCAGAGGAGTTCTCCAGTCCTCATACCCATACTGGGTGTGAGATGCCATCTCTAATGTCCATTCTGTCCTTCTGGACCATCATCTGGGGTTATGTATTTTGTGAATTAGAATTAGATAGTACCCACTTCAGACTCTCAAACTGTTCCTGAGCGAGGAAGAAAGTTTTTTACATCCCTAGCAACTTTGAACATTATTCTTTTGTAAAACTGCATTTTTGTACCCTTTGGCCTTATTACGCCTTTTAAGGGATATTGAGTATTGTGGGAAAAAATGAGGTTTTTGATTTACAAGCTTTTAATAATTTTAAGTAACTTATTAAGTGCTACAGATAGAGCACTGCTATGGCCTCAGCAATTGCTATCAGTCAGGGAGTTCCAGAACTAGATGTAGGCTTCTGTGTGTTTGGACAGAAATAATTAGTCTGACAATTGTAAGCAGGTAATCTCCCTTTTCATTGCAACTATATTAATTTATGCATTTTACAAACTACCCTGATATGCAGTAATGCTTCAGGTTGATTTTTCACTGTTCAATGTGTTCAATGAAGTAGATTGATATTGAGCAAAAGAAAGATTTTTGGCTCTTTTTAATGTAATTTTATCTACAAGTTTTTTAAATGGATACTTATGTTCTGGAGGGAAATTTCTGAATATAGTGTGATATAGTAACTACTTCTATAATTAACACATATTTATTTCAGTATTGAATTGATGTTTTTCTATTGAGGCTAAAATAGCTAAAAAGACCAGCAAGCAATTTGTTAGATCAGTATCAGTGAAACAAAACCTGGCATGAAAAAGTGTGATGTACCTCAGTTAGCAACGGCCTGTGCAGAATTTTCTATAACTACTGCTTGCAAGAATAACTTACCTATTTTTTTAGCTATTTTAGCCTACATTAGCTTGTAAAATAGCCATGAGAACAAAAGAGATGAAACTGGTCTACTAATGGTTCTCTCTTGATGTTTCACTAAGGTTCACGTTAGCAAAGTGCATGGATCAACATGTATTCTGTGTTTATATATTAGGGTGTATTACATATCTGTAGCTACTTTTTATTTTGAGTGATTTTCTGAAGTGAAAACACTAGGACTATTATTAAACACTTAGTGACAGAGAACATTACAGCATGTTAATTTGATTTTACTTCATTATTGAAAGATATTTTCTCTGACTTTGCTGAACCTTCTTGTTGAACTTTGTTCAAATCCATCGCCTCTCTTTTTAATTACCACTGGATATTTTTGGGTAGAGATAAATGGCAGGGGTAAGGAGAAGGAAAAATTCACTACAGTATTTTAACATCTGTATAGTATATAAGAACCTGCAAGAACTGTCTGCACTCATGTCATTTAGTTCAGCTTACATTGGTAACTGTAACTTTAATCCTTTCTTTAGCAGGTAATGTGAAGATGGAAGGAGAAGCTGCATATTGCTTAAGTTTGGCATATCATTTTTCTGGAGAACAACAGACAGCATTATCAGTAAGTTTATTTTAAAGTTGCTTTAGCTTTCTCAGTGCCTTTCTCTGCCTCCTTGGCATCTTAGGCACTTGGAGAGTGGAAAAGACTTGGAGAGACTTGGCTCACAGACCTTTTATATCGAGTTCTGTAGGCAGGGATCCATGTGGCTTAAGCACTTCTGGTTCCAGTAAGTTCCAGAACTGATGGAGTCCAGGTTTTCATACTTGGATCTGTAGAAATAATATAAATTGGCGATTCAGTTTATATGTAACTAGCTTTCCTTTTCCTGTATCTATGCATATATAAAACAGTTTTTATTTAGTTAGGGTTTTGTAAAAACACCTTTTTTTTGCAGATAAGTTTGATACAGTGTATTTCTGAGCAACAATGAAAAATGTATCAATTCACATGTTGAGTTTTTCAGAACATCAGGAATTTAGAAGAAGTATGAATTGCTTTTGGTATGAAAAGCTGTAATGATGATGCAATACCTTTTGTTGATACTTGAGTTCAAACTACTGTTCTCTTGTTTCCCTTGAGCCTTAACAATTCTAAGACAATGAGAGTTCTACACGTGGAATTCTTGTCTGGAAGGAGGGTTTCTCTAATTCCTCATAGATTCAGTGTGAGAGGAAAGATAAACAGCAACTTGATTTGTTTGTGCCAGTCATCAGAGAAGTCACAGTCCTCCGTGATCCTCTTAGAAATATTCTGTGGAAAATTAATTTGTTTGAATATTTTGTCCTTGATTATTGCAATTAATCAGCTGGATAATTATTATTTCTATTTGTTCCTTTAACTGCAGAGTGACTCAGTGTTCTATTAGTGAGCATGATTTATAGAGGTCATTCATTGTGGGTATTTGTTACGATGGTTTATTTTTTTTTCAGAAATAGACCACTAGAAGTCACAGAATGAGTTCAGCATACATTTCACTATTACTTGCATGGCCTCTGCAGTGTAGGAGGGGTTCTAGATTTCTGTCTCAAGATGTCCTTTACATGCTTTTTGTCATTTGTGATATGATTTTTCTAAAAGTTATTGACCATCTTTATGCATAATTCTTCCATGCTGATAGGCCTATCTTCTATATAAGTCAACTGAATTCTGGAAAGTGGGAGCCTGTTCTCACATCCATTCCCATTAAAGTCTGTAGATGAATGTCAAAATATTTCAAAATTTAAAAACTCTGTATAATTTTATAAAATTGTATCTAATAGTTGTTACACCAATGAGAATATGATATTTTGTCTCTCCCAGGAATACAGTATGATAGGCTAGACTAGAATTTTTTGTACTGCAGTTTACCTGACATTGTTTTTTGACTGACAAGTGTGTTGGCGTTCTTGCCTGAACAACTTTTCTGTTAATTTTCTGGGAGTCACAATACACTGTTTGAATTATGAAGATAAGCAAATGTGCTGAATAGAGAAGCCTGCATACATGCTTGATCTCTCCATCACAGGAGAAATTAATGATTGAACAAGACTGCACAGTCTCCTGGATATACAAAGGATCAAACTACCCTTGAAAGTGTCAAAAATATTAGGTGTCCTGGCATTATTTCCTTAGGATCAATTGTGTCTGTATTTTATTACTACTCCCTTCCCTTCATTGCTCCCCCATGTCTCCTGTCAAAAAGTTACAGCAATCATTTGGAAGTTCTATTTCTTTTTGTTGTATGCGGAATTTTTTTTTAAGGGAGCTTCTGAAACCTTGAATTTTGTAATATACTGCTTACTACTATTAATTTAAAATATATAAATAATAGGTTGTGCCTATTGTTTTTAGTCCTACAAACCCCCCAGACAGTTAAGGAAAGCAATGTGCAATTATGTTAAAAGAGCAAGAAGGTCTCTGTAGTACAAAACAAATGATACATTATTTTAAGAGTATAAAATGTTATTTTAACAGTAAGGAAAATACCAATACTTTTCTGTGTCAATAATATAGTGGCATTTCCTGATATAATGGCATTTCCAATAATATTACATAAGAAACCTATCAAGTACTTTCCTTCAGAAAATCCACTGTGTGCTATGGGATTTAGAAAAAGGGGTACAGTTTTATTTCTTGTTGTCTTATGGTCAACACAGACAGCAGTAAAGTAGCAGTGGTTGATGGTAGCGTAGAGCACAAGTTGTCTTCGCTCTCCAATTGGAAATCATTGCCTAAGATTTACCCTTCTGTTCTCAGTTTAATGGTCTCTGTATCCAAGGGGAGCTCAGATGCTTACGGAGATGAAATCATTGCATCCTGTTCCCAGAGGAGCACTGGTTATCATTACACATAACATGCAGACAATACTGCTTGGAGCCAGTTTGCCTCATGGTAATATGTAGTTCATCACCAGCTTCTGTAGCATGCTAAAGAGGTCTTGCCACACAGCTTGGGACTATTCGGGTGTAGACTCAGGGGTCTCAGCAGTTATTTCCCTGCTTTGCATCAGTTTTCATCTTCTTTATCCTTTTGTGCTGTGGTCCACCTCAGGCAGTCTCCTTCTAGGGGAATCTGAAAGGAGCAGCTGTTACAGACACCATTTCCTCCAATTGTTGCCACTTGGTTCCCTTTGCTCTTTAGCCTGCTGCTCCCTCCCCCAACATGCACACTCAGTAGAATGCATATGAACTTGTTTCTCTTTCATTCATGTCTTCTAGCAGAGCGGAGAAGCATATGTTCAAAATAGTCATTATCTGATGCAGTAATTAAAGGTTGAAATGATTAAGCTGCAGCCTATTCTATGAAAAAAAATATGCAGTCACTTTGTATCGAATGGGCTAGTTTTGTTAGAGGAGGTTTTTTATTTTCTGGGCACTTGGTGTTTAATCTAACGTGATTTGATTTGGTGTGTAATCTGTATAAATTAGTTTAATTTTATTTGATATATATGATTGATTTCAGTGGAGCCACTCAGATGTAAAAATATAAGTGTGTGCAAGTTTAAAAGCCTGAGAACTAATTATGTTCAATAGCAGTGGGGTATGTTCATAATATTTTTCGTATCATCTGGTTTATAATCAAGCCTAATAGCTTTTCAACAAAATACTAATAGTTCACATTATATAGATTTTATCTTAAGCATTATAGATTTTGTCAGGGAGAGTTCTCCATCTAGGCTAATTTTAAAGTAAAAGTTACTCTTGTTTTTTCTTCACACTCATTATATAAGCTGGGTATTAAGTGAGACGCTTCTGTGTCATTAGAAATCTTGCAGAAGGTATTGTAATGCAATGCTTGATGTGGGAATGTATTTTTTTTAGACTGGGCTTTCAAGAATGCTTCAAAGTGTAGGGTACCATGGTTTTTTTTTTTTCCAATTAGAATTGCATCCCAAATCATTAGGAAAAATCCAGCCCTCATTCTTCATCTAAGTGTTAGTTTTTTTCTAAGTATTCCTTTATTTTGGATATTGAATCCCGTGTGTCATATATATTACATATTTAAACAATGGAGGCAGTGTTCATGAGTACCTGAGATTCATGCCAAACTAAATGTGCTAATTTATGACATAATGCTATCTGCATGAATTGTCAGAATTACGATATACAAGCCACAGGCACAAAATTATCAAGAAAATTTATGAACTTACAAAGACATCTTCACATTCAAAATGACCCTATTAAAGTAATCAGAGGTGATTTATGGCCATAAACTTAATTTCTGAAAAATTCTGTGTCAAAACAACTGGAAATTTTGTCTCAACTCATGCAGCTAGAGAGAATATAAGTGTAGCTGGGGTGCAGGTATTCTGAACTTAGTATGTACAGTATATTTTATCTAATTGTATCTATTATATCCAGTTATATAGATTATGCCTGTATGTATATATGTATGGGCTTGGTGAATCAAGGAGGAGCTTAGCAAGTAAAAGAACTCCAAAAGGTAGAGTGACTGTTATCCTCTTTTCTTCCAAACGTTGTGGAAGGTGGTTGAGAAGAATGAGCATCATTCCTGTGAGGTTTGCTTACTATTCTAGTGCTTTACTAGAAGGCTGAACTTCAAGATGTTTTTTTGTCAGTGTGTCTGTCTGGGTTTAGGTTTACTGTCTGGATTTACTGTCACCGAGTTTAGGTTTAAGCTTTCATTACTGTTACCACAAAAAAAACCCCGCTCAAATGGAGACTCACAATACACATTAAAAGATACTATTCAATGGAAATTATTTCTAACTTCTTTCTTTAAATCAGCCAGCTTGTCCTTTATTCATCTCTAAGTGATATTTAGCCATTAGTAAAGAAGTGTAACATTTTCAGCTTAGCAAATGGCATCATGTACTTGAAAAAACATTTTGGCATACCAGTTTAGGAAAAGGTCTCATCCCTCCTAGAGGCTTCACTTTCATTGAAGTGATTTTTAAATTGTTCTTAAAACTGTATTCATGTAGGAATTTAGTGGTTTTCATATCTGAGGAATGAAAAACCAGACAAAACTCTGAGTCACCTTTGAAGGTAGGCACTTCTTATTGATGTTAATACTCACAGTGGATTATGTAAAGAGAAAGGTGTGAACCAATCCTGAAACTGGTTAAATTTCATGTTTCTGAAGTGTCCCACTGCTGCTAGACATTGCTGAAGATAGTACAAACAAAATTATGTGAGAAAATTAGTATTGGGAGTGGACTTTGTCCTGACAAAATCTACTGACTCAAATACTGAAGGAATTAAGAAACTAAAAATTATTTGTATTGAGAATCATAAAGAAGACCTGAAACTTCAGGAAAGAGGTGAACGTCTGATCATTCAACTAATTTTTCTGATGTTACTTTAGAACTTAATTCTTAAAGTGAAAGAAAGATCTAACGTCTTTATTTGGATACGAAAGTTAACATTCTCTTAGTGAAGTAAGAATTTCTTCTGTTGGTTTAATTTAAATAATGTTTTTCCTATCTTAACCATTTTCTGAGTAGCCCTGAGATGCAGTAATGCTGCTTTCCTTCAATACTTTTCTGTATACCACACAAATTTGTACCTTGGTGTTATGGTGTCCACTACATTTGCCTTGAAACATGGCATTGTTTTCCTTTTGAGTCCGTGGTTTAGATTGTATTTTGCTTGTTAATGGCATCAGAATAAATTCCCTTAGTAAACTGGATTTTTGTCAAGATAAATGTGCCACAAGAATATCTTAAATGCAGTACTGTTGCAGAATTACAGTAGTCAATTTATAAAAAAATTATAGAGCAGGAGAAACAAAAAATATTAAATACATAAACAATCTATTACCTGATTAAAAAAATCAGATTACCACATTTTCTTGTTTCCTCAAAGAAACAATGAAAATAAATGCACTGGTAACTTGTTGATATTAACCTTACTCTTCAGGAGTCTCATGTTCCATAGGAATGGCTGCCAAACACCATAAATGGGTGAATTTCCATCTCATCCATGACAATTTTCAATTTACTCATTCATACATCCCGAAAGAGTAAGACAACTGCAGTGAGTTGCAGGTTTGACTGCACGATCCATGAGATAAATCTCTAGCACCTTTTCATAATTTAGGATTATTTGACCACTGGTGGTCTCAGGAATCTGCATACAAGTTGATGACAAAACATTTAAAACTCCAGTTTTGGGGGCTATGCCTGGAGGACACTGTTTTGTTTGTTTTTAATTCCGAAACAGTACGAAAGTTGCTGGGGTTGTATATATTTATAAGATTTATGCAGCCTCACTTAAAATATATATATTAAACATCCTGCATTTAGAAGTCATGCTATTTAACATATCAAATGTGGTTTCCCAAACTTCAAACTCTATTTTTTGGTAAGATTTTGACTCAGGATATCTGCTACAAAATGACAAGTTTTATTATTGCCTTACACACGCATTTGCACGCACAGATACTTTCCATATGACTTTGCAAAGAACTGGAGGGGACTGCAGTGTAGCACCAGGAAAAGTATATTTACATAATAACAGATATTCCAAGATCAAGAGAATTACTTGTATGACTCTGAATCATTTCCATGAAACTATTGCTAGCTCTTATGTTTGAACTCAAAAGAAGCAAATTGTAATTGTCCCTTACTGGAGGTTTGCTCAGCTCTAATTTGTTGAAACATTGAGGACAAAGCCATAAAAATTCCTTAGGGAATAAAAGGGAATAAAAATATCTTTGCATCTGTTTTCACCAAGGCATGGAGCCTTTGCTCGGGTCCCAACTTTTTGATTAAGTTGCTGAGATGGAACAACCTGCATGTTCTCTGCCAGGTATGGTCAGTGCAGATGGCTCTTCCTTATGTTTTCCCAGGCAAGGTAGGAGCCAGATTGTGAACACAGCTATACACTCTGATTTGTGGGAAAGAAGGTCGCAATTAGTCCACTTACCCCAACTGAAGTCTCTAAAACTCCAATAACTATCTTCTGTCAATTAAAAGATGTGATTTAGGCATTTTCTATGTACTCTGTTGAAACTTTTTTAGAGTAGCTAATAAAATATGCTTCATTATTTTCCTTTTTTTCCTCCTTTTTTCTTTTCTTTTTAAATACCTGCCAATATAGAAGTTTCCACTGATTTCATTCTCACAGGCTAGAAATAAAAAAGACAAAGCTGTATGATAGAGAGGTTATTTACCGTATGAACTTTAGACTATACTGGATTTCTAGCTTAGGTGTCCTGAACCTCAGCACCTAAATGCTGTTTATAATAGAGGGAAAGAGATAGTTACAGCATGTCTAAGATTGTAGCTTATGTTATCTGAGAAACAGTGGTGTGCAAGATCTTAGGTACTGTCAGTCCATTAGTGTATATCCCTTAGGGAAACTGCTCATACTATACCCAGGGCTGTAGCAAATGGCTGAAAAAATGTATGAGAAGTTTTCTAATTCCGTTAGATAATATGCTTACGGAAATCAGACTCTTAATGTGTTTTGAGAAATGAAACATTTGTACCCACGCTGTACAAATTCAGGAAATTCAGTACTTAAATGCAAATGTATTCATAATCTGGGAGGTTTTGTTTTCCATTGTATAGTTAATTCTAATGAACAGGTTATAAAAAAATATTCTGTAAAGTAAGGCTTTTAAAATTGGATTGGTTTCTCAAATTGGCATAGTTCAAGCTACAGCAATTCACTTATTAAATATATGTTTAAATTTCAATTCAGTTATTCTCATTGACTTCAGGGGGACAACTCATATATTCCGGTGTAAGCAAATGCGTAACAACCTTGCTTGATCAGGACCATCGATGGCTAGATTGGAGAATAGGTCTTGATTCAGCCATTAGGTCTTAAGGATTTTAAAATTCATCCTTTGATAGATAAATAACCTGAGAAGTTAAAACACTGAAGCGTGCCAGTGTAAAACCTAGAGCTTCCTGCCTCCTTGCTAGAAGCAATTTGTTTTGCTGTTTTGCTTTCAGCTTATGTATTATTTCAGAGCTGATCAAAAGAATTGGTAGCAAAGTGTGAAATAAATTGTACTTCTAAATAAATCGATTTCACATTCCTTGGTGCTTTAAATGATTTTAGTAATATTAATATTTAAAATATTTCTGTCTGAAATCTTTTTATGACTACACAATATAGCAGTAATGGCCACCATTTCATTCTGCTGTTTTTCATACTAGTATATTACACAGTAAACATAGTAAAAATACTATCTTTTAGCAGTGAAATGGATGCAAAAGATTTCAAGTGTCTATTTGCATGTAAATGACTCAAGTTTTATTCAGTCAATAAGAACAGTCTATTAATCCTTTTACTACATTATGTGGGTTAAAACTTAAAGAGTATAAGGTTTTCAGCTGAATGAGAACTTTTCCTTAACTTCCATATTGGTTTGCAGAAAACTGATGTTTTTTAATTGACTTAAATTGTTTTTATACTTTCCCAGTTTATCTCTGCACTTTTTACATTTTGTTATGCAAATTTTTAAAGTTTGTTTGTTTGCTTTTAGCTACGAAAACTTTGTGTAGTTAAAAATATCTGTTCAAGACTGGACTAAAGATATTAATGAGGATGAAAAAGAATATTTATAGGTGCTTTGTCTAAGAAGTAATGGGCATTTAAGCATGCACATACATATAGCATGATATTAATGTCTTAGCAGGCTACAGTGATCTGACAGCCAGGTACATTCATGTAGACACAACAATCTGATAAAAGCAGTCCAGACATCTGGATCACAGTGCTGCTATACAAAAACATTTCTGAACGATTCATATTATTGCACTTACCCAAATTTCCAATCTTCTCCACCCCTTTCTCCTCGTTCCTTTCTCCGGCTCTGCCTTTGTCTCTTATGTACTTGCAGAATCTCATTTTTCCTTTACAAGTCACCTCCATCTGCTTATGTGTCAGAGTGGCCCTCGTGCCACACATCACATTGAGGAATTCTCAGGATGAAGGGCTGTATTCACATCACTACTTCTGTCTCAGCACTGTTTCATGCTTGTCACTGCTCAGCACTCAGCGCCACACTGCCTTGTTTTGTCAATAACCATTTATTTGTTGCTGGAATAGTAGCAACCATTACATCTGACCTCCCTGTTTCATCAATTATGAATAGATTATTGGATGTGAACATCTGCAAAAGCTTGCTGTTGAACTTACCTCCTGGCTGGGATTAGATAAAGTATTAAACTGTTGTTTATTGTCAGGCCAAAACTCTACTGGGAAGCCAGGGAATTCCAAGACTAGCAGACTCCCATCAGCAAGCACCAAAAATTGTTTAGTATTGCCACCGTTTCCCATAAGATCGTAGCCATTTATTATTTACACTTATTACTAGTTGTTATAACATACTTGATAAAAGCTCTTGGCAGGCACAGTGTTTCCAGCTATTGTCACATCTGTCAGGATGGAAAGGATACATAAACTGTTTTTTCCTCCTGTATGGCTGTTAAAGGGTAACAGATGAAGCTTCTTCACTCCAGACTGCTAAGCCATGCTTTATTTTGAAGAAATATGTCAACAGTGGCTGGTTTGGAAAACATTACATTCCCATCCTAAATAAAGATTACAACAACCTTTTCTAGGGCAATGTCTTTTGCGGTAAAGATTTCAAATTGTACAATAATAACAAACTAAAATACCTGCATTTGATGTTTGCATAGGTTTTTGCTCTGAAGAAGCTGGATGATTTTTTAAAAAATTTTTATTTATTTTAATAAAACCCTTTATAAGGTATAGGAAATAAAGAAATGATGACTTCATTCTTTCAAAGTTGTTGGTGTAGACAGTCAGAATTATTACAATTATTAGTGGCACAGAAGGTCAGAATTAAGGACAGTAATACAGAAACTAATACAGAATAAATAAGAAGGATGGGAACACAAGTTAATGTTTATTCAATCATCTGTACATTTCATCTCATTTAAGTTTCCCGTGCAGCAAAATGAAGCATACGGGGTGAACTCCTGACCTTGTGGAAGCCAACAGAAGTTTGAAATTACTCTGGGGAAAGGAACTTTTTCAATTAGTTACTTGTATTTACATATCATCCACTCAGAATCAAAGTAAAACGTACATACTCTGAATATTACGTGAAGAATACAAGTAAGACTTAATACAGGCAAAAAGCCCTAAGGTCTTACTTTGATAGACTGTTAAGAAATGAGTGAAATGTTTGTCTTCCCTCCTTTAATCCCTCAAAGAGATGCAGCCACAAGTAACCTGAAGCATATATTGCTGTGCATTTACAGAGCATAAAGGTAAACATTGCACTTGATAGCCAAGTATATCAGGGGAGGGAGGATACAGCAGTTACCCACAGGGAGAGTGTGAACCAGGCAGCACCTCAGTGATGTCCGAGTAAGAACCTGTGGAAAGTCTTGAACCAGGGTGTTCCACTTTGTCGTTTGACTTGGACAGACTTCTGGGTGGATTCTTCTACTTCCCTCCCCTGTCCCTGATTCCCTTGCTCCAAGATGTGTGCTTATGGTATGCGTTATCAAAATACCCACAATAAAGTCCCTGGAATAGAGTTCTGGAACAGACCAGTTTGGCTAATTCCAGAAAAAGTCCTTCTGTCTCTGTAGGAAGAATGACAATGTTTGTGCATTTCTGATTAATTTTTTTATCAAAAAATTTATTATTTTTTTATTTATCAAAAGCAAACAGTCCAGTGTAATTGGATGGGGCTAAGGGCAAAGAGTTAATATTCACAGAATTTGAGTTGGTGAATTTCGGTTGTGGGAAAAGAGGGGGAACTAAGAGTTCTGGAAAATCAGGGACTGCTCCCTCTTTCCCCAGTGGGGCACCCAATCTCTGTATCCCTTAACTGTGTGGTTCTAGACAGAATGCTGTATTGCTTCTACCCTGGATGCTCACTATACCTGAGTACATTTAGCATTTAACAAGGTGTGTCCTGCCATTCAGATGGTATTGATGCATGATTTTCCTGGGATCAGTGAGCTCTGCTCATTTTGATCAATGAAACAATACAGTTTTCTTATTGCTGTCCAACCTCTCCCACACTGTTCTGGCCAAAATAAGAATACATCTGGGTTTCTGTTGTGAAACTTTTCTTACTCAGCATGGCCACAGGCATGTAACCACTCACGTTATGGTTATAAACACTGAAATTTTTAGTAATTTCTAAATATGCATTTCTTATGGAGCTACTGGGCAGAGTTCACTGAACTGCAGAATGCCTATGCATACAGTTCTGTTGTCTTTTATTGTCACTGGGCTGCATCAAAGTGATTATTTAGAGACCATCAGAACTATTTGTTTTTTTTCTTAAAGTATTTAAGAGGTACTAAGTGGTATGAGGCCAGCAGTCTCACTTCATTGCATTGTCTGTCTTGCAACTCCTATTGTTGGCTTCAGAAAAATACTGTCAGATGCTGCGAGCCAGGCTGGGCCTTGGCCTGTGTCTGCAGCGCCTGTCAGAAATCATTAGCTGGTGATCTCTTTGACTAATGTTCCTGCTGATTGTCTGATTCATGTTCAAGATCTGTAAATGAGGCAGAAGCATCTTTACTGCTCACCAGCTGTGAAATGGCTCAGCACAGCTAGATTTTCAGAAATCAAAATAAAGGTATTTCCAATAAAGTTTGACAACAATATCAAGTGTAAAGCTGAGAGCAAATCTATGTTTTTGTGCTTTTTAAGGTTACAGTATTATAAATCGATATTATCTCATTGTGCTTTTGGCAGAGTAATATATTTTACCAAAACAGTAGTAGTAGCATTAATCTTGAGTTGGATAGACATTCTTTATTCAACATAAATTCATACTTTTGATTTTACTGTTTTGTCCATTATCCCCAGATGTATGAATGTTTAGCACAACCTCTGTCCTATTATCTGAGTCCTCAGTGTATACTAATGAGATGTGTGCATGTTTTTATGTACATATAAAAGAAGTACAGGTGTGACAACAATAAAAAATAAAGGGTGGGATTTTGGGGTTGGGGGGGCCTTGGGGGAGGACGTGATGTATCTGTTTTATATTAATGGAATAACCCCAGGAGAGTCACACTGGCATAATGCTGAGATGACTGAGAAGTAGATCTGGGCCTGAGATCTGACTAATATTTTTCTTGGCAGAGGAGGTAAATATGAAATTCACCACTAGCTAGAGAATTAGTGCAAGAGCTATACCATAAATAGGCTCTAGTTTGAGGATTTAAGCAGAGCTCATTATTTTGTTTTTACACTGTAACTAATTGTAGACACAACAGTCTTACATACACCCAAGAAGGGAGGTGTTTTTTATGAATGGATGCTCCCACAGTAGCTCTCCTCCTCCCAGGTGCATGTGCCTCCACCTTTTAGTGCTAAGCAAGAAAACCAGGGAAATTGTACAATGGATTCTATTTTTTTTTAATTTCTATTTTTGAGCCATAAAGGCAACTTTTTCCTTTTTTTATTTTGTCTTTTTTTTCCCTACATACCCCAAAGTAACAGTGGATGGCACGTGGGAGACAGTTGACTATTACACAGAACACAAAGCTGAAGTCTTCACCCTGCCACCTTTCCACCTCCTGCATGGATGAGAAAAAGTGATCGGAACCCACTGCTCATTTTTGTATTAGACTTTGATTTTCATTTTATTTGGTTTTTGTAAACTAGTATTTCCACTGCAGACCCTCAGAAGTCAAAAGTTTGAGATAATCAGTGTGGTTGGTCACATAGAGCCAAAAACTAATCCATGACCATAATCAGTGCAGTTTTTATATAGAGGTAGAAAGAACTGTACATTATTCTAACCTGTTCAACTTGTTATACAATAATTTTTTCCCACTAGTTGCTAGGAGTATCAAACTCTCTTTGAAATAGAAATTTTATAATAATGTTATATGTGTGATCAGGATAAATATATTGTAACAGCTTCCTTCCTCAGAACTCTTTGTACATAGTTAATTCTAAAAAAAAACAAAACAACAAATATAAAGAAAATATAAAAAATATAAAAATATAAAATATAAAGAAAAAAAAGACCTTATGACCCTTCAGTAACTCTAAATCTCTGAAAACTTTGTCTAACTTTTGAGAAGGAAATTCAGCTAAATTTGTGCAATACCCAAACTCACTGTTTTTAGTGTACATTACAGGTATAGATTCTTATGTATTAACATGTTCCACCTCTTTCTTGGATGTCACCATCCTCTGTACAGACTGGCCAAAAAATATATATATAAAATACCCATTTCTGGCTACGCTTCTGTCTAAAGGTAGGAAAACTTTCACTGGAAAACTATAAATTCCATTAGATCCAAATTATATCAACTGTGTTAGATGGACTGGTTGTTTGGGTCCCATAAAAATAAACAGGGAAATTTTCTTTCCCATTCATTGTTTTCAGGCAGTTTACAGATTCTGGCAGCTTCTCTCTCAATTCTACTTGATTTGGCAGAATGCAAGCTTTGTAGTTTTTCATTTTAAATGAAAATGAAAAGTGTGCTCTAATTGCAAGAGACTTTGGGTGAAATCCTCTAATGCTTGTATGTTAACCCAGCATTTTATCCTGCTCTATCTCTTTTTTTTTTTGTATCCTGAATATTGAAGATCAGGTATGCACCATAGCTGAGGAACCTGTCTTTACTTCCTACACATAAATGGATACTGGGCAATTGTAGCATACAGGGGCACTGCACAGCTCCTTTCCATCAAGCATGTGTCCCTTTCTGTGTCCCTACATATTTTCTGAAGCTGGACAAGTAATTTGAAATACAGACACAAAGAGTACACTTTCTAGTGTAATTTATCAAGTTTTCCTCCCTTTTATGTAAATGTTTTAAGTATTATTATCATTGTTTAGAATGAAATATCTGATTTGTGTACAGTAGTAGTAACCTGGGACCAAAATGAGCACTTCTCACAATATGAATGAGTGGCTTTATTTATTTACTTCTTTCTCGCAGCTGTTGCAGAGACGCAGTGAACCAACTTTTTACTTCAGCTACTCTGTGTATGGTTTTTCCTTGGTTTTATCTGTACTTTTTAGGCTTTGTGATATCTTTGACAGAAACAAAATGTACAGTAACTGAAGCCTTAGGTGCCTAAGTAACCTTTCTGTGCTAGATAGCAATGACTAGAGGACCTGTGTCCTAGTTAATATTGTAGAGGCCAGTTTAAACTAGTTATGATTTCAGTCCAGTACATAACATTTTTGAGACCTCTTGACACTCTTATGGCAGGTTTTCTAATATGAGCACAATTATTACAACAAGTGTTGTAGGTCCCTTGAGTCAAATGCAATACTAAGAACTTTTTTTTTGAACACTTGTGTGCATTTTTGTTACCATCCTGGGTTATTAGAAGGATGCACTGTAGGCCCTGACAACGTTAAGTGTGCATTCAGTTTAGGGTGAGTTCTGAGCTGATGTGACAATTTCCTAACTGAGGTGCCTTTTGCACTCTTTTTGTCATATCTGATGCATTGATAACTCAATTGGCAATGACCTTCAAGTATAGGATGCAATGCTGATGTACATGAGAACACAACTGATAAGAAAGTACTTGAAGGATGATAAATAGGACAGTGCACGTTAATAAGTCCTACTTTTTGTCCACACAGGGCTTATATAGCTAAAAAATAAGAGCCATGTCCGGGGATACTCCTGCATGTAGTAAAACTCTTTCAAGAACTAGGAAATCTGAGTAGTGGGAAATAATGATAGAAATAGTGACATCTCTAGCATTAGCACACACAGGTTGTCTTCTTTTGAACCATGCATTTTGCCAGTGACAAGGGATGCAATCTTAATAGAAAATGCCCTATCTTTACCTCAGTATAAATAGGCATCTTGGGGCATGCAGGATACTGTCATATCTCCCTGGGCATCTCCCATCCCCCTTCAGAGTTGGTAAATGACATTCACTACTCCTTTCTTGGAAATGTGCAAAAAGGATTTCCATAGAGAGTCTTTGGAGATTTCCTGTTTTCTCATGTGTGTAATAGATTGGGTCAAGCAACAGAGAGGAGGGGGGAAAGAATAAGATTTAATTTTATATGCACTCTCCTGTCATCACTATTGAAAAAAAATGGATGAGAAAAGAATTTCTGCAATTCAGGTGATGTCAGTGTTAAATTGAATTAAGATCGTATGTTTTTGTGCAGCAGCTGTAAGCCTTTAGTTATAGGAAGGTTCATAATAATAGAGTACATTCCAAACTAATGTTAGCCAACTGCTTGTGTGTGAATAATTACTCAGAAAAATAACAGTGTTATCTAAAGTACTTTAGGCCCACATAGATTAAATGTATAACCTATAACTCAGTTTTTGGGCATCTGAATTGTACTAAGCTAACTTGTGGGAGATTAAAGAAAGAAAAAAAATACTAAGTTGTATTTCAGCATATCGTTCTAAAACACTGTGAGTGCAAAGGATACCATTCTTAAGATATTATCAGAAACTCATAAAAGCACGGGCTCTTAAATTAGTTTAAATTATGGATAGGGAAATTTATATTGCAAAACAGGTACCTCTTTGATTTTTGCAAATTGCCAAAATACGGAGATTTAAATGAAATGCAAGTTGCATTTTTCTGATTTGTAATTATTGAGTGGTTTCAAACAACTATAAGTAATGATCAAAACCCTAGTCCCATTATGAGAACAGTTAGAGAACTTAGAGAACAGTTGTAGAAGGGGAAAAGCTTTAATTTTGTGTTCCATATGGACAGAGAGACTGGGGGGGTGGGAAAAGAAAAAAAGTGGAAATTCTTATCATGGTATTTTCTGGGTCTTATTTTCCTGTTTCACAGATTTTGAACACCTCTTTAGCAATATTCACAGCACTTCGTGATTCTGCTGGCCTGGGCAGAGCATATGCAGCTGCAACCAAGATCCTGGCAAGGTAGGTTAGCACATCCTTGTCTGACTGTCAGTGCAGATTCATTCAACTGTGAAAGACTTAAATTGTTAGAGGTCTGTCGCTTCCCATTACTGACTGCTTAAATTTTAAGCAGTGCCCTTCTTGCGGTAAGTGACCATTTCATCGAAAGTAATTTTAAACTGGTACACATTTTTTGAAGTGTGTGGTGCTAGCTTTTCTTTACCTGTAAACTATAACATGTCCTTTTTATTCCACATTTTGGGGCTTTTTAAGTTGTTGGGGTTTTTTTTTCCCCCACAAGTTTAGGAGAGACCTTACTGAAAATAGAAATGCAAGCCTATTTTCCAGGTTTATAAAGACAGGAAAAGTTGAAGAATGTATCCAGCTTCAGTAGGTGACTCAGTGTAATATGTTCTGAACTGTAAGTTTCCATTTATTGCACTGACTTCTTCTGTGGAGACATTTCTGGTTTGTGCATGTGTAACTGCATTTGTTGCAAATACGATGCTCATGTTCAATATTTTTGTTTCAGCATCTGGCATTAAAATCTTCTTCCAGGTGAATTAGTTTGAAACTACTTCAACTTCTGACACAAATGATTTCGACATGAAGTTGTGTAATGCAATTATCATATGAAGTCAGGGAAAAAAGAGACTAAAATGAAGGTTGCAGCTATTTCTTGATTCATCCTATGTTTGGGGACTTCAGTGCATATGATGCATGATAGAGGTTGGCAAATTGTTTGTGGAGAAGGACTTCTCACCAGGTTTGTTTCGGTGTGCAGAGCAAATTCTCCTCTTTGAGTTGGACCCCTTGTCTCTTGGCCTTTCAGAGCATATAGGGACCAGCCACAGCCACAGTTGTTTTCAGCTCTCTGATACATAATTCGTGGCTACTCGTATTCTGAGCATCCTAAATAAGGATGTGGGATAAGATACTCAAAGAGACACAGAACAGACTAAGAATACCAGGTCAAAACTAGGTTTCAACGCCGTCTTAAGCCTAACTGAAAACCCGCTGTTACAAAGAGTGGCTTTGCAATGAGTACAGCATTGTCTGAGCTCTCAGTAGCATTCATGGACTCCTTGTATTCACAGAAAGCATCAGTCTGGGTGGAGGGTGGGTTAAGATAGTCAAGAGAACACTCCTAGTAAACCATGTATATTAATTTCCTCCCTGTGTGATTTAGGCATTCTGGAATGAGGGCATATACATTTATTTACTCAGAACTTACAGATCTGATGATCCTTCTGAAGTCAGTTTGCTAAATCCTTCATCCGATAGACCATGCCAATCCAAATCCTTATCTTAAAAACGAATGACTAGTGATCTTCTGCTGCATCAAATCTGTACTCCACACTTAATGGCAACATTCTTTAGCTACCCAGGAATGGACAGTCTCACTGCTTTCCAGTTTGTAATTTGAAAAAGAGGGAAAACAGTAGGTGAGGAGCAATGAGAGGGAATACTAGGAGCAATAAGACTCCCCAGTTTAGTATTTAAGGCATTCTCCTAGAAGAGGAACATTCTGATTGATTCAAGTGAAGGAGGAACTCAATTTCACATATAGGATCAGGGATTTAACTGCTAATCTATTGCATAGGTGAAGACCCAAACATAAACCCTTTCTCTGGAAAATGGCAGTCATATTTTTGTAAAACACATCTGGTAGTTGTGCCATGAGAACATTTACCAAATCAAACACCTTATATATGTACTTGCTTTGAAGAGCTTTAGGTATATGATAGGCATTAACTACTCAACCTTGTAAAATGCCATGATGATTCTCAGCAACTTTCAGTTATTTGAGAAACTTGTGTGTAGAAGAGTCTGAACAGCTTTGAATCATAGAATGATAGACTGATAGAGTCATAAAATAGTTTGGGTTGGAAGGAATCTTCAAAGGTCATCTAGTCCAGCCCCCCTGCAATAAGTAGAGACATCTTCAACTAGAACAGGTTGTTCAAAGCCCCATCCTGCCTGGCCTTGAATGTTTCCAGGAATGGGGCACCTACCACCTCTCTGGGCAACCTGTTGCCATGTTTTACCACTCTCGTTGTAAAATATTTCTCCCTTATATCTAATCTAAATCAAACCTCCTTCAAACCATTACCCTTTGTCCTATTGCAACAGGCCCTGCTAAACAATTTGCCCCTGTCTTTATTATAAGCTCACTTTAGATACCGTAAGGTCTCCACAGAGACTTCTCCAGAGTGAACAACCCCAACTCTCTCATCCTGTCCTCATAGGAGAGGTGCTCCAGTCCTCTGATCATCTTTGTGGCTTACTCTGCACCCACTCAACAGGTCCATATCCATCCTGTGCTAAGAACTCCAGAGCTGGACATAGCACATATTGGATAAATGCATTAATTTATTCTGTCACTGTGGCTCACTGAATCTCCATATTCAGTTCACTTTTTCTTTACTTGTGTTTTTACCTGATCTAGGCTAGACCTGTGCAACTAATTTTAAATTTTATGGATAATGTCTTTACAAAGAAAATATGGCCATTTCACAAAAATAATGTGTTATAGCCATAACGTCTATGAGAATTTGCACTGATTTCCTTGTGACAGGTTGGAGAAAGTGACTGAGCCCTCCTGAATGGCTCAGAATCTGTCTGTGGCTTTGGAATATTTTGTGAAATCTTTGCTACAGATGTTTCCAGAGACCACAGGAAACTGAAAATCTCTATCATGTGCATTTAGGCATGTCATTTTCCAGGGAAAAAAATCTGACATAATAGCATCATGTTCTTGACTTATTCTGCCAGTGTCCACCATGGTAATGACTTCTTGTGGACACATGATTTATACATCCAATTCCATCACATGAGCAATCCTATAAAAGGTGCATATTTTCATAAAAGTCTAATAGGGGTAAAAATCTCATAGGGCATTTTAGCATGAAACTGGAAAATGAGTTGCTGTAGATGTGTAATCTCTTCTGCTGAAGTCATCATAACTGTTCTGTGGGATCATGAATGACTATATCTTTAGGAAATTACATTTTATGCATTTAGGAAGGTGATGTCTAAGGAGATAGAAAGTATATGGCTGTATAAAATAACATGTAGATTTTCGAAGGAACTATAAAGTATTAGCCCTTTGAGTAGGAAAGACCTGTTTATCATGTTATCAGATCCTGTGCAGGATAAAGTGTTTCAGTAATCCTTCTAGCATACTTGAAATATCTCAAGCTACAGCGCTCTTGGAAGTACTTCCTTTGAAAAATTGTCAAACTGTACCAACCAATTGCTGGCTGGCATAAGTGAAGTTCTAACAGTGAGAAATACCTTTCTGATATGTATCAAATTGGTTTCTGTTTTCCTGAAAGAGGTTATGTGCCCTAGCAATTTTCATATTTTCTATATGTGGAGCATAGGTTTTTATGTGAAATATAAAAAATGGCCAAAAATACATCAAAACATTTCTATTAATTCATGAAATTAAGAAAACCTTTTTACATTTTCTCCTGTCACTGATTCCATTTGCTTTATTACTTTCAGCCTCTAGCCCACAAACTTGGTGGCACAATCAACAAACCCCTTAGTGGCTGTTTCATCTCTGCTCTATTTGATTTCTCCACTCTGAGTAAATGATTAAGTTTTCATGCATTGGTTCAACCAAAATCTGTGTTCACTCAACCACATCCTTTATTGATTACTTCTACTGCAAACAGTAGGCCAAGTGTGATATACATAATTGGACAGTTGTCAGGGGATGTGGGTGTTAACAGTCCTGTTTTCCCAATTGGAAACTGGAATCACCTTGATACACAAATATTCTGCACTGTTTCATTCTCATTCCTTGGACCAAGGAGTCCTTTTCCTCAGAATATATGTTTTTAACTCTCAAAGGTCTGGTTGAATGGATTTAATGATTATACCATATAATATGCTCTTCAAGTTGCACCTGTGCACTGCATATAGAAAACTAGAAAAACTGGAATTAATATTTGTCTAACACTTTAACCTTGTCCTTTAACTTATATAAATCATATTCTGTATTTCTGCAGGGAAACATTTGATTTTCTCTTCTTAGGAAAAAAAAAAGATTAAAAAATATGTGTTTCTAATTCTAAAATTTAGAAGCCTTTTGACATTTGGCAAATGTTTACAGTCCAGGTTTTTTTGTATTCTCATGGTATTAAAATACTTAAATTAGGAAAATTTAGTAAATCCAAATCTGCTTATTGACAACTAGGCTTTACAGTAGCATATACTTGAACATTTCAAGAATGTTACTTTGCAATGTTTTAGCATCTTTTTGTAGCAGTCTCGCCCATCTTAGTCACATACAGATAGTCACTGCAATATTGTAAATTTGCAGCTAAGCTTTGCTGTATTTCCTGTTTTGTGGCAGGCTCTACCCCTTATAATTACTCTGATAGCATAAAACAGGGAATTGCAGACTTCTGCCAGACTTTGAAAGCACGTTTTCCTAATATAGTTTATAATAAAAACTGTAATGTAAGTAAATGCCAGGCAGTCATTTGCTGCAGGAATATTACTTGAAAGTGGTTTAAAATGGTGAGAAAATAAGTCACAACTCTTTATCACTTACAGAAACTTCTGTTTCTGTGCATTTCTTAATTAAGACTGGATTTTCTGTCTTGCTTGGTGCCTTGACATTTAGCATGCTACGCTCCAACATTAGTGACTCAAGTTCATGGCTAATATTGAGGTCAGCTGGAGTAACACTTCAGCCTTAAAGGGAAAAGAGCACAGTGCCTTACTCACAAGCAAACACAGATGTCCATCTTATATCTTGCAGTCACACTGCTGAGGTCTTATATTGTTAATATGAGTGGCTTTATTAAAAAAAGGGAAATCTGCAAATGTTATTGTCAAAGTACATTAGCCAATTTTCGGCTTAGATTCAGCTGTGACCTCAGGTTGCTCTAATCTCACTGGGATTTGGGGGTGGCACCTGCAATCCATAGTTTATAGGTTTGCCTGTGTGACCCTGGCAACCTTTGATGCACCCAGCCAAAGTGCAGTATTACACTCAGGGAAAGGCTGCCACCCCCAGAACTGAGAGACAGCGCTGTTATGGAGCTGCTGCTGCACCACCAGGGTTCTAGAGCATGAAATGGCAGCTCTGAATGACAGCAGCACAAAAGGTCTTACTGAAAAAACAGCCTTCTTACCTCCTTCCCTTGTTTTGTCAGGATGTGAGGTCCACCTGTATTGAAAAGGTTATCATCTTCTCAGTAGAAAAAAAATTTAAATAATGAAAAGTTCAAAATCCCTGTTAAATCATCACCTGCGCTTTCATTCTTGGATTTAAAATATGGCCCAATATTCTGAAGAAAAATTTTGTTATATTTTGTCGAAAGGATTCAGTTCTGCCCTCAGATGTTCTGTGTGGACTAATCTCATTGGGCTCAGCACAGGTAGTGCTAGAGGCCATTTGGAAATATAATTAAGTCATGGATGACTCATCACAAAGTAAAGTTACCTCAGAACAAAGGGACAGGTCTTCAGCATCTGGAGAAGCCATCTGAGTAAATATTTAATTTTGTCCCTGTCCTTTTCTTCAGTCAGGGGAAGTCAGCTGAAACTTTGAAGTACTTGGGAGAGTTTATGAAGGATGCTGAGAACGCTCATCTAAGCCAAAGCGTGGTGGATGCAAATGTATTACTTGGGAAAGTTCACAATGAAAGAGTAAGTACTGGTTGCATAATGATCTCAAGCAATTTGGTTTACTTCATGGTAAAAAATTGATTTTGTGTGTCAGATGACCCAGGAGGATTTGATCAAGGTACTGCAAGAGTTCCCAGATGAGAAGACGCTGTTTCACTAAATAAAATATGCCTTAATTTTTTTTGAAAAGGTGGAAATTTCACTCCATATTTAACACGTAGGGTATTATTTTTAGGATGGATGAATAAAACCTCCAAGTTCAGATCATGATAAACCTCCAGTGTTGTGAAAAATCTGTATCCAAATTACCATTGAGGCCATACATACCCATAAAGAGTCATCAGTTAATGCAAATGAAATTTTATTGCAATATACATTAATGTATGCTGCATTGCATACTAATAAGCCGTTTTTAATCTTAGTTTGATTTCCTGTCTACATTCTCTCAGCCAAATTTATGAAATGGGTGCTAGCAGCAAATAGTTTGTCAAAGGTCTGTGCTAGTAGTGGAAGGCCTTTCTCTTCTGTATGCCTCCATGTGTCTTTGATTTGGCCTGTTTAAATCAATAGGTGGACAGTGATGGAAAATATTAAGCTGGAGGTAACTAAGACACTCCCTTTATCATAGTTTCTAAGTTCTTTTTTGAAGTGCTTCTTTCAGACCCATGTTCCAGTCTCAGAACAGTTCTGTTGGCTGCCTGTCTGGGTAGCATTTTCCATGCTTACTGTATCCCTTACTGTGTCTAGGGATACAGTGCTTGCAGTGCAGTAGCCCTTGGGTTTTAAAATCACAAGGGTTAAAAACATTACTGCAGAAGTGAAAGATTCATGTTGAGCCCTTTAGCACCTATTTTAGAGCTGAAATGCTGCACAAAATTATTTAAATACAGTAAGTAATAAGAATTTGTTCTGCAGACTGGACAATGTGGAAATTAGGGAACACTTTCACTTTGAATAAAATAAAAATAGAAATACCCTTTCAAAATCACCCTTTCTAACCTTTGTTGTCTATATTTTGGTCATAATTTCTACGTGTAATATATTGAACAGACTACTTGCCTCTTTTTACTTACACTACCCCCAAATGCTTTTTTTTCTGGATTCCTCTTATGGAGAACTTCCGTCTTTCTCCCCTGCATTCTTGATGCATGCTAATATTTTGTTTGACCTTACCAGATATTAGAGCAGTTTTGAATTTAGGAGAAGCCACTGCAGAGCTGGGTGTGTTATTTCAAGGTGACTTTCCTGAACCTTAGTAAACTAAAACCCACTAAAAGTTTCAAATAGTTCAGGCAGTATGAAATACCTCTCATTTTCTAAAGAATTCATGTCATTTGCTATCACATAATCACTCAGATAGTATTATTAGGTCCCTTTGAAATTCCTCAAAGCCTTGCAAAAACCCTCCTTTCTTACCTTTTCTGACAATCTTGAAAAAATTGCCATCTGATTTTTTTCTATAATAATTAAACATTAGACAAAGCCAATACTAGAGCATGAAGCTACTATCCACTGTCATACCACTGTGTAATACCAACATAAAATGTACTACCTTTCAAGGCTGGATTATACTATCTAGTTTTAGTGAGAGATGTTACTTATTTCCCAGCAATTTAACCTCTTCATCTTTAGATTTCTCCAGGTCTTTTATATATACTTTGTTTTGGTCTGGTGGTATGTTACATTTTAAATTAGAAGCTCGCTCCTCCAGCTCTTCTTTTGACTCCATCTCTGATACTTACTCAAAGTAGATTCATGGAAAAGAAGAAATATGCAAGAGATGAAGAAATATGCCAATAATTATTTTAGCTTTTCAGCAGTATCCTTCAGCCTGCTATGATTTTCCCTAGTTTTCTTTTTATTCCCCTTTGGTCAAGAATTCGAGGAGGGTTTTTCTCCTATATTTCACATAACAAAATAGTTCTTGTTTTATTTTTTAATTCTTCATAATGTATTATCTGCTATAGTTTATACTCCTTTTTACTGGATTCATAAATGTTGGATTTCTGTATTCTGTAGGATAAAGAGAGAAATTATTTGGGTTTTTTATTTAGCAACAGTTGACATACATTTCTCCTACTGTTTCTCTTTTTTGTGATTAAGAGTAATCCCTGAGGTTTGGTATGCCCTTTTCTTCACCCAAAAATGTGTAGGTTTTAATTTCTGTTCTTTTCAGTGCTATAGGTCTATCACTTAATTGTTCTTTTTCTTTCCATTTTTAGGATTTATTTTCTAAGATTTAGTACTACCATAAATTAGGACCTTTCCTCCCACAGATATGTTGAATGTAATGAAACAATAGTGTTAATTTCTAAAAGGCCTGGCTGGAATCAGAATTAATACTTAAGCACTGATATACTTGTATTTGTGCGTTCAAGATACTGCACAGATAACCAAGAAACAATTCAGTTCCTGAGAAAGAGATGAGCAATGCTCATCTGGATTTTAGGGGTCAAGGAACAGCAAGGGAGAGTGATTTGCTTAATGCCCTGCCAGGAGTCATTCTGTGGGCTGAGCTCTCCACTGCAACATCTCTGAGGTGCCAGAGGAGTAGGCTCTAATGTCAAGGTAAAATACAGATGACTACAAGTAGTTTTTAAAATTATTTTCTTTTTTTTGCTCTTCTTTACTAGGGGAACTATATTGAAGCTTTTGAATATTTCAGTCAGGCTTCTGAGGCAGCCAAATCTTTAAACAGTGTGCCTTTAGTGGATGAAACAAAGGCTTACTGTGGCATTGCAAAGGCTCATCAGCTGATGGTGGCATTTAACAGCCATGTAGCAGCAGAAGATCCAGTCAGCCTCAAGTACCTGCTGGCATGGAAGGAAAACAGAAGTGACATGTGCGCTGACCCTCTTACAGTCGGTAAGACATTGGTTATGAAACACATTAGAGCTGTATTGTCCTCGACAGTTAAGTCATTTTTCTTGTAGAGCTTTATGAAATTATTTCCTGGGCTTAATCCTTGTGCTGAGTGGAAGTTAGATTTACTCCTTTGTGTGCTTATTGTAAAGACTGAATTAAATAAGTTAAAATACAGGATAGCAGGGAGAAACAGATAGTAGGAGTTGCTCTGGATGGTAACTTACTTTTTTTGGTGCTGTTTGCAAACAGTGATGTATTACTTTAGTCAAATATCATTATTTTAATCTTTACAGAAAATAATAATAATCTTCATTTGCAGTACATTTTTCAGATGCATCCAAAAACAAGTTCCCTGTTGCTAAAAATTAGAAGTAATTTTTTCTTGACATAGTTCTGAATCCAGAAGAATGTGCTGATTTATTTTTTGTATCCCTATACTTGACAATGGAGAGGAAGGGAAAAAATAAAAGCAACTCTGGTCTTTTTAATGTATTTCCTTGTCTCAGGTGGAGTAGAGGAGGACTTTGTGTGGAGTAGACCTTTGTCTTCATGAGTTAAATTTTCTTTGCTCTTTTTCCCTTGTACTATATATTAATACAAGACAAACTGAATTATGCATTATCTCCAAGTATTGATAGTATTAAACTGTATTGTACTGGGGAAGGAAAAAGGATAAAGCTACTCCACCTTGAAACTTTCTTCTTTGCATTTGTGTGAACAGAGTGAATCTGGAGTACTGTGGAAATAAATGGCAGCTGGGGCAAAGTTATAATATGGAGCTTCAGAGTTATGGTGTTATTCCCTCAGGTATCATACTTGTAAAGACAAAGAACTGCTTGTTTGCTGCTTTCATCTGTATCTCCCCCTTTCATAGAATTGGAAAATTAAGTATGACTTTAGTTGTAAATTTTATATATAAAATAAGTGGTAATTAAAGATGTTAGCAGCTTAACAGGGGCCAGGATACCAGAGCCAACACTAGAAGCTACTGAGAATTGTTGAACAAGGACATTCATTGGCATACTGAAGAGATAAATTAGATAACAGTGCATTAAGTTCTAGTGATGGTAACACTTTTACAATGGCTATATATGTATTTGTGATTTTTATCTCAATGAGTGAATACCTAGCACACTCACAGATTTTGTTGACTGTCAAAGTTATTTGGGTGCATGTCTCCTGTCTAGACCTGTAGTGCAGATGCCAAGATTTCCAACAGAGATGGCCAAAGAAGAATCCAATTTTATAC
This sequence comes from Neopelma chrysocephalum, assembly GCF_003984885.1. NCBI lineage: Eukaryota > Metazoa > Chordata > Aves > Passeriformes > Pipridae > Neopelma > Neopelma chrysocephalum. The sequence goes on from NW_020897750.1 coordinate 2,614,304, forward strand.
TCATTTCATATGAGGATCACTAACTGTAGCTGATACAAATAGGAGGCCAGCAAAAATCGACAATGGAAACAGCAAAAAAACCAGGAACCTTGAAGAGAGAGGATGATCTTTTTTATCTCCAATATGTATTTTAGTTCTTACAGCTAACAAGGTTGTCTGTTCAACTTTTATACATTTCTTTCTCCAGTCAGTTGTGAAACTCATTTATATCCTGAAATATGTGCCTCTTTAAGCTCGAGATTCATGCTCCTCTTCAACAGTACTTCAGGGATAAACAGAGTATGGTTAGAAAAGCCCTTTATGTCCTGGCAAGCATGGTACCAGAAACAAGTTTTGCCTGCTGAGATTCTCTTCCTTCTGTATTTGTGCCTAGTTTGCCCTCTGTTACTTTCGGTATTGCAGTTTTCATTTCAGTTCCAGTTCGCTCCAGGAACCCTGTGGCTACTGCATATTTAGCAGCTCTTCCAGTTCAATATCATTCTTCTCATTAGTGCTCCAAGCTTACTCTCATGATACCCAGATTACATCCAGGAAAACATAGTGTCACACTGTCAGCACAATCTGTAACATTCTTCATGTTTTGTGTGCCAAATCTCTCGTTAGTACTGGCATTACATTTTTAATATCTTTGTCTGGCAAAACATGACCTGGCACCAATTCAAGATTAGGATTCACTGCCTTTGAGTTTCAGGTACAGCCTTTATTCTACCTTCCAGGAGACTGTCTGAGCATCCTATGATGAACTCATCACTTAGGAAATTCCTGCTGTGATAATAGAGCAGTATTTCTAGCTCTTTCAAACAGCTCAATGTCGATAATCTACTAGATTTTTCTCAGTCTTTTTCAGGATAAAACAGATAAAGACAAGAATACAATGGTAGTTCTTAATCCACAGGGGAATTTAATGAAAAGGAGAAGAAAGGTAATAAGTTTTTATTTGTAACTGTTCTGACTGAACATTTCTTCTGTGGCAAAAAAATAAGAGCATTTTCTGTATTCTTAGGCAAAAGAAATACTTAAGCTAGTGGAGGAACAATTACATTTAAATTCAAGTGCTGCCATACACCTTATGTCTTTCAACCAAGACTTATTTTCTAAATCAATCATTTCAATAACCAGGCAGAAAGAACCATTAATTACTCAATTTACCTCAACATTTATTAATAAAATAGATGTTTTGACCAGAATCATGGACAAAAGGGATGGGATTGTCAGAAAACAATGTTTATGTAATAAATGCAAAGGAGGATGCGTTTATATCTGTTGCCTTTGACTCATTTACCTGACGTCACTTACAGAAGTTATCTATGCCATTGTGAGATGCCACTGCAACAACAAATATGTTTTTATTGTTCTTTTTATGTTTAGTCAAATGTATAAAAAACATTATTAGCAGAATCAGTTGGCAAAAAGGCTTGTGACTCCACATTAAAGCCTAAAAAGGGACCCACAGCATGACTAACATTGTCTGATGAGAAAACATTTCACTGGTCTTTCAATAAATAATCTCTTGACTTGCTGCCTTCTAGAGGAGAGAAGAATAATTAAAGGTGCTGAAGGCAGGAAAATTTTGAATCTGGTTTTGCATATTGATTACATGAAATGCTGACCAGAAATTGTTTTCTGTGAGTCTGGCAACTCTTAGTCCCAGATCATTGCATCTGGCAGGGCTGTGTCTCAGCAAGAGCCCCTGGATGCTGGAAATCATTTAAACACTTTTGAGAGTAGACTTAAAATATATTGTTTTCCTCATACTACAAAGTCTTCAGTTGTTTTCTTGAGAAATAGTATGTGCTTTTGACCACAATTTAGATTTACATTCTTTGACTTTGGAGAACTTGGCAAAATTGACACACTCTATCATAGGTTTTCTGTGTTTGTTTTGTTGGGGTTTTCTTTATGATGGTTTCAAGTGCTGCATAAATGATTGTCCTTATCCATGTAATGAATTGTGAAGTCTTATGGTCAATGCAATTATCTTGCATCATCAACTTCAGCATGATTAGGAGTATTTCTAGCATTCCACACTTGAGCAGCCTTCAACATGATTTAAAATGCATCAGCTAAACCTACATAGCTTTGGAAAATACAATCCAATGAGCTTTTGTTCTTACTCCCGAATATGTAGTCCCTCAATATTCTTTCTACAGCTTCCTCTCATAGATATAAGGAATTGTACATTCCCTGGTGTGATTGTGTCCTTTTTGTAGTGTAAAAAGTTAAGTTTTCATCCTACCAATTCACATTTTTCAAAGCGCTTTAAGATGGTTTGTAGTCATTTCTCTGTAAAACATTTGGCTAGCACAAAATTGCTAATTTGTTTAAATATAGCAATCTTACCAGGTGCATTTTTGATTGAGCTTGTATGTAACTTTGTCATTCGTTAATAAAAGGATTATCGCTAAAGAATGGGAAGGTCAGAAGTGAGATATGAGATCAGAGATTATGTTACACAAATTCAGTTAACATTTCTCTACTGTAACTTACCACAGCTGTGTAATTTATGGGCCATTTCAGTAATAGTGTCCAACAGCAGAACAGTCTGCTTCATAATGTGATAAACTGCTTTTTTTTACTGTCTCTTCTTTCTGAAGTACACTACCAGGAAAACTTCTAACATTGCAAATCTTGTCTTTCCTCCTCTAATAAATTTTGTAGGTTACCTCAAATGCCTACTAAATAAAACTGCCATGACACTGTACCCAAAATGCTTGACTGCAAATCCAACCCTATCTTCATGTGCACTTTGTTTTTGCCCAGTACCTGCTCATTGGTGCTAGCAGATTTTTTAATCTCAGAAAATTTAAGATTAAGAAAATGTGTGGTTCACTGATCAGAACTAGAAAATAGCCTTTGTACCTTATAAAGATATACATCCATCATATAGTTCTTATATGATGTCAGTGGAAAGGTAGAGGCTTGTGTTAGCATGTTCCTTTCACTGCATATTTCAAATCTAAAGCTCTGTCAGAGATTTTGGGGTATCACGATACTGATGTGAGACTGCAAGAATTGTGCACATGCGTGCACTCCCTCAAAGCCACTGTTTTGTGTCTGTTATATTGTTTGGATCATTTATTAGTCAGTAAGTTCTATTCTGCAGTTAGCAAGCACAGAAGGCAAATATCTAGGCTTGTGTGGTGACTGAAGTTAGCACGCTGTCTTAATGTTTTCTTTTGGCGTGTTGCTTCGTGATAGTATATTAATGGGTTTTGTAACTAATTTGTCAAGTAAAGATCATTAAATGTATATGCCAGTGACAAAGTAGCTAGACTGAGTCTGAAATGAGGCCAAACTGTGATTGTTCTTCCCAATCACTGCTATAAAGAAGATGGGAATGATTCAACCCCTTGATTTGGAAGGCAGAGAGGATGCCCATGCCTCCAAACAATCTTTTGGGCACCCCTTCCCTCTCAGAGGTCTGTTCACTGTGCAAGAGTCTGGAGATAGGATCTACAATGGACTCTGCTTCAAGCTCTGTATGGTTATGGATTATGTCAATAGTGAGTTATAAAAGCTGAGAGTTTATTTAAGTTTTCAGAATGTATTGTTAATATGACGAAAATAATGAGAAATTGAAAGGTATTTTCTCAGAAAATGCAACTGAACATGAAGTAAGGAAATTATCCACTTGTTCACACTGGTAAATAAGAACTATGACTTTAAATTATGTAAAGTAGGTGTGTTACCAAGTACAGACTCCAAGGCTGTCCCAGTGCCAGAGGCACAAAGGCTCACTTCTTAATAAGCATTTTGAAAGTAGTTCAAAGGTTTCCGTGTTCCCTACAGAAATTCTCAGGATGGCTTCTGCACATTTTTGTGGGGTTTATCAAATAGAATTATTTGCTCACTTCTGGAAAAATACAGTGGTTAAAAATGCTGAAATATATACATTTAGGAAAACTAATAGGAAAAAAAAAGTTGAGAGGTGATTCTGTCATTTATCTCCTTAAAATTTTCTAAACTTGTGCTTACTCTTCTTATTCATATCACCTAGCACTCATTACTTGCTAAATTTTATCTCGTCTCACCTTTAGCTTTCAAAAGTATCAGTCATTTTTTGTACTGCTGTACCTTTGATAGGAATGCTAGATATCTTAACTAAGTGTTGAAATAGAACACGTATAGATGTTCATGGCATGGAACAGGTGTGTTTCTGCAAAATCAGCTTATGTAGTTCATATATCTTTTGTTATTGATTATTAATTGGGATTCGGTTTTTTAAGTATGTGATTGTCTTCTTAGTGATACATGCTGATATTTTTAGAAAGTGAGAGTGATTATTGCTTGGACTGCAGAAAGAATTAAGTGTGCAGCAAAGGACTGAAGGTGACAGGGAAGTTTTTCACCACATTGTGATCAGTGACCGGATGCACCAGCTTCTCATTGAAGAGTCTGAGAACACAGTATAAACATCTGTGTCAATTTTTCCATGAGTTCAGTAGATTGTTTTATTTACTTTTGATGGCTGAAGTTTATCTGAAAAAACATGAGAAGGGAGTGCTTATAGTCGCTGTTCTTGTGCTTTGTACAAATGCAATATCCAGGGGTTTTAACTGGGATTTCTTTTTAAATACCAACTGAAATAATTGGGAATTGCTAGACAGGATCAGGTGTGTGGATTGGCAGTACCATACTTGAGAGGAGGGTTCATAGAACATTTTCATGTTGAACCATAATGTGTTAGGAGTTTTTTCATAGTCTTTGCCAAGAGTTGGCAGTTCTTTTATATCTAAGTGGTGGTAAAGGTTCAAAAAAATCACTGTCATCCTGACTGTGTGATTGTGAATGTTCTTGTCATCTGTAGTTACATAAAAACATTTTAACCAGAGGAGAATTTGGATCTCATCTAGGTTTTTTCCCATCTGATACTTTCTATGGAAACATCTAAATCTTGCCATGCATTTCCTTTAGACACGTCCTGTGCTAAACACTGTTGGCATCCAGCTGTGTTTTCTCAGACAAGCTTTCTAGATCAGCAGAAAATGGTTCCCTAAATAAGGTGAATTGTTCTTTCTTGTGGAAAAAAAGTTGGAAGTGATGTTCAAACTGCAGTATATTGTCAGACCCTTTAGTGTAGCTTTATGCACTGAACTAGTGTAGTCTTGTGCACTGCACTGTTGGTACTTCTACATAAGTGACGTTCCTTACCAGTTAAAAAGTGAAAGTTCTCAAGGCAGGATCTCAGTCCTACTCTGATTTTATTGAACTCTTGAATGGTTCAAAAGAAATTGAAGCTCTTGCCCAACCACATTAGGTCACTTCTGGAGAAATCCTTGAATTGAGGCACCTCAAGTTTTAAGTTTCACTGCCAATGAAAGCATTGACAAAGAGAAGAATCATAAAGCAGGAGCTGTTCTCTGGCAGTCTCCTGATGTTTGTAGGGCCAAAGTAGGAATAGCCAGTTGGCAAACTTTTGAAGTGGCTCTAGTGCCTCTCCACATGTGCCCATCACAGGCCCCTTTCCTTTGCTGCATACGTGAGCAGAGGTGTGTCTAGTGGTTTTATGCTCAAAAAGGAAAGTGGATCCTCATAATGCACCAAAGATCAGGCTTTTGTGCTTTTGTTTAATATTGAGGTGGTTGTTGTCACTTAGAATTTGTAAAGAACCTTTTTTGGTGTTGTCTCCAAACATGCCAACCAATGCAGATCTCAGGCCACCATGAAAACAGTTCTCTGCTGCAAACTCTTCTTTACCTAAAGCTTCCCAACAACCCTGGGACGCAGAAAATCAAAGCCAATACAAAGAAACTGTACTCAGTGCATATTTTCTGTAACAGAACCCTCAGGTCTTCTCAGGAGTCACAGTCAGTGTATCAAACACCTTCCCTCTCCTTGGTCTTCTAAGCCAGTTTTCTTTTCTGCATCTTTGAGAGGGTTTTTTTCTGAAATGTTTCCCCCTGCCTAGCTATATCCTTTTATGTTCCTCTTATGTTTAAGTAACAAATTCCTGTTTTTATTAAGACTCTGTGATCTGAAGACAGTTGGGATTTACATGATTTACATTTAGAATGAGCCAATCTGTATAAAAAAGTGAAGTGTCATATGCCCACAATTTCATGTATTTATGAAACACTGTTTCTTTTGCCCAAAAATCCACCTCTCTTTTTATTCTTTTGTGTAATCATCAGAGATATTTTGTGATTTTTTGAACTGTTTCTGAAACATTTATTGTCTTTTTGTTTCTCTTCATTCCCTGTCTGTTCTCTTGTTTTCTCATCTGTTCTTTGCAAATTATTCTCTATCCTTCTTTGGCCCCACACCTTCATTCCAAATTCCAGTTTTATACACATTTATGCCAATGTTTAGGGAGTATAAGTCAGTTAGCTCTGTACCCAGTAGCTAGCATCTCAACTTATACCCTCTTAGGTGTATCTTTTGTGCATGTAGTAAAATCAGTAGGGGTTTTTTGAGAGTTTTTTCAGTTTTTTCTTACTGTTTTCATACTGTTCGTCAAGCTCTGTGTTTTTATTGTGTTGTGATCAGAGCATGCAGTGGAAAGAATCACACTTCTTATTGAGTATCTTGATAAGTTGGTTAATAGAAAATTGTGAAGTATCAAAATGTCCTTTAATAGATCTTAATCACCTGTCTGAATGGATTGGCTAAGTTTAAGTATACAACTGGGTGATTAATTAGCTTGAAGATCCAAATGCATGCTTAAGTAGATGACCATGCCTCTAGGCTCATTCACTTGTTTCTACTCACTCAGTTAAGCATTCAATATTATCTATAATACAGAATATTCCCATTTAAGGGCTCATACAAGTTTTGCCACAGTATTTTCCATAGTGTGTCGTACAAGTACATCATTTTGAACATGTAGCTACTATCCTACAATACTGACATTAGTAAGTATCAGATAGAGTAATTGATATGGAGAAATTGTTCTTAATCAAAGTTTTTTTTCTTATATTTCCATATTTGGTACAGTGGTTTACTATGATTACTTTTCCTTAAAATTCTGGCATATTTTTTTGATTTTTGAGATGTAGCTGCTACAGATACTAGTCAAACACAAGGTAGCTGCTGTCAGCTCCTGTGGGGAATTAATCTTCTGCAGCAATTTTTGCAATGGGAACTGCAAGTACCCAACATCTCATAAGTAAACCTTATGTTTATTCATATGCTAATGGGAATGTCTGTGAAAGCCAATACTCAGCCTGTGTCTTTTCTATGAAGGTGTGTTTTATGCTGTCTGGTATTTATAGATCACATGAACACAGACATCAAGCTGTCTGGTCATGTCTGCACATCTCAACTGGGCATCTCTTAGTGCTGTGCATTTAACTAATTGCTGATATAAAATTGAAGCTGTAAAATGGAAGATGAGTATGCTATGTGGCAGTCTTGCTCAGCTCATGTGGTGCACCCAAGGAATTTGAGGAATAAGGACTTCAGACCATACCTGAGTAGCCAGTGTCAAGGGAAAACAGAATGTTCTAGTTGATAGGAACCAGGAGAGGAGAGGGATGTGTGCTGCACAGTATTTACTGACTTCTTATCTTGGGTGCAGCACTTGCAGCCCTCTGTTTACCTGACACTTCAGTCTCCTGGTGGAAAATGTCATGTCAGGGTGCTATGGAGCCCGGTCTTTGACTCTGGAGTCTTTCAGTCTGCAAAACGGTATCTTGAAATATGCAATTCCCCGACAGTGAGCTTGTCCTCACTGGTACCTTTAGCTCGGTTCTGAGAATAGTATTAAAACAAATTATATTTTATTTTGTTGATATTTATACAAGTATGCACATTTATGCTGCAGTAAGAAGAGAATTGAGATAAAACATTGGTGATTTCAAGCATTAAGAAATCAATTGATATATTGAAGGGTAACTGGATTTCTGTTCTTGTCTTCTCTTATAAATCTTGAAAAGGCTCCCTGTTCATACAGGGGAAAGCAATATTTCAGTTACTGTATTAAAACTGTTAGTAATGACTGCAACAAGTTAGCTGTGATTACAAGAAAAAAGATAGCTCAGGCTAATGACTTCGAATTTGATTTAGATAAATCTAATTTTGTTGTAGTTCAAAATAAAATATTTCTTTCACATACTTTGATAAGTTTTTCATGATTGTACTGCAATTACATTAGCCATTTGGAAGGTGGCTGTGCATGTGGAGTACATGTACATATATATATATATATCTGTACCTAAAGGGAGAAACTGTATGGCAAAGAGAGAAGAGTGTTGTATATATGTTATAAATTGTGGGCCAAATACTGCTTTTTGTTATGCCAATAAAATCTTATTGATTTGAGGGGGTGGCACAAGTAAGCAAAATTCATCCCTCTGAGCTGCATTATCAAAAACTTGAAGGCAAGCAGAGGTTCAGATAACAGGGGGAATTGCTAGGTATGATATTCATGCTGGAGAACATAACCTAGATAAGAGGGAGGTTCCAACTGAGGGTATTCTAATTACTGGATTTTAGTGTATCATATTTTATGTTTCTAAAGAGTAGTGTTTGAGCATGTGTGCTGTTACTCACTATTCTTATTTGTAGTATATTTAAGGAACGATCATGCAACTAAAATGTGGAAGGTGCAGGAGGAGTCCTAATCCATCCATAGGAAAATACGGGGTTAAAGTGGACTATATTTTAAGCAGTGTTCAGTTGACTTGCTGTGTGGGGAGAGACTGAGCAGCCCTGGCTAATGACTTGTAGGTACTGAATCCTCAGGTCTCTCAGGTGGTTTCACTCGGCCAGTTTCAGCAGAATGATGAAAAGGTTGAGATAAAATAAACTGACAGTTGCTACTCATCGCAGGCAGAAAGCTGTACCCTGGCAGATGAGACCCTGGGAGCCCTCTTTTTTAAACAAAGGCTTTCACTGCAGTGAGCAATGAACTCCACACAAAAAAGGAAAAGGAGAGAGAGATTGGCAGCTGGTGACCGACAGGAGGAGGGAAGGGAGGGAAACTGAGAAACACAGCAATTGTTGGCTAATTAGAAGCCATTCCCACCTACTTAATACCAACCCATTAAGCAGAAAACACTTTTCATCTTATTCTCGCTGCTACACATGACATTATACTCCAATCAATACCCTCCCACTGGCTGCCCCACTGCCCACAAATGAATACATTGCAGTTCAAGAATGCAGTAATTGAGTTGGGGCAGTGAAACTGCAGCTCACAGTCAAGATCTTTCTCTGAAGATACGAATGTAGTGATTGTGATGCCTGGATAAAGAAATCAAATCCCTATATTGACAGCTGTCAACAACTGGCAAATGGGTGAAGTCAGCAATGAATCCATTTTGGTTTTGTATTGAAGTGACAATAAGTGTTCGTTTTCAGAGGTTTTTTTTTCCCTTTTGAATAAGAGATCTAGAGGGTTTGCACCCAGGTGTTTAGATTTTTCAGGGCATTTTGAACTCTGATCTTCAGTTATACCTGCAAAATATATATATACATTATTATAAGCATGCAACAATGCATCTCATCATATTTACAACTGCTTGATTTTATTTTTTTTTTTAGGCTACATTTCCTCAGGCTATTTTTTAATTTCATTTAAGTCTTCCTATGGTTTTTAGGGGTCACCTTAAAATATACAATTTGGTCCACCATAGTACATTGTGCAGTAGGATCTTACATTTCAATCATTAGAATCTTACATTTAACTTCTATGTTTAGATTCTTGCAACATTTTTTTCCAAATTAAATCCCTTGTTCCCTGAGCCATCTGGAGTTGGTGATACTATGCACAGTCTGCAGCATAAAGTAATACTGTGCAGACTGCAGTGTAATTCTTTCTTCACTCCAGTTTTTTCACCACAGAATCAAAACAGCAGGACACTGTTACTCTCCCTCCCTGGGTAGACTGAAGAAGATATCAGTGGAAGTCTTTTGAAAGTGCTGGAAGGAAGTTCCAATGTGAGACACAACATTTCTCCATCCCTTTCAATTCTAAAGTGAATTGAGTATCAACTCAGGAACTAAGATTCCTTACAGTGCAAGTTTGAAGACATCTTTTGGATGCAGATAAACTGCATACTGTGACATCTGATATTTGCAGGAAGAGGCAACCACCACGTGTGCTACTCATTGTCATAATAGGATTGTGACATTTTCAGCACGGCATTTCTTCATATGCTGTTTGTTCAAGTACTTCTGCATAATTGTATAATGTGTTGTTACCTTGCCCAAACTGAGCCTTGAATTCTTGAGTCAGGCTTTATGGCTGTGCGAGAACTTAACCTGCTACTTGGATCTCTAAACATTTAGCAGCTTGTCTGTGTCTGAGTAAGAACAGTTAAAGCTGAGTGTCGTCAATAAGGCTGACACAGTAGCCAATGTTTTGCATCTTTTGAAATTGTAAGCTAAATAACAACAACCTGCTACTTTGTTGCCTCTTACCAGTTGTTTAGTAATATTTTAAGCTTATTGGTTTAATAATAATTAATTTAAATTCAATTAATTTATTTCCCAGTATTATAAAGCACCTCGCAGTCACCTTCTCTGAGTATACTCCGTGGCTTTCTTTTGATGTATGTTAATGGCACTCTTAGAAAAAGATTTGTCCTCAGTACAATCTGTAAAGAGGAAAGAATTGCCTTCTGATGGAGAGATCTGTAATCTTCACCACTTGAGAAGATGCAGAACCCCTGACACAGGAGTTAAATATGGTAAGGCATGGAGACAGAGGTTTCATTTACTTACCTGCATAGGACAGTCAAAGCTACAATTAGTTTCCACATAGGTACGATCTGCTTTTTAAAATAATCTGGTTCTAGCATTTGTCTCTGTAAACTATGGGACTTTGGTTCATTTAAACACAGACGTGTACAAGTTCAGTCTCACTTTGACTGGATGCCAGTTAGAAGGATCAGAGGTAGACTAGGGAAAATGTGGAGAGCAGTTGGCAGTCTTTGTGTTTCTCAGTGCCAAAGCCTGTGGGGTTAATTTGAAGATACTCAAATCACCTTGGCATCATCATCTCTAGTCTTTTCCAGAACTGTGGAATTTAATGAGCCAGGACAATAAGCATAGGATCATAGAAAAAATAGTAATGGAAGGGACTTTAAGAAGTCACCTTCTGCAGCCCTACATTGAAGTAACTGTATTAAAGTAATTTCCTAGAGAAGTTTGTCTTTTCTGTTCTTAAAAAAATCTGGCAATTGATTTTCCACAGCATCCATGAGCAATCTGTTCTAAACAGTAAAATTATGGAAAAAGATAGAAAGCTTTTCTCTTGTCTAAAGCTGTGTGTAATCCAAACTGTGTTTATTCTATCCAGTGGAGGCTTCAAATTCATTCCTGCAATCTTTGCAGAAAACTTGGAGAAAGGAATTATCTTATGCATACTGGTGTTTAGTAATGAATTTTATAGTGATTTCTGAAGGTTTAAGGTTATAATGATTACGTAGGCTAAGTATTAATTATATATGACAGAATGTAGTTCTTTCTTATGAGCATGACTGATGGAAGGAGGTAGAAAGCTGATGTTAGGATCCAGTTTCCTTTTTATTTATTTTCCAGTTTTACTGTACACTAGGGCTAGTCCATATACACTCAGCTGAGCACAGTAGATTGATATCCACTCCAGCAGGGCAGGAAGAGCAAGGGCTTCACCTGCAAGAGATAGACCAATGCAGAGGGAAAGATTGCTGCTTATTTTTAAATGGTCTCTCTAAGTGCTGTGAAGCTTTGTTATTCAAAGTCTCTTACATAATTCAGGATTCTTCTCCTTACATAAGTTTCTGAAGCAGGAAAGCAGCTACATTTCTGAATTCATCTGACTGAGTTAATCCACTCATACTTCAGCTCTTACTAGAGATGCAACTGAACTTAGGTGAAATGCTTTAGATCCTTATTTATGATTGAGGATGTATTTTCTAGAAACCCAAATAGGAGATCTGAACAATCTCTTTATCCATTCTAGACTGTATATTTTGATGCTTCATAAACCAGATTGATTTTTCTCCAGGTTCAGAGCTCAGTATTTGAATTCATATTCTCAAAAAATAAAATTATACAGTACTGCCACGTGCCTTCACAACTCTGGATTCTCATAAAGCTGTACTGAGTCCTGTTTTGCCAGTCTTCTGTAAAGAAAAATCAAAATATTTACAAACAAATGGCTCATCTTTTGAGCCTTTGTCAAATGCTTTTATTTTCTTTTCATCAATTCTTTTTTTCCTTTCTGTGGCAACTTAAGGGATTTTTTTTCTCATCTTGATGCCTCTTCTGAAACTATCTCCCATAGTTCCCTCGCTCCAGTTTCTCAACTCAAATTCTTTTCTAAATGTACTCCTGTTTCTATCCTAACTAAGATTTATCAATAGCTGCCTCTGTTAGTAAAAGCTTCCTACAGAGAAGGTTCTACCTGAGTTAGAAGTTGGCAAGACTGTTGTTTGCCTAGGTCTCATTCATGGAAAAGAAAATCTGAGGCTATATTTGTCTTCTGCTGAAGTTATAACTAAGGGAAGAGAGTACAAAAAGCATCAATCTTCAACTAGATCAAATGATCAATAAAACCCACTCAGATTGCATCCAGCAAACACTCTGCTCAAGGAGACACTGCTTTATAAAAATGGCTTCATCACAATTGAACAGAAAGTGTATCCTGTGGAAGCAGTTATGGCCAGGCAGCAAGCTGATCTTCCATACATTCTTTCACTCCGTGTGAAATAGAGGTGTGTTTGATTTTCTTCTGCCAATTTCAGTTGTCTCTGTGCTGAGAATGCTCCAGATTGATGGAGCCTCTCTGGAGAAAAAGGATGTTTCTTTCCCCTGCTTACATGTACACCCCACACTGCAGAGGCACATATTAGTTTGGTTTTTATATTGTGTTTGGGGATGTGTGTTCTTAAAGGAAAGAAGAAAACTGTCAGACTTAAAACTAAATATGTTGTCCATTATTGATTTCCATGAACTTGAGCTTCGTGTTCAAGTTCTTGTAGCCATTGAGTTTCCATAACCATGGAGTGCCTCTCTATCTATAAACATTTTCGGGTATTTGTCTCTAAGGATGCATGTGTGGGACCTGCTCATGTCTGACATAAACAGTCACATTCAGTTAAGGGGACAACTTCTTTTTTTTTCCTGACCTTGTAATTTCTGCATACACAGAACTTTGTTGTCTAGATATTAAGGAGGTTGTTGCATTTTATTTAGGCTAGACTGAGGTTTCCTATGTGCCTGAGAGTATCAGTCTCCATGGATAAAGCAAGGGCTTAAGAGCTTCTGAAGTAATCATTACTGAGAAGACTGAAGGATTGTGCTTTTACAGCTTTCTGGAAACAGATGAAAAAAGTTTTTCTCCATCAGTGTTGTTTTAATTGTGATTCTGAAGTGTCTGCAGCTGATACGTGTTTGGCTGCTGCCAGAGTCGGCTGAAACTTTATTTTTTATTTAATATTTTAAATTATAGTTTTGATTTTAAAAGGGATTAAAGGGATTCATACATGCACTACACAATGAATTATTTTTTTAATTAATCTTAACTCTTCATAGATCTTTCCTGATTCTGAAGGTGTCTCCATTAATTATTTTTGGTGCAGTCCTCTACACTGTACTTTGACTGCATGAAATACATATATATGTATATATTATATATATATATGTTTGTTTGGCAGTTCCTGTGTAGTAATCTTCCTGGCCTTCATATCTACCTGAGACCCGTGAGGTTCTTTCACGTTTGCTTTGCTTCAAACAAATTTCTCTCCTTTGAGATTTTAGCCACCTTTTCATATGCTAAAAGGAAGATTACCTGACTGTTACCAGCAAATACAATCACCTAAAAAACGGGCTCTTAGAACAATGTCAGATTAAGCCGCAGCGGCTCAGTCTCCGTAGCCGGGCTTGGTGTTCCTGGCTGATGGTGCTCGTCTCTGCGTGCTGTACCTCCAACGTGTTCTTCTCTGTATTGGCACAGTGTGAGACAGAAGTGAGCAACACTCCCCTGATGCAAAGTCACTCTTTATCCTCGTTTTCCTGTCAGATTAGCGGCGTTGTAAGCAGGAATACTTGAAACTACAAAGCGTGTTTCTTAAATCAGTTTTAACTGAAACTGCAGCCACTAATGGTAATTTTTTATGTATTGCATGTCACTACAAGGAAACTGAGAATGTTTCTGAACCTTCAACAGCAGTCTTTCTGTAAATGTGAGATTGTTTTAAATTTAACCATAAGGTAATTCAGAACTTCCTGGCTTCATTGTGCTCACTAGGGGGATAATTGCTGTTATCATTTAACTGCTTTTGCACACAAGTTCCTGATACAAACTCATTTTGTTTACCTCAAGTGCAGCTTTATACATGAATAATGACAAACTTTGACCTGAAAATTTGGTCTATCTTGATAACCAGAGAAAACTTTGAAACAGTTTAAGACAGTACACGTATTTATGACCAATCCATTGTATCCTTTTGAAAATCACTATTTTTATTAATCATTATTAAAAGTAAGATCTTTATTAGAAAATTGCTTCTTAATGGACGGAGTTCTGTGTTGGAGAGTGAAGTGTAAGAGATTTAACATGTGACAGTATTGTTCTGAGCGGAATTTTGATACTTTTAGGTCAACTCTTGAAGTAATTTATATAGAAAAAATAGCTTAATACTGTTCTTGCCCCTAATTAAATGAAATTGATATTCTTTCACACTGGTGCTTTATTTAGCAGGATGTGATATATGAGAAAAGAGGCAATAATTGTAAGCTGAGGAACAAGGTCCATGAGCATGAACCTTTACAAGTAGCTTTGTCTTATCCAAATGAGGCTTAGAACACAGTTAATTTCCATTCAGCAGCAGCTCTCTGTCATTTAATTGGAAATATTCTATACTAAGAAATAGTCTTACAGTAAGAACTACAGATTACTGCATCCAGCTCTGGGATCCTCAGCACAGAGAAGGTATGGACCTGTTGGAATGAGTCCAGAGGAATGTCACAAACATGATCAGTGGGTTGGTACACTTTGCATGAGGAAGGGCCAAGAGAATTGAAGCTTTTCAGCCTGGGAAAGAAAAGGCTCGGGAGACCTCAGTGCACTCTTTCAGCACTTGAAGGGGACCTTTAAGAAAGATGGGGACACACAGTTTAGCAGGGCCTGTTGTGATAGGACAGGTGGTAATGGTTTTAAATGGAAATAGGGTAGAATAAATAAGAAATTTTTTACCATGAAAGTGGTGAAACTCTGGAACAAGTTGTCCCGAGAGGTGGTGGATGCCCATCTCTGGAAACATCCAAGGTCAGGTTGGATGGGTCTCTGAGCAACCTGATCTAGTTGAAGATACCCCTGCTCATTGCCGGGGGGTTGGATGAGATCATTTTTAAAGGTTCCTTCCAACCCAAACAACTGTGTAATTCTATGATTATTGAATTTAGTATGTGCACCTCTTTTCCTTGGAACTGGGGGAGCATGCCTTTTTTCTGCACTTTGCTTCCTCTACGTTTCTTTGAAGTTATGATGGAGTCCAGCACAAGCAAGGTGTGATCCTTTACTGCAGGCAGGGGTAAAAAAAAATCTTATTCTTCATTTTGTTTCCACACCCATACCATCCTGGATAGCAATTCCATGCAGGATGCACTTGCGAAAGAGCATTCCTTCCTTTCTAGCGTACTACATCAAGACACCAGTGCAAAGCTGATATTTTTAATACCCCTCTCATGACTATCTATGGTCGTTTTGTTTGCCAGAGGTGATGTAGGGCCAGAGAGAGCCCCGGGGTGGATGGGTGCCGTGCGTGGAGCCGGGGGTTGTGTTTAGCCTCTAGAGGGTGCGCTTTGATCCCTCTTGATCACACAACAACTTGCTGTGACAAAAGCGACGAGCGGGTGAATGCAGCCACTTATGCGTGAGCAGCAACATCACACACCGGCACGCACTGCTGAGGCGAGGCTCTCAGCTTATGTAATAAACCATTTCAGCTTATGTGTGCTCTGCAGAGGTGGAACCTGCTTCTTTTTTTTTCCACTGAATTGGGTGTTAGGTATTCAATCAGCATTCAGATTTATGCTTTAGATGCTCATGAAAGAGGATGCTTTCCTTTACATGCCTGTCAGCGGTGATGCTTGCATGCAGGTTTTTATATTTTAGGACTTATTTTCTGAAAATACTCACACAGACATCCTGCCACGTAAACAAATCTGTGGAGATCTGAAGAGTTAAGAGATTTGCAATATAAGGTTTCATTTTACCCTTTGACTTCCTCATAAATCCTTTTTTTTTTTCTTTAATGTGAAAGGTGTCTTCAGGAGCATAGCTTATCATTTTCCTGTGATGTATGTGTGCTTTGAAATGTAGTCTAAATTTGCTTGGTGAAAATTGTATTCAGGATCTAGTAATACAGTTGCATTCAAGACAGAATAAAAGGCTTATATTGCTACATCTGATTCAAAACAATGGCTTAATTGGCCAGGAAAATGTAGTTATCAGATGATAAAGATATGAAGTCAAGGGCAAGATATGCCTGAAAACAAGCTTTTTCCTGCCTAAAATTAGGCAAAGTTAATAGGTTAAATTTTGTTTATTGAATAAGAGAACCCAAAGTTGATTGATATAGTAATTTCAGTGTTTGCTATGGCAAATATTTAGCTCATTATCAGTTTTAATAGCATTTTGCAGAACAAGCCTTTTCTTGACATGTAGAAAATACTATTAAATTTCCCTGCATAGATACATTGTTATGACATGCAATAACTACTTGAATATAAAGGGGATTAATAATTTAAAAGGTGTTAACAAATTAGGGCCATCATTAAAAATAGACTTTGAACCATTTTGTAGAAAAATCAGATTGAGGTAATGCTCCGCTCTTATGATAAAGAATTACAGCATTAATTCTGCAAAGTGAACTTATTGCTCCTATTCGTCTCCAAAACCCTGGAGCATTAAAAGACAGGAAGAATGAAATGATCACTGCGTTTTTTCAGGCACAACAGCTCTAATATTTCCATCACAGTTTCACAGCTCAGCTTGCATGGTTGTGCTAGAGGAAAAACCCATAAACGTCACGCTTCCCTTTGTTTTGTTTTTGCTGGTCTTATGAAATCGGGTCGAATTTTTTCAGACAGTTTATATTAATATACTGAGAATTTTGCTTGTACAGCATCTGTGCGGAGTATAAAGCAAACATTTCTTCTGTATAGAAGCTGTTCTTTTCTTGGCTTTTAAATGTAATCCCCAGGTTTCTTTTGCATTTTGTTTTTCCTTTCTTGCAACAATTGATGACCAGAGGCATTTCAAGGTTGAATTCTTGTTGCTTTGCAAATTATTAATTTGTTTTCTTTCCAACTTGAGATAAACAGAAATAAGAATGCTTTTGAAGCCTTTTCTTCATTGTTTCATATTGCATCCATGAAACATGCAGAAAAATGAATCCAATTTTTTTGGTGTAAGTATATTAGGAAGTATCCTGCCCATATGAATGTTAGGGTCAGATGTGGTCCCTTATTCTAGAAATAGCTCAGTTGAAAGATTTAAGCAAGCTTTAAAAGGCTAACCTTTAATTATTGCTCATTTGCTTGTTGTTTTCTTTCAGATGCAAATTGGAGAGGAAAAGAAATAATTTATGGGATTTAAGTAATAAATTTCACATTTGAAGGACAGAGATACCAGGAGTTCTTAGGTTCCAAAGGCAGCAAAATATTTGTTCTCCCCTTCTCTCTTATTTTCACTTGCCTTGTTAGTCATGTCTCTTCACAATATTTCCCTCTCATCCCCCTTCCTGAGTTTTCCCTCCCCTTCTTCTTGCACTTCCTGAGACCACAGAACCCAGATGGTGCCCTTACTGTTGCCAGGCCCTGAGGGAACTGTTTCTGTTATACCCCCCTCTCAATATCTGTACTGAGAAACATGCCAAAAGTCCAGTGTTGAGATATGTTTAATTTTGATATTATTTTCTTTCCAGTGAATTTGTCGGCACCAATTTTTATCTGTGAACTCAAGTCTCCAATATTGGCAGTGGTACAAAATCAAGTTTAAACAAAACAATGAGTTTTCAGTCATCTGGTTGTGATTTTAGCAGAATCCAATGTTGTTAAAGCACTAATCAATAAATGGTTAAAGCATTGTTTATATAGCACCTCTATTCCTGCTAATACTGAAAAATTCATAACACCATGACATTTTTCAGGCAGAAGTGCATATCTTGGTGCAGACAAAAGGTACAGCTCCTTTTATATACCAATATACCAGTGTTTGATTTTTTTTAATTACACAAAACCACGTATGATGGAGAAAGCAGAACACATAGCAGAGGAGAAAAGACTCATGTTCTGATAAAGTGTAAAATAAGAGTAGCTATGGTAGAGATACAGTTAACAAAGGACATCAAGGATAACAAACTATTAGTACATTATTAGCCAGAGGAAGATCTAGGAGAGTATTAGTCTGCTCTGCGAAGGGAGAAACTCTTAATAGATGACCTAGGGAGGCCAATGTGCTTTAATGCTTTTTTTGCTTTAATCTTCACTGAAAAGGTCAGTTGGGATCATGTGGCAAACAGAGTTTATATCTGCCACAAAAAAAAAAGGGAGATCCAAGGCTAGAATGGGAGAAAGTAGGCTAGAGAGTACTTAGAGGAGTTAGATCTTCAAATCAGATGGGCCTCAGAAACTTGATCCTACAACCCTTAAAAAACTGGCTGGAACAATCTTGAGGTCATTAGCCGTTTTTGAAAACTTATGGAGGTCAAGTCAGGTTCCAGAGTAAGAAAAGACAAACCTGGCCTGTTTTTAGAAAGGGAAAAAGGGGGAACCACCAAGGAATTTCAGATACATCAACCAAGATCCTGTCTTGGAAAAATACCAGAACGTACAATCAGATGTTTAATGGACATCTAGGCGAAAACAAGGAAATGTGCAACAGCCAAAATGGATTTGTTAAAACTAATTGTGCCAACAGTTAACAAGCACTAGGACTTCTAGGTAAAGAAGTTAAAATAAGGAGAATATATGTGATATAGTCTGTCTGAAGCTTTTGATATAGTGTTATATGCAACATTTATAAGCAAGTAAGGAAGCCTGAACTACATGAATCTACTATCAAGTGGGTGAATAATGATTATTAAAAGAACTCCTGACTATTAAAAGCTATCAGTGGCTGTTGTTAGAAATGGAAAGCTGTTTAGCATGCTATTCTACAGGGATCTGAGTCTGTACTATCTTGTATTTTCATTCCTTGTCTGGAGACTGGAATAGTGAGTATGCTTATTACATTTGAAGGGAACACAAACTAGGGAAGGAACATGAGCATTTTGTTCATGGTGTTGCAATTCTAAAGGATCTTGACAAATTGAGAAACACGAGTCATGTTCTCAACATTAGTGTGTGTGTATGTGTGAGTGTATATAATGGGGAATAATCAAGTGCGTTCTTGCAAAAAGAGAGCAAGTACCAGTTCTGTACATGGGGGGAGAAATCAAGACTTGCAGTAAATCACAAGCTGAACCTGAATCAAGACTGTTAAGCTGTTGTGGAATCTGCAAACCTCTTAGTAGGGTATTAAAAAATGATGACTCATTAAGTAACCCTTTTGCTCTACTCATCACCAATAAGGTCTCAACTTAGTATCACAGCAGTGCTGGGTATCATGCTTTGTGAAGTATGCAGACAAGTTGGAGAAGGTGCAGAAAGGATGAAAATTAGCTAAAAATCATGACCAAAAGAAAAGGTTGATTTAATGGTAGATTTTGAGCTCCTGTGTCTCCAGAAGAGACCCAGGGAAGACAGAATAGCAGATTTGAGATATGTAGAATTTGAAGAGGGGAAGAAAACAATTAACAATATTTTCCCTTTGCCCATGATTGGTTGAACTAAACATAGTGGACTGAATAATTGCAATTAATGGAAGGATGCTTCTGATTAGCCACTGGGAAAAACTTTACAACTCTTTGAGGAATGGCCTGTGTGATGTCCACTGTAGACACATTTTCAATGGTTTATGAGTTACTGTTATGATAAGGCTGATTTTTATATATATATATATTTGTTTATTCATATCAGAATATAGGCAGCAGCATTCTCAACATGCTGTAATTCTGGAGATAAGCCTCTGTGAAATGCCAGTGACAGGATTTCATGGCCTAGAAGAGAGGAAAAAAAATTATTTTCTGTGACTAAAGAAACTTGTATTTTATTTGGCAATAAACTTTGCTAAGAAAGGTTGGGTAAATAATTTCATTCCTCTGTGCCTCAGTTTGCCTGTCTGTGAAATCAGCTTTAAGATGTTGATATTTTTTGTGAAACAGCTTTCCAAAATACTTCCTGGCTTAAGAATATTGAAAGATATTCCTTGCCTACCCCAGATCATCCCCTCATCCTTTCCTTCCTGGAAGCTCTCCAGTTCTTTCTTCTCTTCTTATCTGTGCCCTTTTACACAGAAACCATTTCAAGACTAGCAAAATATTGAATCTCCTCATCCCATCAATTCTGGTGGCAACAATATTCATTTTTGCCGATTGTTGAAAAGCCTGGAATCAGCTTCCTATTCAGTTTTAATGAGAGGGAGGGATGTGAAGACTGAGAGTGAATCTCTAGCTGCAGTTTGTACTCTTCTCTCCTTCCACTGCCCATTTCTTCTCTCTCTGTCTCGAATAACAAACCAGCCTTTTCATCCTGCTTGAACAGACATTACCATATGTCCTTATCCACTTTCCAGCCCAGGACCATTTCATCTCTTCCCATTAACAGGCTCTGGGCTGCCAGGACTACAAGTAGTAAATGCAATCTTTTGCATTTTCAGCTTTTGTCTCAGTGTTTCCTTCCAGCACATCATCTCTTGGGGCTTAAGCAGCATCCATGACCTCATATCGAGTTGCTATTAATGGTACTTTCATGAACATGCTGACTACGTGGTGCAAGGTTTTTGTTGGTTTTTTTGGGGGGGGTTATCCTCAAGTACAGATATTTTCAAATGCAGATGTTCAAGTGAAGAGAAGATACGTATTTTAAATTTGCAACCTACCCTTTTGCTGTTTCTTGGGCTGCATACCCAAAAGCTGACAAGCCTATCTTCAGTGCCTTCAACATCCTTTCTGCACAGAACCTGGGGGCTAACGTTGGCAGCTTGGGCTAGAAAGGGTGGGTGTCTAGAAACAATTTGGTATATTCCTCAGGGGTTTTTTCACATGAATGGTTTTATTGTAATCAAGATGGAGCTATAGGTATGGGTGCATACATTGGTGAACGTGTTTTTTTCTGCCAATGCTAAAAATGTTCCACCATATGAGAGAGAGGTGCAGTTACTTTGAATGCTTAGAAGGCTTTCTAAGACATCTTTGTGCTCTGTCCTAGTATTGTGAGGAATACTGAAGTTCCTAACCCTTGGGTAGGAGTGAGGAAAACCTGAGTATGATGTCCCTGAATAGTTGGGACATATGTCAGGGAGGGGCTCCAGTGTGAATCATTCTAGAGAGCAGAGCATAGAACCTGTTTAAAAAGCATTGAGAGCAACTTGCAAGTAGTAATGTTAGAATCAAGAGTAGCTGGCAAGTAAAAATTTGGGGTGGATGTTATCTCCTACTTTCTTGTTCTTACTTCATTTTATGAAACTTCCCTGCTTCTCCACGGGCAAGTCAGTCTTGCCTTGATGTGTTTTCCAAATAATTCTCTGTATAATGACCTTTTCTTAAAGCTACTTCAAGGTAAAATGTTCTGGTATATTCATTTTGGAGTCCTAGAACCTCTGGTAATTAGCATCCAAAAACAACCACGTGCTGTAACAGAAATGTCTGTTTCCATGAGCTGGTATCAACCAAGAGTTACATATTCTCATTCAACGTTTTCTGTGCACTCACAAGATTGTTTCTCTTGCTGCCAAATCTTCTTATATAGTATGATTTTCATTAAAATTTATTTTTCAATTTGAAAATGTTTCCATGTTGATTCAACTTTAGGCATAGGTAACTAACAAGTAAGATGAATTTGACAGAAATTCTGCTGGATCTGTAGTGTTTTCTCCCTCTACTCAATATTAAGGGATCAATAACCCAAGAAATTAGGGCTTTGAAGGTAAGGTAAGCAAATAGAAAATTGGGGCATGGGGGTGTAAATTGTAAAATATTTAATCTTTGAGCATTTTTTCATGTCTTTTGGCCTCTAGAAATTACCAGTATTTATAGATTTGAAATTCAGACAGCTATTGGAAAAATGAATTGTGTGGCATACTTTAAGGTTATACTATATCTGTAATTTCAATGGTTTCCTACAAGCGATTAAACTATTTGCTTACATTTTGGATGAAGAAGAGAAAGAGAAAATGGCTACAGAATGATGGAAGTTTTTTCAGAGTCTGACTTAATAAATGTGATGATCAAATATGAGGATTTTTGGAAACAGAGATAAGCGACGCTAGCCTGAAGGCTGAACTTAATGTCAAAGAGGGTGTTCATGCAAAGCAAAACAGTGTATCTAGTAAACTAGAGAAATATCATCTTTGGAGGAAAAAATCTCTAAAGATTTTATGCCACTTTTAACAGACAACAACAAAAAAAAAAGCCCTAGCTGTACCTCAGGATATGATCAGTCTTTTTGAACTGAATTTGTTCAGTGCTTTTTTGTTCTTCAGTGCTGTCTGCAAGCATTCCCTGTCTCAGTCATAAGGCTCAGAGTTTGGCAGTTTTATTTCTTTGTTATATTTTCATCATGTGAGATAAAAAGTCACGGATGAGTGATATAATGGAAACAAATGTTACCTGTGTCTGAGCAGGAGAAAAAAGCCCTCAGTTACACTGAATCCGTGCTCTTATTCTTTCATAGAATTGTTTGAAATTTTTTTAAAACGATAGGTGATTTTTTTTTTCTTCTCTGCTCAGCCAAACTGCCTCTCTACAAGAAGGGGAGTTCAGGAGCCACCTTAGGAAAAGCATTTCTTAGGATAGCTAAGGTTTAGACTGTTGTAGGTATGATCTGTTCAGACTGTAGGAGGGGATGAAGGCTGCATCGCTCTCGAGTAGCCCCTGGAGGTTAGCTTAGAGCAGCAGTACAGCTTTGGAGGGAGCTGTCAGCCCTCTGGGCTACAGGGATGTGCTGTTTTTAATAAGTACATTGCACAAGACAGCACCTATGAGCTAAAGTGCATTTTCTCACAAGGAAGTCTTTTTAAAAATAATGATTAATAAGTGCAAAGCTGCACTGTTAATTTCTGAGAAATACAGTGTGTTCAAAATACCAAGCAGTCCTAGATGTTTTAAATGTGAACAGAGCCTAAACAAAATACATTCTACAGATGGGCAGTTTGGTTCATCCATTGCTTAGAGATTTGAATTTTGAGCTCTATTTGTTTTTAACAATTGTGAAGGAGATGGTTCGAGATAGGAAGATCACTCCTTTTCATTCAGTAGTGGCTCTTCAGTTAAATAATACTTAATTTGATTAGTCATTCATTTTTGTGGAGGAGGAATTGAGAGAACTCCCTATTTAAAAAATAGGGACTATCAATAAGTATGCATTTTCTAGATATCAAAATGCCATATATCTTCCAATAAATTGCTTTTCAGAATATGGAATGCAGCAGATTTTGAGTATGTATGTAATTTGTACTTTCACTTCTTTCCTTAGTATTTTGTTATGGCAAATGCTTCATAATATATTGTGGTTTTTTTCAACTTTAGCTACTTATGCTCTTCAATTAGTTACTGAAAAATTAGTTTTTTAAAGGGCACATATTAAGTCAACATATCAAAAAGTTGCTCGAAAATTAAAATTGAGCATTATCAATTATTATCAACATATTAAACAAAACTCACATGTTCACTACCAGCAATTGAGTGAGCTAAATCAGACAATACTTTAAATATGAAATGATGTGACAGAGTTCCTTGTATTTTCTTTTACATATTTTTTATTATTATAAAATCTTGTAAGTCTGGTGTTCATAGACATGATTCACTCCCTGACTTGCTTATTGAATCTGGGCAGTCGTAATCAAAACGTCCTGCAGACCATCATTGATGAACTAGTCTAAAATGAAACTGCAAGATTGCCTAGTTTTTTATTTCCAAAGAAATGCATGTCTGCCAGAAATGAAGGATGAGGTTCTGGTTGTCCTAAAGTTATTACAAGTGGGAGCTTATACAGACATATATGGTAGTGATGAACAGAGATCAGAGAGACCAGAACATCAAGGGCAAGGAGAAATGGGAATTAAGAGATCAAAGATTGTAGAGAAACTGGAGGGAGAGTTGGCTTTGTCTTCAC
Source organism: Neopelma chrysocephalum (assembly GCF_003984885.1). Lineage (NCBI taxonomy): Eukaryota > Metazoa > Chordata > Aves > Passeriformes > Pipridae > Neopelma > Neopelma chrysocephalum. Next base: position 2,638,451 of record NW_020897750.1, read on the forward strand.
TGCCAAAAAAGGTGTGTTTTTTGTAGTGAAAATAGTAACAGTAGGGTTAGTTATTTTGCTGTAGAAGACAACAAAAGCCCTGTAGCTTTTACTGTGATGTGGCTGAAAAAGTTCAGCTGCAGAAGTGAACTGTAACACATCTGTCCTTTGTCTCACTTTTTACTTGATAGTAAGATAATTTTTAAAGAATGAACGGTGAAAAAATTACTTTGAATGTCTCTGCTTTATTTCATTGAACACTATTCAGAGAGGAAAAGTGTAATAATAAAGAGCAGCCTAAACTGGACAAAAATTGATGGAGTCTGATCTTCATACTAAGCAACATTTGACAACACAGGAAGGACTCAAACTACCAGGAAAGCACATAGAAAGTAATATTTGGAGACGACAAGGCACTGAGGGTTGTGCACTATGAGATAGCAATTTATTTCCCTCTTTGCCACTAATTTGCTTTGTAAATGTTGAAAACTCACCTTTTCTCTCTAATACATCTTTTTTTTTTCTTAAATAATCACAGAAAATCACTGCTATCCATTAATTCTTCTCTAATCTTTCATTATTCAAGAAGAGAACTCACCGAAACCTAAGGTCATATCTCTTTAATACCAGCTATTTATAATTAGGCAGTGAAAGCCATACCTAAATATTTAAAGCAGTTTGAGATGTTGATTATCCAGAATTCCCAATGGAAATATATGCTTTATTTATAAGAAGCCTAGAGAGAGAAGGAAATTTGTGTAATTTTGGAAGTTTTGAAAGAGTATGTTAGAAAATTGTCTATCCAAAATGATTCAGGTACAGTTGATTCTGATTCTGAACAAAAGTTTTATTCCAGGACCATTTTTTTTATTATCTTGCACTTGGATTTCAGTCAAAGATGTGGGATTAAATGCCTAAATGTAGTACTCCAGTTTTAAAGATACATTCTACAAATTATAGCTTTTATATACTTTCTCATATAAAATTGGCTGGGAATTTTAGGAAACTTGAACCATTTCCCCCATCTCATCAGTAGTAGACAAGACTTTGACAGAAAGCTTTGTATAAAGAATAACCTGTGAGAGCACACTTATGCTGGGTCATATCCTAAGTTTCTTTCATTATAGAAGTTTCTGTGGAAGGAATTTGCACAATCCAAGTATTTGATAGCAAATCCAGCAAAAGTAGAATTTCTCATGCTTGAGTTACATTGGAAGCAGTTGCTTCAGTTTAGGGAATTATTTTAGTTCTGTTAAATTTTCATCTACAAATGTGTACGGGAAGCCAACGTATCTACCACCAGGTTCTCATTACTCTTTGGAGAAAGTAGTATATAATTCTCATTTTTAGTACCTGAAAATGATTAAGAGAAAAATTTCCTTATCCCTAAAGTTAAAAAGCAATAGTAATACAGCCAAACTGTAATAACTGTATTTCTTGGTCTTCAGGATAGACCTCATGGTAGTATCCTCTTAAATTCACAGCAAAAGAATAAGTTTTTTAATACAGTAAATTTTCCTCTAGGATTATGTGCTTATGTCTACTTCCTACCTTATCGAGGGACTTGATTCTTTGTTTAGTATAAGTAGCATTGGGATCACAGTAAAAGAGAAGGCTGGCCCCCTTTGCTGTCTGCAGACTAGATTGCCTTAAGAGACATTGAGACCAGTAGAGAAAAAAGAAATTACACTGATCCAATAGATATACTGCTGAGAGGTTTCTATTATATTCTTACCTCAGACGTTGCACCACCATTAAATTCACACTTTCAGGCCCTGGGAATCAGGTCAGCATGACAGAGAAGTTTGGCTAAAATGAATCTGCTATATTAGTTTTTGTGAAAATGATTAAGCTGCGCAGGTTCAAGATCAGTACTATTTTTCAAGCAGTCATTGTTTCAAAGCTAGGCAAATAAACCCTGATGTAAAAGGGAAAATGATAGGGAGCCAGACAAAGATGAAATCGAGCATCAGAGTAAACAAACTACCTGAATACATGATCTTGAGTAGGAAACAAAGTCATTCATTTGGCACAGTTAAAAATCAGCTGGCAGACAATTTTTTTTAAAGTATTTTAAGTAGACTGCCCATCAAATAAGCATAATTGTAATCAAAATTCTTACAACGTTCTCAAAATTCCTAAAGGCAGTCAGCTCCACTCAAATTAGTAACTTGGATAAATCACCATTAATTAGCTAATATAAGCCAGCAGGTGGTTTTGAGCCCAGAGAGATTCCCTGGTTATTTAAATTATGTATACCATACTACACCAAAGATAGAATAAATGATAGGGGAACAACAGGCACAAGTCTACTGAAAAATAGCAAACAACAACAAACAAACAAAAAAACCCCTGTTTAGGGATGATACTTAGCTAAGGTCTTCTCCAACTCCTACATCCTACTCAAAGGAATACAAGATGTCTTTGACCCTCAGCTTAGATAATATAATCCAGGAATGTTCTGTATAGTTCCTGTTTCAACACTGAAATATTTGCAGGAAACAAAATCTGCATTGGAAGCTTGCTTGGCAAGGTTAGTTCTAAAGATGTTGTGATTACTAGAAGAATGGAGAGCAGTGACTCTTTTATAAAAATGCATCATTGAAGCCACAGGGATGGCCTTGTCAACATACACATTCATCCCAAAAACAGTGGGTGGTTCTTTTTTGTGAGCTTGTAATAGGCATTTCCTATGAATAAGTAAAATTAAAATTACAGAATTTTAAAAGATTAATGTCCAAGTCTTCTGTAGCCAATGCTGCCATGCTTAGTTGTGGACAGTAACTGTTAGGAATCAAACTGAACAGGTTTGTATTAGTACAGCAGAAGACAATAAGAGGGTTTTTTAAATACTGATACTAATAGCTTTGTGAGACCCAGAGATTCTTTGAGAAATCTGACTCAAATCTGCCTGCAAAACTATTGCTTTTCAACAATTCCTACTTGTATGGTGTGTTACCCTAGAAATCCCAGAGACTGCCTTAAAATTTTGTCATAAATTACTGCCACCTATAAAGCTTGCGCTTGGTGGTCATGCAAAATTGAGGCACAACTGTATTTTACGGTCTTTGATTGAAGCAAATGACACTGTGTATGAGTAACAGCAAGATCAATACTGATATTTGTATTTGTCCCAGTGACAGCATCTCTGAAAATCTGAACGGTGATGTGATAACAATACTTTAAAGGATTAAAAATCCTGCCAGGTTTTACTGCAGGATGTGCAGGTCTGGCAGTAATATTTAATCCCAAAGTACGTCCTTGGATCATCTGTGCTTTTCACATTAATCAACTCGGTGTAATGTTCTGTTTACAAAGAACTAAGACTGAGTATCACGTTGTATTACTGCCTCTGTGTCTGGCAGACTCGTTGCTGGCATACACTTAGGGTTGGGTGATGTATTGTGATGAACTTGTTTTCATACATTTGTGCAGGTTTCTGGTCTATCCCACTGTGATAAATGTATTATAAACATATTATCCAATAGTTACTTAGCATTTTCACTGAAACACGGGTTTCTGTAAATTGAATCTGTTCAATACTGGGAAGAATAGCATAGGAAGAAGGTTTTTTCATTACAACCCAAATCCTGAAGTTGTTGTAATTTTTCTTAACAGAGAAAACGTGAAGCCTGTACCTACCTAAGTCCTCCCCACTTAGGCAATAAACACACAGGAATTGGAATTATCCCACATCAATGAGGAGTTAAGGCAGTTCCCAAGTTATTTGAAAAAGCCTCAAGATGTGTTGCAAACTAGTGTGCAGCCTTCACAACAATATTTCAATTAAAACCACTATTCTGTGGACTGTTTCCTATGGCCTTAGAGACCAATGCTGGATCAAAGTCCCTCAGAGAAGAGGACAGTAGCCGTACAATGCTTGAAAGAATGAGGATAGGTGCATATTGTCAACTTTGAAGCTGTTGGCAGAGACTCAGTTACAAGATTATGTGGACTAGAGATGTGTTCATCTTCCTGTGGACTACTTTACTCATCTCCATGGTCCTTCCACAGTTGCTTTACGTTATTCTGCCAGAAATGAGGGAGCCTGAGCAAAGGCCAGAGCACTAACGCCTGGTCGGCGCAGGAGTGCACGAAATTTGAAGGCGATTTTGCCTCATTTTTAAGAGGTTTTCTCAACCTGCTCTAGCCTTTCACACTTCCACTGGGAAAGAGAGTTAGGGAGAAAACAGTGATTTCAGACTGTTAAATGCAAAATATGTAAAAGTGGTAACAATTCTGTTGGTAAAATTAATTCCATGTACACACAAAAGTAATAGCACCAGTTTTTGAAAAATATGTCTTGCATTGTGTTTTAAACAACCTTAAAAAATTCCGTTTTTCTGGGCATAGTATGGAAGTATACAGCTGTTCAGGGAAAAAAAAGATGCAGACTTGTTGTTCAACACATGCAACACTGCCCTTTGATATCTTTTTTTGGACTTTGTAATAATGCTGTAACTACCGCTGTTCACAAATATTTTATTTATAAAAACTGTCCTCCCACAGGGCAGCTGCAGATGATCTGCAAGCTGAAGACTAGCCTGCAAACTCCACTCGCTCTAGGAAATGGTGCTGCTGTTTGTAAATATCAGTGCTTGGGTTGGGATTTTTAATAACTAGTAGTGTGCTCCCAATTTCAGTATATAGAGCAAGAGATCTAGCTCTTGAGTAGAGTCTTGAGGTAACAATTTAGCATCCACTCTTTCCATGATGATGCTGTTGTGTTCTGTTGTTGATAAAAACTGTAAAAAAACAGTCTGAATGCTTTTACGTTAGCACAACAGGCAGAATTACTCTTATTTTTGCAAGAAAAAATAATCATTTGATATCTTGGAGAGATCAGCACTCACAAACCATCATTTGTTAGTAGCTTTTGACTGAAAGCCAAATAGGTGTTAATGCTCAGAAAATGTCAAGTTTAATAGAATGAGTTTTAATCACCAAAAAGATGAAATTAAGAGAGTGACAAAAATCTGCAGACAGAGTTTAGCAGAAAGTCTTCTTTCCTATGTGGAACAATTGGAAGACTTTCTATGTAGGTTTTCTATGTTAACCCTTCTCCAATCTCCATGATTAGAGATTGTGCTTTTCTAATAGTAACATGATATACTGAAAAACTTACTGTAGTAAGCCAGATCAAAGGCTGTCTAGTCTGGTGTCTGTCCAGCAGAGGCTAAAAGATTAGGAAAAAATATAAGGACAGGAAATTTGGAAGCAATACTTTTGCCTGGTATTCTCTCCACATTTTAAGCAGCCTGCAAGTTAGGGACTTTCTGAAGAAGAATTTGAATCTGGATCCCACTGTACTCAATAGGCTTTTCTGTATTTGTCCATTCACTTCTCCAGTGCGTTTCTAACTGTTGCATGACTTTGGCAGCCAAGGCACCTCACTGAATTTCACAACTGAAATACAACATCCTTGAATCTGCCCTTAGCCCATTGTTTTGCAGCTTCAGTTGTTGCCCCTCAACTTTGGCTCTATAAGAAAGAGTGAGTTATCATTTCTCACTCTTTTTCTTCATGGCACTCATGAAAATAGGTACATCTCTTTATATCCCATCAGTCATCTTTCTATCAAGCTGAAGCTTGCAATCTTCTGGTGCATGAGACATTTTCCATATGTGCATTAATTTGCATTTATCAAAACTAAATTTTATCTGATGCTTTATTGCCCAGTCACAAAACCTTTTTGAAGTTCTTTAAAGTTTTCATTGTTATTACCCTGTGTAATTTTCTGTCAGCAGTAGGTTCTGTCACTTTGCTGTTCACTAACATTTTGTGGTGTTTGGGGGTTTTTAAAACATTTACTGTACAAATTCAGCCTTGGATCTGTGTTGAATTCACTACTGGTGTGTCCTCCTAATGAAAATCAATCCATCTATTCTTACCTTTAGTTTCTATCTTTAACTAGTTGTTAATCCAGAGAAGATATCTGAACCATTCTGGAAATCTAATCAACCAGGTAATATTCATCCAGATCTCACATATTCCTCAAAAGAAAATAACCTCATGAGATCTCTACAAAAACTGTCTTGATTTCTTTTCCTCCTTATAGCATTTTAATTTACTTATCTATCATTATGTCCTGTATTAGAGTTGTAGCTAATTTGCCTGGTATGAAAGTTAGATTTTTACTGGACTCTCCTCCCATGGCACATTCTTGGTTTTAATTAATGTCTTGTTTGGTACTTCATATTATTCTTGTATTGAGACTGATTTAAGCAATACATGTGTATGTGTCCTTTAAACCTCTTGAGCAAATACCCCTTTCTTGCCTGATTTATTTTTTTCTCTAATCCTCTAAGGGTATTTCAGTTTGGGCCTGTTCCTCTCTTATCTAAAAAATAAAAATGCTGATGTGGATCTCTGCTGGAGGTCTTCCTTAGTGACCACCATCCCAAGAATACATTTCACCTTTCTGCTGTTATCTTTTATTCCTCGAGTTCTCTTTCAACTTTTTCTTTTTTGTCTGTGTGTTTGTTTTACTGAGAAAAAAAATTAAGAAGAAACGTGTAATGATTTAATGATGCTATTTCTCACTATTTTATTTTAAGGACACTAAGAGAAAGAGGAGAACAATACAATTTGCAGAGATGTGGTACCTGACATCGGTGCTCTGTTGTCTTTGTGTGGTCATCATAAAATAAAGTGGACTAAGTTGTATTTTTCTGCCTATACCCTGAAAACTTTCAGCTTTTATATTTTACAAAATTCTCTCCAGTATCTTGGCATCATGAAAATCAGCGTTAGAGTTCAGTTTAAAACCAGGTAGTCATCAGCTATTCAGAGGTGCAGTGAGGGTGTCAAGTTGATGTTCCTGGGTTGTAGCAGAGAGCAGGTTTCTGTCTCAGTGGCAAATGAGCAGGATACAGAGTGACTGCAAAACAGCTACGTTCTCCTGGGCTATCCAAGGGAATTTCTGACAGGTCTGTCAAACTACAGAGGCCCTGATTCTACTTTTAATTAAGAGCAATATATTAGAGGCATCTGTACATTCCTTCTTGCATGTTGAAAAGTTCAGGGTGAGCTTCCATAGTAATCAGTGTCAGAATACAACCTTATGTGGTAACTACACTTTTAGTGACTTATGGTTTTCCCCTGTATTGTCTTATTCCTTAATTGTTTGAAAAAAATGATATTACTGTATTGTTCATGACAATTTCCACTCTTTTTTCCTTCATCCTTCGTTTCACATTTTTGATGTCTTCAGGGATTTCTTCCACCTTTTTCTTGCAATTCTTTCCTGATAGGGGCTTCTTATTCTCTCCTCACATCGTTGGCTAAATAATCAGAGATGAAGTTTGGTTCGATAGCAAAGTGCCGTTGTTTGAATTAAGAGATAACAACCTAATTGAATTGAGAGTGGAAAAAGAGGCTTACTCAAGGGATGTTGCTTTAAGTTGTCTGCAGAATTAGGCAAATACCACTGCACTAGATATTTGAAGAAAACTTTCAACCTCCTTGGGGAAAAAAAATGGAGAGAAGAGTTCAGTGAAGCTGTGCTAGAAGACTTTGGATACTTGAGATGAAGGGAGAGAGAGAGAAAGAATTTGTAATGAGTAGATGTAGTGAATCAGTAGAAAGCATCAGCACTTATAGGAGATACAAATCTTTCCTTCTTTAAGTTTTACCTAGTCACCCAAAAAGTGGGAGCAGGGATTTGAAAGAAACAAAAAAATGCAATTTGTGGTCCCTTGTGGCTAATTTTTGCCTGATCTTCTGTTTGTAAAGGAGTCCTGAAAGGTTCTAGGCTTGCTAACTTGTTCTGGAAATTTCAGAAGATGCAGGGTGTGTGCTCTGGGGTATGTCGTGTGAGCTTTTCAAAGTTATCTTTAAGAGCTGGCATGTTACATTTTTGCCAAATCACATTTTCTCACCAGTATATGATGTATTCTTGAATTAAGATGTCATGATTTGTTTAAATGTCTGAAAAAAAGAAAGAATGAAAAATGACAAAAAACTCATGTCCTTTTTTCAACAGCTTAACTTTTAATCCTTTACTCTACAGTGTCCTAAGACTGCTGGTTTTTCTATTTACTTTCTTTATATAGTCAAGACCTGCATTTAAAAGAACAATACGTAGAAGTATGTAGGTAAAAATGTAACCTTTGATTGATATTATATAACCTTTTTGTGTTAAAGCCTTGTCTACAGATGTAAGGCCTCTTTGCTTTCAAGTTAGTTAAATAAAATCATTAAGCTATATAAAATTTAAAAATGTAGACAAGTATCCTTTTCAGCTTGCTGGTGTAAGTGAAATCCTTAGTGCACGTTCCAAATCCCACCGTAGTTATTAGGATGCACACACATACAGAGGTGAATGAATAGCAAGTTAAAAGACCATTTACATTAAAGAATAATGTTGACAGAAGAATGTAATTTTATTTTATTTTTTTAATGAACTGGCTCATTGGTAGGTTTAGGTCAGGAAATAAAAGCAGTGAAGTTTTGAAGAAACCCAAAAAATAAAGCATAAGGGACTTCTCTTAAGGGGGGCATTAATATTTCAACGAAGAAGATTATATTATATTATATAAATGCTACAGTTGGACTATAAAATTCTAAGGGTATTGATTCAAGCTTGTAAACTGAAAAACTGAGATCCCTCAGTTTTGGGAGAGTAGCATATGATGCCCTTTATGGCTCCTTTGTATTCAAGATAATTCTTTATGATCTGTTTAAAGACTATTGAGGATCCTAGTTAGTGTGTTTTCATTTCTCTCCCCCCTTTTCCTGATTTTTATCACATCCTTAAAAGTGAGGTTCAGCCATAATCTTAGTATAGCTGGGGAGAGAGGAAATACAAAAACAGTTTTAAGATTAAGTTTTTTAAATTTTTTAACATTAAGTTTTAAAATTTTTTAACATTATGATTTTAATCTTAAGATTAATTAATTGTTTTAAGATGAGCCACTGGAGAGGGCCACAAAGATGATGAGGGGTCTGGAGCATCTCTCTTATGGGGAGAGACTGCAGGAGCTGGGCCTGTTTGGTCTGGAGAAGACAGAGAAGGGATCCCATCAGTGCACATCATGCCCAGTGACAGGATGAGGAGCAACGTCCATAGACTAAAACACAAGAAGTTTCACCTCAACATGAGGAAGAACTTCTTTATGCTGAGAGTGGCAGAGCTCTGGAACAGGCTGCCCAGGGAAGTCGTGGAGTCTCACTCTCTGGAGACATTCCAAACCCACATGGATGTGTTCCTTTGTGACTTGCTTTAGGTGACTCTGCTTTGGCAGAGGGGTTGGACTGATGATCTCTAGAGGTCCCTTCCAACCCTAACAATTCCATGATTCAGTGATTCTGTGATTCCGAATTCCCTTGCTGACTTGAGTGCAAGGTAGAAGCTTCGATCCAATGTTTTACTGAAAATATCTAGCTGTGTAAAAATGTTTCATTAGAATGACCATGTTTCACTTGCCAGTAGTGGAAGAATTCAGTTCAGGTTATTAAAATTACAGCCATCTAGTACCAATTTCCCCAGTGGTTAATAAAGAGACTTGTGAAGTTGTACAAAGTCAGGATTCAGTCCAGACCTGAACCAGTAATTTGGCAGTGCTGCAGTTTATATTAGGTTGTTTGTTTACCCTTACTTTTGGTGAATAGGTATGTCCTTAGCAAACATATTATATACAAAATAATTAGTTAACATTGTCTTACTGAATTTAGTTGTACATAAAGAGATCCAGAACTCTTCAAATAATCTCTCATTTCATAATTTAAACTTCTCTACTAAAACTGCTTTTAAAATGCCAGTAGCTGTAGTGTTTATTTATTTATAAATCATTTTTTGTGTGCATGTGTGATTAAACTTTAGACTAAGTTATAATAAAATACTTTGTTTTGTTACAGCGTTACTTAAAAGCTCATGGGGAGCTGAGTTGTAACTATTTCTCTCTGTGACGTTTTTCCTATAAAACAGGAAAACAAATTTCATATTAAATTTGCCTTTTCATATAGTTGCTAATTGTGAAGCTGTTTTGCCATTACAAACAATAATATTAATGTAAGTATATAAAAGAGATGTGTATTTGAGATGTCTATACTTTTATTATAGGTGAACTTGGCCATCTCTAGATTAACAATGTCCTAGGAGACCATAGAATGATTCCTCTCTCTGAATTCCACTTAGATGCCCAGAACAATGGATAGCAAGAAAGACTGACCAAAATTCAGAAGTGATTTAGCTGTTTTACAGCTTTACCTCCATAGACATAGTCATTCTGGTCTAAATTGGGTAACATTTTCAGTAACATAAATAATACATCAAAATGAGACCCTCAGTTGTGCTTCAAATCAAAGTCTCATGGTCTGTGCAAGTCACTCACTTCTTGCTTTGTCTAATCTGATCTCTCCCCTTCACAGCTGTACCCAGGTGTTACAAAGAACTAAACTTAGACTTAAGCCTGGTGGAATTTTCCAAGTCTGAGGTGGTGGGACTGTGTTACTCAAGAAATGCCCACTTTTGGGAAAGATTTAAACTGTTGAAGTCTCACTGTTGAATTACTGTGGACTCCATCCATCTTGTTGAAGAGCAACTTTTCTGTCTGTCCTCTGTGTTGACAAATCTCACCTCAGTACCTCACAAGCCAATTTTGGTTCCATGTCTTGGCTTGAATTCATGCTGTACCAAATCTGTAAGAATAGTTTCTAGTCAGAAGTTCCTTGTATAAAGTATTTAAATATGCCATCTTATACCAACTTTTTGAAAGAACAGTTACTTGGCTGCAAATGCCGTTATGAAAGACGAAGATCTTTAGTGTCAGCAAAAAAGTAGAAGAGAATATTCCTTTTAAGGTATTGCTTATCTCCTTTGCACTCAGGAAGGAGTAAAACCATACAGAATTAAATACCAATCATAATGGTATGGTTAGCTTGCATGTGAATATTGTGCACAAATTGGTACTTAGATGTGTACTAATATTAGGAAACTAATCTGAAAGTTGTTTTATTTGCATATTAAACAATTGCACTAACAAAGAATACTACTGTTAAACAAACATGTAGTTTGAAGTTTTTACCCAGAAGTAGAACACACACAAACTAACACTGACTTTGTTGTCTGTTCTTTCAAGAAAATGAACTTGCAGATATTAAACAGGTTCAAAATGTTTAATTTAATTACTATTAAAATTGAGGTCAGCAACTAGAAAGGGCATCTAGTGAAAATGTGCATTGCAGCTTATCCTAAAGAAAGAAATATTGGCCTGATGAAAGTAACCTATACAGAATGTGAAATAACAACCATGTGGTGGCATATTAGGAATGCCTCTTCATAGATGTGCAAGTTTTATTTCACATTGTCCTCACCCTTCTCAATAAGAATGATTGATAGCTTCACTTTGTGATTTCCCAGCTTTTAAGAGTCTATTTTTATTTATTTTTTATGACCAACCTTACACTTGTTAAATGTAATTTTTGCTTTATATAACATAGAAAAGAGCACATCTGCAGTATGCTGTCCCATGAATTAACAAGAATGACTGGACATAAGACAAGAAATCCTTTAAAAACATATGTTCACATTAAATATCTGGGCTATCTCAGTAAAGGAGGTCTTATGGGGTCATTTTTGATGCAGTGCAAGTAAACCATTTCTGCTCTTCTGCAATAGTTTCTTTCAGGTTTATATTGAGCTTGTATAACGGCACATTACATAAATAAGGGCTTAGTTTTTACATTAGTCTTTTACATCTTGGATTCTAACTAAATCCTTGTTTTTACCAACTTGATGCTTAAGAGATATTGATTTCTGCTGCGTATGACTATGGTGTTTGTTTTGATATGCCTGGGATTAAAAACAAAATTAACACGCATAATCAGTTTTCTTAGAATTAAAAAGGGTGCTTTGGTACCTCTGGTTACATTCTTCTGAAGAAAAAGGAGAGTAAAAGAAATGTGATAATAAAGGGATCGATTTATTCAATCACTGGGTATAAAAACATTAGCCCTGGGAAAGGCCCTTCCTCTAAGAGCTTTAGCTGCCCAGTCTCACTTGTGTGGCACAAAATAATTTGCATTTTTAGAGAAGATTCATGTCTTCTGTGAGCTCTAGTGAAACATGAATAAATTGCTTTCTTTTCCTCTTTTTCTGATTTTATAAAGCTGAATCCATTAGGGGCTGAGTCAAACTGTAATGAAAGAAAGGCAACAACTGAGATGATGGAAACCCTGGATTAGATTTCTTAGTAGTCCAAGCCCAGCTGTCACGGCCTACGTGTCAAGTTAGTGCTCTTCGGGGAGGCCCGACAGTACATGTGAATATTTTTTTTAACTGCTGTGTTACAACAGGTCCCTAAAGCAGTGAGGAATTAAACAGAGGTGCAAAGATTAAGAAATAGAGCCACAGCGAGCAGTTCACCGGAGAGATTTGCAGCCAGGCAAGCAAACCTTCCCAAGGCTGTTATCCCACTGCCATCAGCCTGGCAGGGTCGCCTGTGACCCGCCGTGCTCCCTGTGTGCACTCCGGGTTCCCGCGGGCGCCGAGGATGTGTGGCTCATGTTACCGGGAGTGCTGCTCCGGCACAGCCCGGAGAGTTCACCACAAATCCAGGCAGCTCAAACGAAGCTTCTGAGAAAGGCTGGCATTTTTATTCCTTCCCATTACAAAAATCCTTCTCAGCTGGCTCATCATACAATAGGTACAATCCTAGCAGAGCCCAGAAGAAGCCAAAGTACAGTTTCTAGTTTTGTGCCTAGTAAATGACCTTGCACAGCAGGATCAAACCAGGGCTCTGCTGTAGGGAAGAAGGGCGATCTTCAAGATCTGTGCCTGTGAAATATTCCTTCTGTTGGAAAAAGGAGACTCTGAAACCTCCAAGTAGGGGTGTCTTATTCTAATTTATAGCAATAAATTTTGTCTATTATACTTCGTGAGGTTTGCTATGAGGTAGGACTGTGATTTGATCAGAACATGCAAATTCCAACATGGATTTTAAGGAGGAAGCTTCAGTATTGTTTTTACCGTGAAGACTACTTTCCTATCAAAGCAACAAACATTCATCTGAGTACAGACTGGTGTTAAATTATCAAATTACTGTTACCAAGAGCCTTCTACCTAATTCTTGGAATTTATCCAGCTTCCAAAGAGATACTTACATCCTCCCATGAAGGGGATGGTGGCACAGTCAAGGGGTCCCCAATATATTCAAATAGCTAAGTCATCTTAAGTTCTACATTCGCTTTGTAAATTTGGGGAAATTAGGATATTTTCAAACATAAGATAATTTCAAAATGGATTTCCTGGATTGTGGGAACAGATTGTTTTTTGGTTTTTTTAAATCTGCCAGAATCCCTGTCAGACTTGTGCCCTGGGGAAAAAATCTTTCCTTATTTCCCAGCTGGTGACTTCACATGATTTACCTCATTTTAGGAAGGGACTTCAAACCAGCAGCAGCTGTAACCAAAATGGTGTCTGCCTCTGCTTCCACTGATGCCTTTGTGAGGGACAGAACTGAGCAGCAACGTGTAAATAACCCTGTTTCCTTTTTTCCCCTTACATTGTGGTTGTGGAAAAGATCCAAAAGAAACCAGATCACCTGCTGCTGCTCTCAGTCCCTTGTACTTAAAAGTACGTGCCTCCCCCCAGCCTCATTAAGTGTCTGCCACACTTAGAGTACCTGGTGGTGACTCTCATCACAGCCTCATCACTGTGGTCGAGGAGTGGAGTGGCAAGGGCAACCTCTTCTACTTTAGGAAGACATTTTTTTGCCTGGTGGATTCTTCTAAGCTCTGCTGTTCCTAGAGCAAAACAATGTGATTGGTATGGCATAATTCAAAGTGAATTTAAAATTCCTGAAGTCAAATGTTTTCTAAAAAGATCTGTTTTGAAGCAATTTGGCAAAGCTGACATAGCCATGCTAACTTCAGTGAACTGCATTGGTTGCATCACTTGAGAATTGGGCCTAGAGTAACCAGAGCATTTATTTTTAAATTCTAGCTTCTACTGGCATGTTCTTAAAAGTCTCTGTAGTTCTATAACTTTCTAAAGTAGCTCACAAGTCTTATGCTGACTGCTAATAAAACAGAAAATCCATTTCCATTTTTCAGTGTAATCTTTTTTTCATGCGAATCTATTTCTCATCAAAAGAAGTGGTTGACTGGCGTGAAAGCTGGAGTTCTCTACTTATCTGTGAAGACAGAAGACAAGTAGTGGCCTTTCAAGTTGTCCCATGTTGTCTGGAAGAATGCGGCCATAAATTCAAAATCTAAGAGGAAGAAACCAAACACTCTACATTTCTCTGACCAGTGAAAGTGTTGTTCCCAATCCCTGGTGAAGAGAAGTAGGTCTGATCTATGATTGTATGATCTCAGCAAGGAAGGCTGAGACAAAGGATCTTCTCCGAAGTGTCTGTGGGAGAGGTATCACACCACATGTGACTGCAAGGACCCTGCATAAATCAGGATCTTTATTTCCAGCAACTGTGGTTTTTGCTGGTTATTTTTAAGAGATAAGTAGGAGCACTTTGCATCAGTCTTAGAGGGGAACTTCAGCTGCTACAGGGAACAATATTCTCCCCAGACAACCTCAGTCACAAGAAAACCGATACTTCCATAAAGGAGTCCGTATCTTCTTTTTAAAGAACATAATCTTCCAGACACTTCCCTACATCTCCTTAGCCAGAGACGATGCACTCGTACCTAAGGTGCACGAGAAGATGTAAAGCTAAAGTCAGGTGAGGAGAAAAAATATCTCCCTGGCATTCTTTTTTTTTTCTGTAGCTGGATTTTCTCTGCCTCACTGGCTTCCATTTCTCTACCTAGATGATACCTTTGGCTAAGCTCTTGGAAGATGGTTTTCCAGGCAAAAACCCTCACATTACAGAGACCTCAGATTTGTGCGCTACCAGGCAGAGTAGTCACTGGACATGCTAAAAGTCTGAACTGTGAGGAAGTTCTCTTACATCTAATTACAGAAGAGTAGGTACACCTTTAGAGGCCAGAAAACACAGAGTCAAACCAGAACATGAAGAATGAGATCTGCAGAACAAGAAACTCTTAACAAAACTACATAGAATGCTCTTGTCAAAATAGAGAGATAAAGTAAAAAGAACTAAAATCAGAGATACTTGTAGTCAGAGCAGCCTGATACTGTATTTGAACCTCAGTATCCTAATGGCATGAAGTTAAGCAAGAGGACATGTTTAAGTAATCTGTGCTCTCAGCTTTCCCTCCCTTGGGACACCTGTGAGGAACCTGAATTTCAGAGAAAGGGGTGCTAAGCACTCTGACAGCCATGTCCTTTGAAGACACACCAAGCTGCATATTCAAAAATAAATATTACACACTGCCACTGTGTAGTACTGAGCTCCTCTGTTCAGTGGCATGTTTTCCTCCATGGGTAGGAGATAGTGTTTACAAAATGCAGGTATGAATATATGTCCTGCTATCTTGTCTTGCAGGTTCTAGTTGTGCCTTTACACCAAGTACTTAACAGACAAAATGCACTATGTCTGTACGAGTAAAGGATAAAGTTTTGTGTGTAGTCATGCAAGAAAGTTGCATAATAAGTGCAAAAAGTACATTCTCAAGCAGAGTACTGAAAAGTTTTATAGGACAAGGATTGTAGTGATTTGGGGGAAACCAGCAAGAATTTTTCAGTGTAGTACCTTTGGCATGAATCAGTGTCAGAATCGTCACTATGTCTGAAATTTGTGTTTTCACATCTACTGTATTGTAATTATTTCCAGAGCACCTGAAATACCTAGCTTTGCTTTGTTTAAAATGATGATTCTGCTCACGAATTGGCAACAAATATGCTGCTTCTGTTATGATCGGTATGTTGCCAGAAACATCAGTCCACTTAGTGTTTCTTTGCCCTTTGCAATGAGAGTAGATTTCATTCCTAACTCCAAAGATATATGTTAAAACTTCTGTGCATATGTCACTGAGGTAGCCATATTTCTGTAAAATTCCATAGGAATATTTCTGAAAGTACTGTCAAAAGTTCTCTGAGACTATAAAATAGCACTTCTGTGAGCAAGATAAGGGTTTCCTTTCATAAGGATTTCTGAGTAGCTTTTGGGCTCAATCTTTAGTGATAGCTCATGCTCTCAGCAGAGATAGAGGTAGTAGAAGTGTTTTTGTACTGCTTGTATGTTCTCTCCTCACCAGCTCCTCAGGGTAGCCAAGGGCAAGTCTAGCTTCTCCAAGAGCCTTTGCTCAGAAGTTTGCTTTCTCACCAAGTCCCTCTGGGACTTGTCCTGTCTTTAGGAGAGAGCAAACAGGTTCCAGTTGTGATCTTCATTCTGAATCTGGACTGGGGGAGGGGGAGGGTGGTAGTGAAAGAAAAGAAACCCTTCTCTGGGCCATCTGGGAATTCTCCTGTGCTCTGTGGAAACTTTAAATAACCAGCTAGGCAGATGCTTGCCTGCTTCGTGTTGCTGGAAAAGTGCCTTTGACTGAGAAGGTTTAAAGACACTGAATTGGAAATATTGTTTCCCTAATTTCTGCCTACCTTGGGTTGAAGTAGACCCAGAGATGAGATGCTGTATTGAAATTTTAAGCTAGTAGTTTGGATTTTATGTAGAATTTGTTGATAATAAAGGTAAAACTATAAACTAAAAACTGGCAGCTATTTTGTTTGGGTTTCTTCTTCATGTTTGAAGTGATCTTCTTGATGATTGTTTTTCAAAGCTGAATACTCTGTGTCACCAATATTTGTGTAGAATTTTTCTGATCTCTAACTTCCAGGTGTACAAAAGACACAGTGTCATATTTTGGCCTTGAGAAAAATCCTTGGTTTTCTACCTACAGTCAAAAATATGACCTGTTATTTAAAATTAATATTCAACGAATAGTTTGTGTAAAAGATGTTGCTATACTATACTGTCCCAGACAAGAGTATAACAACAAACAGAACTGAAAAATGTAAGATCAAGAGAGATTTCCACTGTTGTACAAATGTCTGGAACATGCCCAAACTATGTAAGAGAGGAAGATTAATTTGTCTGAGGACTCTCGAATATGAATAAGTAAACAATGGAAGTTATTAGTCAGGGAAAAATTCATATTCCCATTAGGTTTTCTCACCCAAACCAGAAAAACCTTGCACTTTCCTTATAGTGCCATAATCCAAGTAGGCTCTTCAAAGCATATGAAATAAATTCTGCTTCTCATTCATAAACTTACCCATCTGTGAAGCCTTTATTCAGAGAAACCTACCTGCTCAAGTGCTTGCTGTAGTTCATTAAAGGCTCCCATTTGTACTCATAAAGACTCATTCATTGCTCTGAATAATATATACGATGTACTGAAAGAGAACCAACTCTTGCTGTTACAATCTAAATTAAACAACTTTGTTTAATAAAAGAAGCACTGTCTCACTTCTAACTAGGCCATAAGCCCTAAGGGCCTTGTATGTGTGTGATTATTTATTTATTTATTTTTGCCAAATTGTCCTACAAGGATCTGGAAGCTGAGTGAACCGAGGCGACTGAATTGTTCCTCTTTCTCTGCCCTCTCAGACAGACTGAGGCCAACATGGGCATGACTGTACTGAAGCAAATACTCGTCCATAAACTTATTCTTAAATGCAGTTGGATGATCTCTTGTCTTTTTCTCGGTCCCACCTTCTAACCTTTCTAATCTTGAGAGTTCATCTCTATTATATGTGGCTCTTACAAGTGCCCATGATTAATAACTGCTGTGATTCATTAGCCTGTGTTGTTGGTATTGTTTCCCCAATGGGAGCATTTGCTATCTAGGGATAGCCCATGATTACTCTGCCTTATGGAACAGTAAGATGCTTTCAATCTAATGCGCTGTCCATGTTTTAGCATAAAATAATATTAAGGCATCCACATAATGGAACCGTCTGAAGATCCATTTTATTAAGCACTGGAAGAAAATGTCTGTGTGTGTGTGTGTGTTCGCATGTGCAAGGGGAATATAATCAGCAAATCTGTTTCACCAGAAACATAATTTCCGTGAGGGTTTCATGTAAAGACGCAGCTATTTTGAGGTATAGTTCTTGGGATGTGGGGATGAAAAAATACTCTCTAGCCAATATCTTACCTGGTACAATTAACTTACTCAAATTGTATACGTCCTATTCAAAGAAGGAAAAATAGGGAACAGAGGTAGTAGGTTTATTGTATTTATTCCATTTTGCGGGTATTTATTTTAAATGCAATCTACCTTCAAGTACACAGCTGTACTGCTCTTAAAAGATTACTGTTTCAAGTTACTTCACATACCTTAACAGAGCATGTAACCTTTTTACATTATATGATCAACTTTTTGACGGTGCAGGGCCAGCACAGCTAATGGAATAATAGCCTGCAGGGTCCAGCTAAATGATATACGAATATAATCAACCTTTGTGATGACTATTCAAAAGTAATCCCTTTAGCTTTCAACTGCAACATATATTTCAACCGGGCAAAGCCATATGAAGAAAATCTCTGCAGACTCCACTGATACAATATGGCCTTCATATCCCCACAGTGTGTTTGCTGCTCACAGTGAGTTTTAAATTTAAGGTAATGGCTACTGTATATTCATGTGAGCATAGAACAATACCTTTGATTTGTTGGAGAAATGTTACATTAGCTACCAAGGGCCCTATTCAGTAAACTTTGACACAACCCTTATATATGGTTTACTGCTTATTCTAAATGGAATATGCCTGATAAAAATGGTTTGCATGCCCAAATTGTACAAATTCATTAATCTTTATATACATAAAACCTCCAAGTATGACTGCCTCCATTCCAAGTGAACCTAGTCAGGATACATGGTTAAACAGGTTGGCCCAACCTGCTTTTAAAAATGCAATGCATCAATTTTCATTTATCAAGACAGAAAAAAAGTAGGAAGATTGTCTACAAGTGTCTGACGTGCATATTGTTGGCAGTAATATTATTTTATGCTCTATCTCTGTTCCTACTCCATCATTCTACAGATTACATAACTGAAAACAGCTGCATGACCTTTAAAAATGCAAGTAATTTTAAAATTACAGTAATGGGTTATATCTCATCAGCTGCATTACACCAACATGATAATATGTTGAAATAGTCTTGCTTTCTCTCCCTTTTGTGACAAAGATGCAGTATTGGCTAATAGTGGATCTAAATATATGGAATTAATTCTGTTAGAGGAAAATATATGTAATGAAAACACTGTGTTGCCTTGTATTACTACTTTTGTATGTACAGTATAGCAAGAGTTCGCTCCCATTAACAGGAGTTGCAGATGTGGCCTTGTTTGCGTGTGTGCACCTGAAAACACATAAAAACATAACGGCACTGTTATCATATTTTGTTTGAGGTGTCGTGTTATGTGTTATGGGATTACATGCCACTTAAATAAGTTGGCTATCGTGCAAGAGTAGTAGAGGCCACGGGCTTTTCTCCTAGTTGTTTGCCATGTCACTTCTTGAGCCAGCACAAAACTTGTGCATCCTCAGCATCCTGCAGCAGGCAGTTCCAAGGATGGGTTGACAACGCACAAAGAAGCCCTTCCTTTGTATCCAAGGCCACCACCTGCTGCTTTCAGTATATCCTACCTCATTCTTTCATTGGAAGAGACAGTGAAAAATGGTTTCTAGGTCACCTTCTGCATGCTACCCTCATTCTTACTTTTGTCATCTCCACAAAATATTGTCTATTTTTTTTCCAAAGCAGTTTCTGCTGCCCAAAACAATAGTGCTCTTATGACTTCATCACTTCATGGAGCTTTCAGTGAAATTCTTGTTTAATAGATTCCAGCAGTCTCTGAACAATGCAAAACTTGGATTTGAATGCTCTCCCATTGCATGGACATGCAAGTTCAGGAACACAGGTGTTGCCTCTTTCATTTTCTTTATAATCTTTTGAGAGAATGGTGCCTAAAATTCCTGTCCTCTCAGGAGTTAGTTGTAGCTTCACTCTTTGTAGGTGTATGTTTTGCAGGCTTTCATTCTTTTATATGACTTTTCATTAATTATATCGTGTAAAGGTCTTGCAGCCCTGCATTGCTTTCTCCCAGGAACAGAATGAAATAATGTGATTTTTAGAAGTGTAACATTCTTTAGATAGGCACATGTAAACAGCAAGAATAGAGATGCCAATTCTAATCACACTGAAAATTCGGTCAGACAATTTTAATTATATTTTATCAACAGCAGTGGTAACATGTCAGGAACATTCTATTATGATTAATTGTATTTACATACTATTAATACATATTAATGTTTATCTCCACACTTTGCACAACACAATAAGATGGGAGGAGAATGCTTGATGGTGTGATCTGTGATGGTATATATGTATTATCATTATGAATATGAGATGCTTTTATTGTTCCCAAATAGCATAGGCCAAACAAATGCCAAGAAAACATTTATGGCTCAGTATTCCATCAGTTATCCTTGATACGCTTAATATATGCTGGAAGGGCAGAACTGTTAATCAGGCAATAATAGCTTGATGTCCAAGTGTGAAGGCAAAAGGCCAAAAGGTGCATGAGAAAAGCAATTTATGCTCTAACTCCCCATCTGTCACATACACATCCCCACAGCCTTTTGCATGTGCAAGATACGTCACAGTCAGAGACGCTTTTATGTGAATTTACTTGGAAATACGTGTTACTGTACCTGGTCACATTTTGGGCTTGAATCACCCACCTGTCTGGCACCACTTTTTCGACAAAGAGCCTCCTCTAGAAATAGCAATAACCAGCTGTGCTAGTGTAAAGCTGGGGTGGGACAACGTAGTTCGACCCCTTTTGGCACCTCTGAACTGCCTGGGGGTCTCGGCTGCTTCACACTGTTTGAGTTCCTAAACCAGCTCTGAGCACAGCTCCTTGTATTCAACTGGATTTTTCATTTAAACATGGTCTGCTAGGAAAAGGAGTTTCCATTGATGTAATTTAGGCCTGGTTTCAAAACTTGTTACCTGGAGTAATTACATTGTTAAATACAGAGTAAACTGCCTTCATACAAAATGGGACTTCATATACAACTTAACACTAATTCTCAGATATTCTTCATAGATTTGCTTATCCTACTCTTACTTGTATACTGTAGATGAAGTGATAGTCAGCAATTATACTTAATAAAAGCCTATGATATGATGAAACAGAAATCTTATTGAGTCTTGAGTGGTCCAGTAGCTTTAATCTCTTCCAAATATTGCACCAGCAGAGACACTGCTTTGAACATTATTTTTCATCCCCACCAGAACTGTGTTAATATATTTATTTTGGATATGAATGGATGCCGTATAAGCACCATTGGTATTGCTGAGACTGAAAGACAAAGTCCAGTTTAGGCATCACAGTACAGAGAGGTAGTGACAAACTGAGGAGGATCCAGTTAAGGATTATACAGAGGTCAGAAAACATGAGTTCCTTTCAAATATTGAAGAGACTGCATTTGCACAGCCTCAGAAAGAGAAGATTAGAGAAAGGAAAATAGTCTCTCAAGCTATAAGGAGTTATTATAAAAGAAGACAATGTTCCATTGCTTTTCATGTCTACCAAAGGTAAAACAAGAAAAAAAATCAGTTTAATTTGCAATAAATATTTATCCTAAGTATTAGAGAAGAAACTGAGTGATAAGATTGTGAAGCACTGGAACAGAGAGATTAGGGATGTTGTGAAACAGCCTTCGTCAGAAACCTTTGAGAATAGATGTCAGGATGGACTAGATATATGTGCACTTTCTTCATTTGAGGAGGTGAACCAGATCAGTAGTTCCCAAAATAAGAAACAATCCCCCAGGGATGGTGTGGCTGTAATGAGGCAGAGGGAGGTGTGCTGCCAAAGAGTCACTGGGAATAGAACAGAAAGCGCAGCAAGGAGGTGGGAATTGGGTATGAAAATGGAGTGGGGAAGGAACAAGGGTGAGCATCACAGATCATGGGAGCAAAAGAAGCTTATGGCTGTCAAGAACTGCAGAGTTAAACCATGGCCTCCCAGCCACCTATTCTTTAGATCACATCCTCTGAGAGGTGACAGCCTTTCCTATTCAACCTCCTCACCCTACTCTTGCTTCCTGCACTGCTCACTTCTTCCCCTGCATGGTCTTCTTACTGCCTGCCATCTTTCAGTGCTCTCTTTGCCATCATCTTCTCCCAAATGCATCTCCCTTGTTGGCTCCCCAGCTGGTCCCACCTGGACCTGTCCTGTAAAACCAGCCCGTTGGAGAACTGCTGCACAGGAGTGCAAGAAATAAAAGCAGAAATCCCTGTCAGTTTTGTATTTCTGGGATTATATCTTATGTGTCTCACCTTTGTGTTGTCTTAGATTTCTTCCTCTTGTGACTTTTTACTGTGTTACATGTTTTTCAAATAAACCTTCTAGGGCTTTTTACCATTAAGAGTGTTGTGAGTCTAAAACACTAATGCACTTTTTTTTTTTTTACATAACAGAACTTGATAAAGAAACAAATGCCTCAAAGCCTCTGTGAGCCTCTGTCCAAGACACCAGTTCTAGTTCCTTCCTGGTATGGTATTTGTTCTTAATTCTTAGTCTTTATACCAATATGCTGATTTTTGCAAGTTGTCGTTGCTATCAACACTTACTTAACCTGATTTTGACAGGAAATTGCACATCATCTGTATTTTACTTTGTCCAAATAACAATACTTTTACTGCTCATAAATGAATGAATTCACACTTCCCTCAGATTTTTTACATGTGTTTTAGAATTTAACTGCCTTTGATCATGTAATTGCTTTTAATTTACAGACATGAGCCTTTGAGACAGAAAAAATCTATTAATTAGATGCTGAACCCAAGTATAAAATATGTAGATATCGATATATATACATAAACTTATGACATTTTACTATTTTTCTATTTGCTGTTTTTCATTCTAGAGGATGCCTCCTTACTGACAGAGGAGCTGATAGATGTATAATGAGTACAGGAAGATCCTTGAGGAGACATGCAACAAAGTAGGAATTTTAGTAGGGATTTTGTTGTTAAAATGGGAGCAAAGCGTTGCAGTACAAATATCTGAGAGCTCTAAGATTTTTTATGACTGAAATGTGGCTTCAATGTGTATTACATGTTTTTATCAAAAATAGCTGGTGTTGTTGAAATAAATAAAAAAAAAGAAAAAGAGTAGTGGAACAGAAAGTTTATACTTTGTGCCCCTAATGCTTAATGTCTGCCAAAGTGTCAATATGCTCCCATTAAGATATTAAACATCATTTATGCCTACAGAATGGGAATCCAAGCCACTCAATAACTTGTAAGGTCAGTTTCCAAATGTGTCCGGAGAATTTTCTTTAAAGCCCATATAATTGTCCCTTTCAGAAAAACTTATTCATAGGACTACCAGTGATTTTATCATATGTGCTCAATGGTTGAGGTTCAACTGTATCTTAGAATAGATCCAGCCTGGGTGGCACACTATGGTGCAGTTTTGATCTAATCTATAACACAGGTTGGACCCAAAACACAACTAAGTTTGTTTGAAGTATGATTGGATATACTCATGAAACTGTTGGAAGCCTGTACAATCAAAGCATTTGAAATGCTATTAACTGTCTCAAGTGCAATATCAGTCTATATTCACAGCTGAAACAACTGTATTTAGCAATGAAAGTGCATCTGGTGAAATATCTGTACATCACATTTTCAGAACTGAAGCCAAAACTCCCCTTTTAGCAAGGCCTGTGGGCAGAGAAGAATTGTCTGAGATTCAACAAAGGCAAATGCAGGGGCCTGCATCTGGGGAGGAATAAACCCAGACACCAGGACAGGCTGGGGGCCAACCTGCTGGAAAGCAGCTCTGCGGAGAAGGACCTGGGGGTCCTAGTGGACAACAGGCTGTCCATGAGCCAGCTGTGTGCCCTGGGGGCCAAGAAGGCCCATGGTACCCTGTGGGCATTAGGAAGAGCATTGCCAGCAGGTCAAGGGAGGTGATCCTGCCCCTCTGCTCAGCCCTGGTGAGGCCACATCTGGAGTTCTGTGTCCAGTTCTGGGCTCCTTGGTACAAGAGACACATGGTGCTCCTGGAGTGGGTCCAGTGGAGGGCTGTGAAGATGGTTGAGGGACTGGAGCATCTCTCATAGGAGGAAAGACTGAAGGAGCTGGGCCTCTTCAGCTTTGAAAAGAGACAACTGAGAGGGGCCCTCATCAATGCCGGTAAGTATCTGAAGGGAGGGTGCCAAGAGGATGGATCCAGGCTCTTCTCAGTTATGCCAAGCAATAGGACAAGAGGCAGAAACTGATGCACAGGAAGTTCCACCTGAACATGAAGAAGAACTTCTTTACTGTGCGGGTGACCATGCACTGGAACAGATTGCCCAGAGAGGCTGTGGAGTCTCCCTCACTGGAGATACTCAGGAACCATCTGGACACAATCCTCTGCCATGTGCTCTGGGGTGACCTGCTTGAGCAGGGAGGTTGGATTAGATGACCCACTGTGGTCCTTTTCAGCCTGACCCATCCTGTGATTCTGTGTTTCACACCATCAAGGTGAACTAAAATTCTGCTTAGATTCTTTCTGATAAATAATCTGAAGCACTGAGGTTGGACTCAGTGTGGAGAATTTCCCATTTTGAGCTGATGACATTCTGGCAGTGGGTTCCCCACATGACCTGCAGCATCTGACTCCTGTGGTCTTCACAGTCCTCAGAGGGCATTTGCCTGCTGCCATCACTGCTGGCCTGAAAAAGAGTTAGAGGACAGAAGATGGGAGGTATCACATTGCAAAATATACATAAAAACAGGGTTGAAACCTTTGAATTTTATTTAGGAAAATTGATGCAAGCTTTCACAATTTCATGTATTAGAAAACCCCTTCTTTTAAACCATATAAGCAGAGCTTTGTGACTCCCAATAATCAACCATTCCTTCCTTTAGACAGAGCTGTCCAGATTCAGAGTTTGAAGCAAGGTCCATTAGACCTGTAATCAGTTTTTATGACAGTCTTTGAGCAAGCAATAGCTTTTGCCATAGCAATAACTCAATTCACAGTTTTCTTCAGGATTGCAAGCTGAATAACTGGTTGACATGTGACAGTAGGATTTCTCCCTGTTAAGGAATGGTAAAAATGTATCATTAACCAGCTCTTATTAGTCTATTTTTGACCAAAATGCTGTATGCATGCAAAGTGGTTACAAATACCTCAATAATTTTATTATTTTATTTAGAGGTTTTTATTGTCTGAACACCAAGCTTATTGTAGCAATGTTAATTCAGAGTGCTTTTACAAGGCTGAAAAGTTGTATAGAAATGTTCCTACATGCAATTATGCACACACATAGGCATACAAATCTCTTTACTAGAGTGTTAAAAAGAGCTAAACATTTTATGAAAGCCAGGAAGAGAAACAGGACTATGAATTAAATATAAAAAGCCATCTATATTGTTTACCCCTTAAGTTTATCCCTTTTATTTTAATGCTATTGATATGAAATAAGAAAAACATTATAAAACCAACACAGTTTTGTAAATAATATCTTAAAAATCACATTAATCTACAAGCTCTTCTAATCTTGAGAAGTATAGCATGACTGCTTGTAAGAGATTACTATTTTTATATATTTGAAATTTCTTTTAGCAGAATATTGTTGAAAGAAATGACATATTTGAATTTGGCCTTCATAGTAAAAAAAAAAATTATAACATGAACCATGCAGACATTCTAGAAAAGACAATTAGCAATTTGTCAAGGACAAGTTTCTAAACTCTTAAGGGCTTTTAACCTCACATAGATTTCTGCAGCAACTGAACATTCTGTGTATGTGTCCCCAAAGTTATTGTGTAGTCATATTAAATAGCACCCATGATCATCACTATTTTTTGCCAATCTTAGCTTGTTACTACTTGATAACTCTTGTATGCTTGTGAAAAAATGGTCATGCATCAATCCTCTAGAGCATTAACTCTCCCATACTTTTTTAACAACATTTTTTTGTCATAAAGCTTTTAATAAAAATTAGGGGAAATGTATCATCCTATAATAATGTAAATGTAAGTTCTGTTCTTCAGAGGCAGGAAGCTTTGGGAGCAAATTATGCTTATTGAGCTAAATGTACCTGCCTCCCATCCCAGTAACTATTTGTCTGACGAGTAACTCTCAGTCTAGCAGAGTGCAGGCTCTGCTCTGCTCCTTACAGACTTTTTCCAGTGGGAAAATTATGGCTCTGCTTCCCCTTCAAATTAATGGGGCAAGGAGGTTAGGCAGGATGTTGATCCATACATTATACTTAGGACAGGATCCTGGAATAAACCTCTCAGCTGTTAGAAACTGTCAGAGCTCCGTGGGTCATGGCAGGCCTCGGTGTAACACCTCACATGCTCCAGCTGAAAGCTCAGTGCTGACTGGTACTCAGCTGTGGTATCGACCCACTGCTACTTCAGAAGAAAAATCACCACTTTCTGAATTACCAGTGCTCTCCCAACATCTTTCCTTTGGTGATCTCTTGTCAGACATAGTCCTGCTTAAAAGATCTGCTGAGATCAGAGCTTGAATTAGTATAATAGAACTTCTGTCTTTTGTCTCTTTACATGAGAGCTGCTCTAATTCCTTTAAGGGGCTCCTCATAGGGAACAGTGTTATTCTCCACTCTGCCTAGTTCTTTATCATTGCAGTCCTTCCTCCAAGTTTTCCCAGAAAGCATCTAATCCCCTGACCCTTAAGACTTTGCAATCAGAAAGGAGGACTCAAGCGTAAGAATTGCAGTTACAAGTTTTTCTGTGCTCTGAGAAATTACAGGCATAGTTGACTTTATTGGAGTTAGGAAAGCAGGCAAATCAATTTAGCCTATAATGCCAATTGTCTGATTCAAACAAAAGAACTTGTCAAACATATTATAGCAGGCAAATCTGTGAATAGTCCTGATCTGTAATATTGATGTCTCTAAAATCTACATTTTGTGGGTGCCTAAGGTATGCAAGGCTGGCAATTAAGATTGCTTTTTGAATAGGGTTTTAGTAGGTTTCACTGTAGATGTATCAGATGGTATTGGCTACCAATTCATAACAGAGAGGAAGGATTCTGTTTATAATTATGAAAAGCATGTTTTCTGACCATTAATAGGGTATATCTTGTTAATTATGATGATATATAAGGTATTTCACCTATGATGCCATTTTGAAAATTAATGTTTGAGTCACAGAAAGGTTATTGCCCTTCTGGAAGGAATCCATTCATCTCTAAATAGGCCATCCAAATATAGACTAAGAAACACACTATATATAATTACCTAGAAATAGATGGAATAAATAAGATTGATGATAGGTATTACTAAAGCCACACTTTAGTTTCCTACTAGAAAAAAGTAGATCCTAACTGCAAGAAACAATAATATACATGTAAAAATGCAAGAAATAGGTTAAAGTCTTGAGTAGTTACGTGAGGTTCAGCTATTACATATGAGGTGAAAACTTATCAGCCTTCAGAAGTGGTGTACATCAAGGACTTTGTCCTGAGGTTCAGTCAGGTATTTCTGAAGACAGCTCCTACAAAGAAGAGAATGAGGACTTCTTGGGGTTTTTTTAACCAATCTGTGTCTTTTTTGACAGCATAACTTCATAGTGTCTCTATATTTGCCACACAAATGCTTACAAGTAGATAGAATGCATGTTAATGAATATTTCCATGTGTGAGTCTTCTTTTGACGCAGGCATATCACTGAAGAGTGATGCTGAGCACAGAGGAGCCCAGGAGCTGTGATGGACATAGACTTTCTAAACATTAAAGGTTTAGTTTTTAACAGTACACAATAAAACCTCAGAATGGCTGTTGGTGAAGTAAACTCTCAAGCAGAGGAGGAGAAAGAGATTCCTTCAATTGAAAGCCTGCTGTTTAATCTTAACTCATCTATGGGATGGACAAAGTGAGCCCCAGATTCATAGCCACTTGCTGCAATGCTGGCTTGGAAGGATTAATCTCAGTAGGTGAGAAGGCAATTGAGTAACTACAATCCCCTGTCCCCATCCCTGCCAAACGAGTAGGTTTGTTTCACCAGGGTTAACAATGAAGTTATATGTTTGTTTTGTTACCACACGAAGGGCAGACAGACAACTCTCCAGCACAGCTGACTTGTGTGAGATGGGAAGTGCTGGCCATGACCCTGCCTCTCTGGGAGCTGAAGGTCTGCAGCCCCTGAAAAATTACTCAGGCTCTATGTAGGATCCCAGGGGTAGGGGGGAAGTCTCAAGTTGTCCCAGCAGCTACAGATTCGCCAGCTCAGTTCTGCAGCTTGGTCACCTGCAGCGGGGGTGACATGGGAGAGAAAACCAGTAGACAACAGATTTTCAGTAGCACATGGACAACTGGGGGACTGGGAGCTTGAGCATCCTAGGAGTGTCTGGGAGTGGCAATAGCTGCTGGCTCCCACTCAGCTTCAAATCCATCTAGGATTGCTGTCTCCTGCACCACACAGATGGATGAGAGATAAGCCTTGTCTCTGGGAGGCAGGTTCCTCCAACACCAGTCCCACTTCCTGATCTGAGACATACTTATACAAAAGTAAAACAGCTTTGAAAGGCTCTTACCTCCTACACTGAGCAATTCTATCCCTGGCAACATTGCTCCCTGGTCTTCCTGGACTGTTTCAGAAAACATTGTCCCATCTGGCCACAAGTTCACAGTTTGTAATTGTAGTGACTTAAATCTGGACTTAACCACAGCAGTGCCCTTAAAAACATTTTCAAAGAGCCCTCCCTGAAGCATGGTGGTCACTGTTATTTTCTCCTGTTTTCTTTCATAAGAGTTATCTGCCTCCCGGCTCCTCAGCATCAGTTGGCTGAGAAAATTAGACACTCTCCCTTTCCACATGAGTACCAGGAAATCAGTTTCCCTGGCATTGCTGACTGCTTTCTGGGCAGAGTGGGCTCTTGCCAAGCTCACAGTACAGATTAAAACAAAATTTATTTATGATAAGGGAAGTTCGGGATTACCTGGCTTCTGTCTCCAGGCCCCTGGTTGCTTCTCTCTCACAGCAACCCCTTTAACTTTTACATTCTGAATTGCAATGAGCTTTCACGTCTGCTGAGCCCTGATACTCTCAGAGGAGCTCTGAGATATTAGAATATTTTGATGAATTAGAGCCTTTGCTTTTACTTCACCTCTACAAACCTCTGTTCTGGAAGAGCAATATCACCGACGCATTCACACTCTGTAGTGCATTTGGCAGAAATGGCCAAACAACTGCTCGAGGTGGGGACAGTTAAGCAGAAAGGGGTGAGGATTTAAGGCACTTAGAATTCCTCCTGTCACACTGAATCCTGTTCATGTGAGAGGCAGGGAGGGGTGAATCTGGCCTTGCAGTGTGGGCCTGTAAAACGTGACTGCTCCCGTGCAGGTTGTGTGGGGCTCTAACGCAGTCAGCAGCTCCCTTCAGTGGGAAATGCTTTCTTTTTTAAATGGTAGCAGAGATTGGGGCCCTACAAAAACAATTCCATCAGTGTTGGCACTGCATACTCTGAATAACTGAGGGGCAACAGCCCACCAAAGCTTACTGATGTGTCTGTGGGGAAGGCTCTCATCAGCCAGACAGTTCATAACCCGTGTGTGAAACAAGCCTGGACCAAGCCAGTCCAATCTCCTGAAACATAAACCTGCAGGCTGGCAAAGGTGACCCTGTCAGGAGCAGGACAGATGTCAAGGATCAGTGTGAATATTTTAAGTGCAGTAGGAGCCACTTAAACCATAAGACACGGGAACTGTCTCTAAGATAACTTACGTGTACAAGGCTTGGCACAATCATAAGGGATGAGGAGTACTGTGCTGGTGCAAGCTGTGCACATACACACACACCAAACCACCTCAGAGTAGGTGATGTTCAATCAGTGTTCCTGGTTGTGGTCACTCATATAACTCATGTTCTAGGTTTTTTTCCTCTGTGTTCTTGATTAGAAAATTCAGGACAGTGGAACCTGCTTAGAAAATTACTGAGACCATCTGTGCCAGAAAACTTGGTAGTTTATACAAAGTAAATAAAAAAACAAGCTGTAACGTTGAGGAAAGTAGAAGAATAAAAAACCTAAACTAATATATTTGCAAAAAGCATGCTTGCCTGAGTCACCTGCACTGTTTCTCCCAGATCCCACGTCCCACTGTAGGGAGCTGGGGTATTTCCATCAGTGAGACAATGCACTTTTCCCTTGAAAGCTGCTGGGTTTAATCTCACCATCAGATGCTGTGATTCATTTCTGCAGTCCCTGTTGTACGTTTCTTAATATCAGACATGAGTGAAATATCTTCAGGACTGTGAGACTGGAGTTAACTATTTTTTCAAAGGAAAAAGGTGCAGAAATATATAGGTAGTCTTCATTATTTCTGAAAGAGTTTGTGAAACCAAACCCAGACTCATGTCATGGTATTGAATAAGTAAGCCAGAGGCTTACTAAGTGAGGCCTTTGCACCTCTAAAGCAGAGTCAGTTTGGTTCAGTCTCAGTTCAGTCTCATCTCAGAGCATCCGTCCCAGCACACAGCTGCCTGGAAGTGTCCACATCTGGTGAGTGACAGCCACACCCCCACAGAGGAGAAGGCCTACACCAGCTACAAGGCTGTGCTGCGTGCTGCATGAATTCATCCTCCACAACACGAATGGATGAAAAGTTTCATGTAATAGTTCAAGGTTTCTCTCCTATGAGACCAGTGCTTATATGTGGTCTGCTTTAAATAAAGTCGTCATGTGCATTGTCTCAAAGCATTGCATAGGTCAAGACTTCTGAGAACTGTGTTCAATGAAGACAAGACGAAGCTCTTTTACTTTTGCCTCTGGTTTCTGAGCCTTTGAAGACTGTTCAAGGTGTATGCTAAAGCTCCTTTCTGCAACAGCTTTTCTGTAACAGAAGGACAGGTCAGCTCTTGACTCCTGAAGCAAAGGCTTCAAAGTCTCCAAGGTATTGCAGGCTGTACTAAAAATCTGCATGTGGCAGCCCTGAATTATGTGTCATGACACCACTGCTTCTTGATGGCTGTACTGCCTTTTGAATTTCTACCTGTAAATCATCTTCGACACCTTTGAAACACAAGTGTTTGTAATGGTGCCATGAGCTGAAAAAGTTTATTTCATAGTTTAAAGCGGTCCTGCCATCTTTAACTGTTCTTTTGCATCCCTGCATGGTGATAACCCATCTGGGGATAAGTACTCTCCATGATTTTGCCTGGTTTGCCATGACCAGTTCCATGGTTGGGAGCCTGATTCTCTTTTCTCATCATTTTCCACATACAGCATTGCAGCATTTAAAAAAAAATCTGTTTTCAGGTAGGTGGATGTTCACACCAGAACTCAGTCAGAATCTGACTCCCCAGCAGAAAGGCTTTGGGTTGAGACCCAAATACAAATTACAGTACATCTGAGATTTCTGAGCCTGCTGCGTTCTTTTGCCATTTGCACTTTCTTCCCCACTTTTCCTTAGACCTATTTGCTTCCTTCTTCTCCTTCATTCAAACTCTCCCCTCTGTCTTCACAATTTCAATTAACATTTGGTTCTGCAGAACTCAATTCACCCACTCCTCATTTCTCCTACCGTTGTCATGTGCAGTTTCCTCTTTATGAGGGGCCACCCATCTCCTTTCTCTGACCACCTGAAACCTCTGACTGACCAAAGGTGAGCCACCAGAATGATGATGGGTTTGTTTGTGCTGCGAGGAAAAATAAAACTGTTCTGTACTGCTGTAAAGCGAATGCAGAACTTGGCTTTGTGCACAGGAAAAGTGGGTAAGTTCTCTTTATCTGTGTTTATTCTTGACTTCACAACTGTTTTCCCATGTTTGGAGGTGCCACCAACATTTGAGACAGCAGGATTTACTCTGTATTGCTATAGCCTGGATTTTGGTCTGTCTAGTTTGCTTCATAGCTTTCCTTCATTTTATCCTTGTATGCCTGCCAAATGAAGACTTGATTCAGATGAGAAGTAAAGATGATGAGCTATTTCAAATTAAACTTTGCTGCAAACAGCTGATTTGTAAAAATTCCATTACAACCTCAAGAAGAATGAAGGTACTCAAGCCTAGAATGTCACTGATCTCTGTACACCAGCTGCTGCTAAATGCCTTCCAAACTCTGCCCTTCTGAAACTTGGACCTTCATCTTCAGGCCTGGCTGTGGGCTGTGCTAGTGGATCTGTGGATCAGAGCAACCCAAACAGTTGTAAACTGGTAGTGCTTTTACCCAGCATCATCCACAACTGCCTCCCCATTAATGGTCTCTGCCTGGAAGCACCCTGATGTCTCCTTAATAGGGGTTAGCATTATTTATAGCGATTTACAGGTGTGCTGCTAAAAGATGGAACTGTAAATCACCTCAAATGTTGTTCCATGATGAAGTGCCACTACATTATTTAAGAAATTGTCCCAATGTGACTGAACGATGCACAATGGAAAAACTTGCCACAGAAACGTGATATTGAAAAGGCCACAATGCTGCATATTTAGTTAAGATTTGTAATTGCAATTTATGTTCTCCTGGCAGTTTTGTACTCCGGGAGTATTTCCAGCTGCAGCAAAGTGGGGTACCTCTAACCAGGGGTTGTCAGCAGGGCAATACAATGACTTGCTATGTGACACTGTTATGCAGCTGGCTTTGCAGAGGTATTTGGCACAAAAAACATCCAGTTGCACGTGTGCGTTTTAGTTACAGCTTACTGCCTAGGGTGTAAGGTAGCAATGTGTTTTTACAGTGTATGAGAGTGATTCTGCCTCAGTAGAAAGAAGATTGAGGTGTGATGAAATGCCAGCCAAAAGTGCCTACAGGTACCTCGAAATAAAGAACTACACATGTTCTGAGATGTTGGTTTATCGTATTTGCCCTTAATCTGAGCACAGCACTTTCCCAGATCAAGGGGAGGCTTGTAATTTTGAAGTGGTGGAGCAACGTCTTCTTCCCAGAAAGCCTGGACTGGAAATGAGCCACATTCACTGTTATATCAGTCCTTTCTCCCATAATTGCAGGTGATTTTTCCTCCTTCAGATGTGCAGGTACCATTACGTGATCAATGGCTTCTGATTTTTCTCTACTCAACCAGGGACTGTTTAAAGATTGTCATGCCTAAAACATGCACCCAGTTGAAATCTCACTGGGTGAGGTCTGACACAAAACCTAACGGAGCAGCCCAGTCAGCTGCTGATTTCCTCTGGGCAAGAAAACTTGTCTGCAAACACCCATAAGGGCAAAGAACAGAAGAAGGGATCTGGAGGGGTGAAGGGAGGTTTGGTGTCAGTGCTTCCTTCACAGGGATTCAGGGTTTGGAGGTGCATGAGTCAAAGGGTCTTTTCTTAAGATGAGAAACAAACGGCCCCAGCAGTGCCCCTGTTGCTTTTTAAGGAGTGACTTTATTTTTTCAATTTAACCTTTTCACTTTTCCCAGTTAAATTTTAACACCAGTCAGAGCTCTCTTGATGTGAAGTCCAAGACCTTCTAAAACTATGGGTGAGGATGTTTAAAATGTTGCAACAGAAATGAGGTGTCTCATTTTCGTGTGGGTAACAGAGCTGTTTGTGTTCACGTGCATCCCTGAACATGAGGACCCGTGTACTGAATGCCAGCCTTAGACATCAGAGCTGCATTTGGGCAGCTGCTGCGTTGGGTGGATGAGGATTGTTGCAACAGAAGTGGTCTGGGGGGCAGGAAAGGGTGAAGGAGGTTTCCCAGGTGTTGAAATGTTCACCAGAGCAGCATCTCTTCTCCAGGTGGCTCAGTCACAGATGGGACCTGGCTTCCTCGGAGGGCCTGGGGACCACACTCCACACAGCTGTCCCTGTCTGTTTGTACCTCAGTTTGTGCCTTTACAGCCTCAGACTGGCTCCAAAACTGTTTTAAGTCCACTTCAAGCCAATGGACAGATAGAGAAGGGGCTTAGCTGTGGATACATCCCCATGGGTTTTGTGCAGCGAAGCAGCTGACAGAGGTGACAGACCCTATGTGTGCCCCCATGCATGGGAAAAGGCAGAAAATCACACATGTAACAGAAAGCCCCGGGCAAGAGGATTTATTAATGCTTCATCCTCCATTGTGAGTCAGAGTTTGTGCCTTATTTGACACCAGAGAACCCAACCTAAAGGCCCGAATTCTGGGAAGTCAGCTTTCACCTCCCCACTGCAGAAAACCTGAGGCTGAGCTTTAAAAATAAGCTGCTGTGCTGCTGCTGGGGAATGAAACCACTGCTTGCTGCAGTTCAAGGGTAATGGGTATTTTGTTGAGTATGTCACGCTGCCAGTGTCCTGGGAGTAAGATATTCAAGATGCTACTGGTACAGTTTTTTGGAGGTGCTGTCACATGGGGCAGAGTTGGTCCTCTGGTCCAAGTGTACTCTGGGAAGCTTCTTTCCAGTTCCCCATCCATCCCAAACTTCTCTGTTTTCCTCTGCCATAAGGTCGGGTAGCAGCACATCCCTGCCTCCTGGGGATGTTGTGGGGATCAGTATGCTACTGTCAGGGAGGGGCAAAAGCACTGAATAGCCATAAAGATGCTGAAAGAATTGTAAAACTCTAGGAAAAAAATATCCTTATAAAACCAAAAAAAGAGTCAGTCCATTGGGATACAACATTAAATACACTGTCACTCCCTCCCAGCCTGGTTTTTCCCTTTTCTGCTTGCTCTCTTCCACTAGTTGCCACTGCTACTGCTGTTTGAGACTGTGACATGTATGAAACGGGACTATTGCAGCACACATAAGCCTTGGATCTTGGACCATGTGTTTTCCTTCACAGAGCACCACCGGCACTAGAAACCTTGTCAGTGATGTGTTTTGCAAAAATAAATAAATAAAGGAGCGAATGAAAATGTCATATACATAAATATGCCACAATAAGTTTAGTCTTTGGATCAAAGTGCTCAAAACGACACAGCTTTGAAACAGAAAGGTAGGAATCAAAATTACGCATCCCTGCGTATCAGCTCGGGTGCCAGCTGTTTAACTGAGGCATACATGCTGTGGCTGATTAAATGAAAACATTTTAGCAGCTGTCTAAAGAAGTAAAACCCTCTCCCCATCTTCCCAGGGCTGCCTCGTGCACCATCCCCATGGGCTGCCCGGGAGAGCAGCCACTTGGCTCCGTCCTGTACCTGCCCTGTCCCTGCTCATTGGCACCCGTGTGAGGGCCGCCGGGCATAAAGGGCTGCTCTGGGATCATCCAAAGGACAAGAAATAAGATCCTTGGCAAGGTCTGAACCTCACTGAGCCCTGGTGCCATTGACTGGCAAACCTGCACGTGGGCAAGAGCCCATGGGCAGCCTGGCTCTAATCCAGGCTATTCAATGAGTTAAAAGCAATGCTGGCTGGTTCAGGGGCACAAAGCGGCTCAGCAGGTTGAGGGAAGAGTAACCGGTTTTCATATCCAGGCCAAACACAGCCCGACCTCCCCAGCAGGGAAGAGGCTTTATTGAAGAGAGAAAGCTTTAGGTAAGTGGTGGGTGGTCTCTGGTGGCTGTATCCCTGCCAGTCCGCAGAACCAGCTGGGAGCCATTCTCCAGCCTGGGGCCAAGCAGCACTGCGTGACTGCTAATTCCCTTCCTCTCTTCCCCTGCCTCCCCAAAGCTGTGTGGGCACAACCAAACAGCCTGTTTGGAGCAGATAATGTCCCCAGCCCATGGCCAAGCATTGCTTGGGAGGGTGTTTATTGGCTCCAGACAGCACTGTGAAGGCAGAGCCATCCGTGTCCTGTCAGGCTGGTGTCCTGTCCTGCTTCATTCCCTGGAGTAGGCACAGCCAGGAGGTGCTGACCTGTGATGCTAGCCCGGGCTCTGGGAGGGCTCTACTGGGTGGCTTCCCAGGGATCCCATGCCCTCAACTACACTGGAAGGATGGTGACACACTTCTTGTAGTGCAGAAGTTGCCACAAGCCCCAACACTGGGTGTTAATGGTGTCCTCAGCAGGGCACCAATCTGGGCTGTATCAGCTGTCACCACTCTTCAACACCCCAACCATGGGAGGTATTTCCCCAGCCTTCGTGAGCAGACAAGGGATTAACCTGGGCAGAGAGACAGGGACCAGACAGATCACTGCTCCACCAGCCCCAGCCCACCACTGACATCCACCTCGGGTCTGCCTGCCAATGGAAGCTGAAAGGAAGAGTGGTTTACATTGCAATCAGGTGAGAAGGTAACAGGCAGCCACCCCAGCCATTACAGGTGAGCTGCATCCATTAGCAAGGGGATCCTAGCTGAGCCTCCCCCAGGGAGTGATGCCTCTTCTCTGCAGGGAAGGCCGGAAGAAACAGTTTGTGGGCATCTTTGCATAATGTATTGAAGTACAAGAAACTTGGGAGAATTGCTATCAAGCACCAGGCGCGTACATTCACAGTCATTTTTAAATGCTGCATTTTGAGAATGTATTCTTAAAGAATCTGTATTTCTAAAATGAAGAGCAATCAGGAAAGAAATTTTACGACTCAGGATTGTAAAAACTATTTCAAAAGGTGATATCTTTTCCCTTTTTTTTTACACAGCATCTGCTGTGTGTAAGAGTGTATGTGTATGTTTGTGTGCACCTGTGAGGTGGAGGCTTTTATTATGCTGAGGTTTGCACAAGCCCTCCTCATCACACTTTTCTTTGGCCCGTGGCCCTTCATGCTGCTGCCTGCTGGCTGTTGCCACAATTGTCACTGCCAGAAGGCCCCCAAGAGTCACAACCATAAGCAGGGTACACACAGGACATGGTTCATTCACTGATGCACATACACGAGTTCTGCCCACAAAATATAGCAAGAAACAGAACTGCTTTTCACTTTCTTAAAAGCTGCCATCACTACTGCCATAAAATGTTGTCATTGTCATAACATAATTTTCCATGGCTTTCCCTCCCCAGCTGGCATGGGCAAGTCTATATTTGACACCATGTTTTTAATGGTTTTATTAAACACAGACAAAACTATCTCCTTGTAAAATGCCCTCCCCAAAAAATGCTAAGTTTATCCCACCTACTTTCACAGCTTTCCCTCCAAAGTAATGTGTTGACACAGGCAAGAGAAAAGCTGTGACGGTTCTGAGTGAGAAGATGGGTAAGAAAGGGCTTTCCACCATGCAGTAAGCCTTTCTGAAATCCAGCAGGCCACGCACACCCCAAGAGGACTCCATCCCCAAATGCCACATGCAAAAGCACAAAGCAAACACAGGCCAGCCACGTGCAGGGCAGCAAGTGACATGTGCTGTATGCTCCTGGTGGTAATAACTATGGGCACATCTGCAAGTACAATTCAACATGTCAACCTTGGGCTGTCTGGTGGCTCTTCATGTTTTTGCCCACCCAGGGTGGTGGTTTTGCTCATTGTCCTGAGGGCATTTTTCTCTTCATTTGCCCAGAGAGCATCAGGGACCAGTACAGTGGTGGTGGCTCTAGGACAGGTCTCATGTTGCTGGCAATGACCCTGCAATGTGCAGAAGGTGTATCCAGCTCTTCAGGAGCAGCCCTGTCTCATGTGGGGGCCAGGGCTGTAAGCACCCACATTGCACTCACTGCCCAAGAGCTAAGGGGGGTTGGATGTGGCCGTGTGCCTGCTTATACATCACACTCCTGGCAAACATTCCCACGGGTGTCAGCATGTCTCTGGGACCGTGCAGGGAGCTAAATACCCGTTTGACACTGGTAAAAGGCCAATTGGAGCCTCTGCGGGGTGGGTGGGGGGGTGTCAGGCTGCAGTGGGGTTTGAAAGGCTGCTGATACCTGCACCAGTCCCCCCTGCGACAACCCCCTCTGCCCTGGCCCTTGACCTGGACACTCTGGGGGTTCCAAGAGCAAAGGGGCCTTTCTGATGGGTGGTGAATCCCTTCCCGAATTGCCAGTGCACTCCCCACCGCGGTCTGGGCACCCCTCGCCAGAGCCTCGGGGCGGGCACTGCGGGTCTCCGTGTCTCATCCCTGCGGGGCACCGGCCCCGTCGCACGCCTGTCACCGCCGCCTCCTCCACGTTATTTACATCCGTCTTTAGCAGTCTAATTACCCGCTTTATTGCTTTCGCCCGGGGGAAGCCCGGGGACGGCGGCGCAGGGGAGGACCCTCCCCGCCAGCCCCCGCTCCGCACCGCACCGCCCGGGGGAAGGGGGAGGACACAGAGCTCAGCCGGGCTGCCCCCTCAAGCACCTGGTTCTGGCAGGATTTCGGGAGGGGAGGGGCCGAACAGGGCTCGGGAGGCGCCCGGGACGCCCTCCGGGGGGGCCGGAGTGCGCTGCCCCACAGCCCGCCCTCGAGGGGCGTCTCCGGCGTGGTGCACCAACGGAGGGGAAAAAAAGCGACAGGATAGATGGATTTTCAGATAAGCAGCGGAGGTAATTTATTGGCCTTTATGCTCTTCCGATGGAGTGGGGGAGAGGTGGCGGAATCGTGTCTGCACATCATTAAACGGGTTTGCTCCCCCTCAGCCAAAAGAAGTTCCCCCGCCCGCTCCATCAAGGAGGCTCGGCCCGGGCCAGGGCCCGGGGCCACGGTGAGGGGCCACCGCGCCGGGGGTGCTGCTCCCACAGCCCCGGGGGGGAGCCCCAACCTCTCCCCGCTCATCCAGGTTGTCCGCGGCGCGCTCGCTCTTCCAAACTCATCTAAATTACATCAATAACAGAGCGCACTCTTTAATGAGCTCTCAACTTTAAAGACTTGAAGGATATTAACAAGCCGCTTGACAAATGGTGCTTAGAAGCACATTAAAGACGCTGCTAATGGAGCGCATAATGACGGCTAATTTTCGATCAGATATAAATTAGAGCCCCAACAGTTATTTGCCTTAAGGACTTTATGTAAATGATCCTGTTCTGTATAAACGGGGAGGCGAGCCCAGCCCAGCCCCGCCGCGCCGGAGAGCGGTGCCGCAGCCCGACGGGGCGCACAACCCCCTACCCCGCCCCACCGCCGCGCAAACAGCGCGGGGCATCCGCGCCCGCACCGCCGCCCCCCGCACCGCGGGCGCCCCTGTTTCCTGGGGGGGGAGAAGGAGGAGCAGGAGGCCCAAGGCTCGTCCCGCTCTGGGGCTGGTCGCGGGGGGGGGAACAGTGCCCAGCGCCCGCGGGGGCCCGGCCGGGCTGGGACAGGGGCAGGGGTGGGGGCCCATCTGCGGAGCCGCATCCCGCACACACACACACGCTCCCGGGGCTGTCCCAGCTGCCGCCCGGAGCGCTGCGAGCGCCTCTTTTCTTCCTTCGTTGTTTTGGTTCGGGGGTTTGTGGCGAGTTTTGGGGCAGGTTGTTTCTTTGGGTTGTTTGTTTGGGGTTTTTTTCCTATTTCTTGCTTTTAATTTTTTTTTTTTCAACAAGTGCCAGCTGGGGGCCCGGCCCCAGGCCAGGGAAGGCGTGACCTACCCCGCGCAGAGGCCGCGGCTCCAGACCGCCCACCCCCGGCCTTGCCCGTCCCCCGGGATGCTCCCGCACGGAAGAGCCGTGTCAGCAGGTCAGCAACGCCCCTGTCGTGGGAACGGGGTCCCGGCTGTCTGGGGGAACCCGCGCATTTTCCTTGGGGATTTTTCGGCTGTGATTCATGTTATATCCCCCACCTGCCCGCCCCGCTGACTTGCGGGTTGTCCTCCTCTTCCCTCCAAAACCCTCGTTTACCTTTGCGGGGCGCGCTGAGCCGCCCCTATGCCGCTATCCCCTCCTGCGCCGCCGGGCTCCCTCCTCCAGGAGGGCTCGGGGGTCTCACCTGCCAAAACAACAATAACAATAAAGGAGGGAGGGAAACGTTGTCCCCTCGTCCTCCCCGGCCCGGTCACCGCGCCGGGACCACAAACCAACCGGGCTGCCCTGGGAATCAGCGGCTGCTGGGGTCTGCCCCGAGACAGGATTTGGGAAGCAACAAACGACGACTCGCCCTCATCCTTAGCAGTGCAGGGACCGGGAGCGGGAAGGGGCGCGGGGGTTGCGCGGGCGCGGAGGGCCGTACTCACCCGGGCGGCCCCGGGGCTGCGCCTCCTGCTCTGTGCTCGCCGCCCCGATCCATCGATTTGTTCCTGGAAAAACGCGGCGCATTCTTATAGCAGCTACGAGCAATTAATATTGCATTAACCCTATTTAAAAAAAAAAAAAGGAAAAAAAAAGAAGGAAAGGGGAAAACCCGCACCCTGGCAAAGCCATCTATTATTAACGCGAGGGTAATTGGAGACCCGAGACGTGGATGTGTGCGTGTCGTGGGGCAAGGCAGGCAAACACAGGCGTGACAGTGTGGCGGGAAGGAAGGGGAGCCGAGGGTGGCTAATATTTAATTTCAGGTCTGTGGTTTTCTAATTCGAGATTAAAAGCAGTCACGTCTTTGAAGCCAGACACTTGGTGTAAATGTACAGTTAAAATATTCTATTCCACAGTCCCCAGACAGAGCTCTGCTACTCCCAGGCTTCATTAAATTTTAATTATCATCCCAGACTGGAGCAAGGAAAGAGGGGGAAGACTGTCCACCTAATTGCAATTGATAAAGGCAAAGAAACCGAGATATTTTTCCTTGCCGTGCACGCACAGCAGTTGTTTTTGTTGTTGTTGTTGGTTTAATGCGGTCAAAGCCCGGCGAGTGCAGCGTGAGCATCTCCACCTATGGATCTGCTGTTTACAAAAGATGCACGTGAAGGAAAGCCGGGAAGTGATGCTATAGATGGGTGTTGGGGGAAAGGGGGGGTGCATTAGCTCTTGGAGAAGCTGGCGAAAGATCAACGGAAGCGACAGGGACCTTCTCATTAGAGCTCGTCAGCTTATTGTCTCCCAAAACAAAGCCCGCCAGTGCCTCAGCCTTTCCCTGCCCGGGCAGCGGAGGGGCTGCCCTGGCGCCCGCCCCGGTTCTCTCGGATCCCAGGCACCTCTGCACCCCCGCATACCACACGACCCCCTGGCTCTTCCATGCCTTTTCGTTTGTTAATAATATGCAAGTGTGGGACAGGCAGGTACTGGGAGAAGTCGACTAATTGCCCCAGGTTTTTAATTTGGGAAACTAGAGAGCGATCTATCTCCGGGCAGTAAAAGGTAAAAAATAAAACCCACCGCGTTTGCTTTCTAAGCAGCTTCCTATTATCACATCGCCACTTAATTTTATTTCCATTCTCTCCAAGTTAAATAGAAAGCCGAGCTCACAGGGGAGCTGCCATGTGCCTACAGACTGGGGATGTCAAGCAGAGAGACTCACTGTGCAAAGTTAATTTCAATTCCCGAGGAGGATTTCACATTCTCGCTCGCTCTGACCCACAGTAATTAGCTGAGATAACTAATGATTACTTACTTATTCCTTGTAATTATCTGGATTTAATAATTCGCTGTGTAATTTATTAATTCGCCCGTAATAGCCTTTAAGTGAATGGCTCATTTAAGAGGGCGAAGCGGTGGTTCAGGGGCTGTTCGCCTCTTGCTGCCTGCGCCTACTGACGCTCTTGGGGGGCTCTCTGCTGCTTTCGGGGGTCCTACTGGCCCCTGCCCCCGCCGGGCTGGCTCACCCTGGCCCCCTGACCCGCAGCTTTCTTGCTTCTTTCTGCCCCACCTCCCCTCTTTAGAACGACCCCCGCGGAGGTTGCGCGGCAGCCCAGCCCACGGGGAGGGGGCAGGCTGGGGGGCTCGGCGGGGCGCGCAGGGGTGCGCAGGAGGACAGCGCCACCCCTTCCCAAAAAAGCTGGCAGCCCCGGCCGCGGCTGCAGGAGAAGGCAACCCACGCTGCGCGCCCGCGGGAGCCCTGCGGGCCCGCGGGGCTGAACCGCAACGCTGCGGTGGCAACGACGACAACGACAGCGACAAGGGCCGGCCAGGGCCGCGGGGAGGGCGGGGGTCGTGTGGATACCGACGGCGACACAGCGCCTGTGCCGGCCGGACCCTGGGACACGAGGCCCTCCTTCCGCGCCCGCGGAGCCGCCGGCACCCTCGGCGCGCCCGGGCGGCTTTGAAGATGCAGCTGGAGCTGGTGGCTGGGCGGAAATATGAATATTTAATAGCGGCTCGTGTATGATCTCCCTCCCCCCCCCTCACCCACCGGCGTCAGTTGTTGTTTTTTTGTTTTGTTTTGTTTTTCCCGGCTTTTGTGAGCGCCACGCGGGGAAATTACTCTTTTCTTCCCTTTTTTTAAATTTTTTTTTATTTTTATTTTCGCGCGTGGTGCGTGCGTGGCACCTTTGCCTCTCTCTTTGCGCTGGAAGGCAGAGCGGCTCGGGGAGTGGGAGCTCTGCCTGGGCACCCCCACACACCCCGGTCTGCCCCCTCCCCACTCGCAATCGCAGCCGCTGACCCGCGGGGCGCGGAGCGGAGCTGTCCGTGGTGCTGCCCCCGCACCACCGGCGCTCCCCGGGCCGCCCCCAACCCCGGGCTGCCCCCAACCCCGGGCTGCCCCGTTGCGGGGTCCGGGGGCGCAAACCCCCCCTGGCCGGAGGCGGCGTTGAACTCGGGCAGATGCTGGCGGTGGAAAACAAGAAGCAGCCAAACGCGCCTTTTTTTTTTTTGCCAATAAAACGTTAAAATTCTTTTTTCCTTTTTTTTAATGAAAGACAATTTAACAACATTTAAAAATAAATTAGTACATTACTAGGATAAATAAACCTCCTATTAACAGAACAAAACAAAAAAACCCCTCAAACAAAACCCAACGAAATCATGTACAGAACTTAAGACTTCAAACAGTCTCGGATAGAACAGCAATACAGCGAAATCTGTAAGAATATATCTATATGTGCGTCAACGCCAATGAAATATTTACAACACATACAGGTACCCAACCGAGTACCCTCAGTTTATTGTCGTTGTTCCAAAAAGAAATGTACCAAATCAGTTGTGAATTTACAAGCAGTGCAGCCTCGCTCGCTCGCTCCCCTTTCCTACAAATTTTAATTTGGCTTTCCTAAAAACAGACTTCCAAAAAGGGACTTTTCTCCGTGGAAAAGTATTGCGATTAAAGGTAATAAATAACCGACCGACCAAATAAATAAATAAATAAATAAGCAATCGGATAGATAAATAAATAACCGAGCCGGTCTGAATGCCGTCGCGATACAGCTTTGAAATCGAGAAAGACGGATATTGTGCTGGCAAGAAACCCGAAGCGACAACCCCCTTGCCCCACGCTGTCACCTACGCGGCCACGTCCTTTCTCGCTTCGGGAGCAGCGTGTGGTGGGGACAATATGGGAATCCCCATTAAATATGTAACACGGTAAACAAATACCTCGGACAGTGAATCAGGCTACACAAATAATGTAGAACATCTACTATAGGGTGCCGACGCCGTACGAATAGGAATACTCGCCAGAGAAATACCTTAGGTTCAGGTGGCAATTTACAAATGGCCAAAAGGGACGTTCAGAAGAAAAGCTCACGTTCATAAATCCTACCAACACAAAATATTTGATTCTCACTAACAATTTTTTTTTTTACTTTTATCAAGACTTAGATTAAAGAGGTGTAATTAATTAGAATGAGCACAAAATGAAGTTGCTAGAGAGATAAATTAATAATTTACAAGGGGTTGTTTGGCAGTAATCTAATAATAGCTTTTGAAGACCAGTGAACACAGCAGGATCAGCTCTTTCCCTAAGCGTTATAACTTCAGAGAAGGAAAAGGATAATAACCACAGTAAAAATATATATATATTTATATATTTATAGTACGCAGTGTAAATGCAGAAAAACCTGCCATCTGTTTTTTTTTAATCATTATTATTATTATTATTATTTAAATCAAAATACTTTTGAGACGTCTCTCGCGGCGCGAAGCCTCAACTCTAGATTCAAGTTTGGGTCCCGAGAAAGCCATGACATCGTGGCCACCCTGCTGCCACCCGGGCGAGGTCTGTTAGGAATAAAAACCAGCGGTACTTGCCGGGGCGGGTCCGGGCGCGGCTCCGCGGGGAAGTTCCCCCCGAAAGTTGGGCGCGGGGCGGGCGGTGGGGTGGGCTGGTGTTGTTTGTTTGATTTGTTGTTTTTTGTTTGGTTTTTTTTTTCTCCTTTCCTTTTTGCTGTCGTTGTTCTTGTTTAATTAATTTTTTGTTGATGACGGTGATGCTGATGCTGTCGATGCTCCTCCGCGGCCGGCTCAGATGCCCGCCGAGTACTTCATGCGCTTCTGCTTCTGGCGCTGGTTGCAGAACCAGACGCGGACCACGTTCTTCTTGAGGTCCAGTTTTTCGGCGATGGCGGCGATCTTCTCGGAGGAGGGCCGGGGCTGGAGGGCGAAATAGGCCTCCAGCGACCGCTTCTCGGGAGCGGCGATGGAGGTCCGCTTGCGCTTCTTCTCCGCGCCGCTGAAGAGCTCGGGCTTGGCCAGCTTCTCGCGGTGGGACTTCTCGGCCTCCTCCAGCCACGCCTGCAGGATGGGTTTGAGGGCGATCATGTTGTTGTGGGAGAG
Organism: Neopelma chrysocephalum; assembly: GCF_003984885.1. Taxonomy (NCBI): domain Eukaryota; kingdom Metazoa; phylum Chordata; class Aves; order Passeriformes; family Pipridae; genus Neopelma; species Neopelma chrysocephalum. Next base: position 2,682,610 of record NW_020897750.1, read on the forward strand.
GGTGAGGGACTCGAAGCGGCAGATGGTGCTCTGGCTGAGGGAACCCACCCCGGGGATCTTCAGGTTGGCCAGCGCCGAGCCCACGTCGGCCTGGGTCACCCCCAGCTTGATGCGGCGCTGCTTGAAGCGCTCGGCGAAGGCCTCCAGGTCGCGGGGGTCGGCGTCCACGTCGCTCATGCAGCCCATGTGGGCCGGCAGCCCGTGGGCGTGGGCCATGCCCAGCGCCGCCGGGTGCATGGGGTTCATGCCGGCCATGTGCGGAGCGTGGCCCGGCGTGGAGACCACGGCGCCGTCGGGGGCCGCCATGGCCCCCAGCGCCAGACCCGGCGTCAGGTGCTCCAAGAGTTCCCCCTCCAGCGCTTGGTGGGGCTGGTGGTGGTGGTGGTGGTGATGGTGGTGGTGGTGGTGGGTGCCCGACAGGGCGGACGGGTGGGAGATGGGCACGGAGGAGGAGGAGGCGGCCGAGGTGCAGGGGATGGTGTTCATGGTGTGGTACGTGGCGTCCGGCTTGAAGGGGCTGTGGTGCGGCGGGTGGTGGTGGTGGCTCTTGCTCGGGGAGACGATGTCCACCGCTGCCAGGGCTTCGGCGCGGGCCAGCAGGCTCTCGTCCAGACCGCCGAATATATTGCTCTGCAATTGCAAATAGAAGGCACACATAACGCTCAGCAGGGAATTCGCCTCCCCGCGCACTCCGCCGTGCCACTAAAACCTTCCCAGCATGTTAAAAGAGAAATCCTGGAGAAGGGAGGGGGGGGGTGGGGGGGAGGAGAGGAGAAGAGGGAGCGAGCGGGGCGAGGGAGCGGGCGCGGCGCGCAGCCGCTCGCACAGAGGAGCCGCGGCAGGCGGGCGAGCGGACGGACGGACGGACACACGCACCAGCCGCACGCAGCATCCCAGGTCATAAAAATTAATACGAGCGGCAAGAGCCGCCGCATGCATAAGTTGGGCGAGAGCCCGGCGGCGCCGGGTGATTTGCTGCACGGCCATGAAAAAATTATCAGGCGGATCCGGGGGGCCGCCGAGGGGCTCCCCTTAAAGCGGGGCGGCGGGCGGCGGGCACCTACCGGAGGGGCGGGCAGGCAGGCCCGCCGCATCGCCTCCGCGCCGCCGCCGCTGCCGGAACCCGAGCCGGAGCCGGAGCCGCCGCTGCCGCCGGGGCCGGAGCTGGAGCCGGAGCCGCGTCCGGCGGAGCCGCCGGTGCCGGTGCTGCTGGGGGAGCTGGCGGCGGGGGCGGCGGCGCCGGCGGAGGGGCAGGGCGAGGCGCTGTGCAGGGCCGAGTACTTGGTTTCGTGGAGGCCGCCGCCGCTGCCGCCGCCGTGGGGGAGGCCGAAAGGCTGCTTGCTGCTCAGGGACATCATCATCGTGCTCGCCGCCGCCGCGGCCCGGCCCGCCGGCAGCCGGCCGCCGGAGGAGGGCACGGGCGCGGGGCCGGGGGCCCGGACCCCCCGGAAAAGCCACAGGAGCCCTGCGCCCCCACCCCCCGAAAAATTAAAAAAAAAAAAAAATTCCCACTCGGCTCCCCCTCAGCCGGCCGCCCGAGTCCCGCCGGAGACGAGAGGGAGAGGCGGCTCTGGCAAGCCGGGGATGCGCGGGGGATGCGCGGGATGCCTCCCGCCCGGCCGCCCCTCCGCCCGGGCGCTCGCCGCCGTCCGCCGCAGCCTCCGCTCCGGCGCCGGCCCTCGCCTCTCGCGAAGTGCCCTCCCCGCCGCCGCGCCGGTGGGTTTTACTCTCTCCCCTCCCTCCCCTCCCCTCTCGCCTGTCACTACAGCCCAACTCCTCGGGAAGGGCCCTCCGCGCCTGCCTCCTCGGCCCTGGCCCCCTCCTCCGCCGCTCCCTGCCCGCCCCCCGCCGCTCCCACGCCCACGCGTGCTCCCGCACTCACCGCCGCGCCGCGCCCCGCCGCCTCCCGGAAAGGGGAGGGAAAAAGCCAAAAAAATAAAAAAAAAAAAAGGGAGGGGAAAGCGACACCACCACCCCCCCGCCTCAAATCCACCTTCCATGAAGAAAAAATTAAAAAAAAAAAAAAAAAAAAAAGGAAAAGTCCCGCGTCCGGCCTCACCAGGAACCCCCAGCCAGAGTGTCCCGCCGCTGCCCTGGCATCGCTCCGGAGGGAGCGGCAGAGGCGGCGAGATGCGCTGGGAGCCGGGCACTGCTCGGGGCAGGGGAGGGAAAGGCCGGGAGCGGCGGCCGGGGTCTGCCCCCACCGGCGTCCCCCATCGGCGGGGAGCCGGAGGGATCCTCCTGCAAAAGCGCACCGCTATCCCGCCAACTTCCCCCGCCTCTCTATTATAAAAAGAAGAAAAGAAGAACAAATTAAAAAGAGAGAGAAAAGAAATCTGGGAAAGTCAGTTTTCCTGGATGTAGCCGGGTTTATTTCCATGAATTTCACTTTGCAGCAGAAAGGTTAAAATAAGTGCTTAGGTGTTTAATTTCTCACCTAAACAGCAGACTTGGTAATTTTAAGGGAAATAAAAAAAAATTACATTGTATCAGCTCTCACTGTCGCCAGCTCGGAGAAATGAAATAAATCAAAGTTAAAAGCTTGAGTATCATTTAATTATGGCGCGAATAGCGCTTGGAAAGAAGTAGAACAACATCTCTAAACAAATTATGGCCGGGCCAGGAAGGAATTATTAGATTGAAATTTCATTTAGGCTCGGGAGACACAGCGCTTCAATATGTAATCTGTTATGCCTCATCTGATTTGTATGCTTAATTCAGCTTGACGAATTTATTAGTTTTCATAATAGTAAAAAAATTGAGCAGCACTATGGGCTAATGCATTGTGTGTACTATAAATTGTATGTCACCGTTGAAAGGCTGAAGTCTATAGAAATCTTTTATTAATGACAACATAGGAAAGAGGATTTTCTTGCAAGCCTTTAAGGAGTTCATGCCAAACCTCCGCGCTTCGTGTCTCGGTAGGCTATTAACATATCGTCATACTAATTAGGCTACTTCATGAGTGATATAATTTCAAACTTTAAATTATGTTCTAATTAACAAGGGTTGTCCAATTTGCTTAATCTTCAAAAGGCTTTTGGCTTGTCTAATTAGTCTAAAGCATCGAGCATCTCCAACGCCCAAGAAAAGAGCCTTCAATAATATTTTGCGCGTTTTGAGGCGGTCGCGGGCAGAGCCCACGCGGGGTGCGGCCCGCCCGTGGCGGGCAGGGCTGGCAGGGAGGGCATCTGTCCCCCCGCCTCCCTCCGCCGGGGTCCCCGCAGCGCTCCCGGCCGCTCCTGCGCCCCCGCCTCCGCCTCCCCGGCAGCGGCCGCAGCCCTGCGCGCTCCAGCGCGGGCGTGCCGGGAGGTGTGCGGGAGAACAAGGGAAAGATCCCGCTTCCTGGGCGAAAAAAAAAAAAAGGGAAGAAGAAGAAAATACCTCGTTGGCGCGGGGAGGTCCGAGGGTAGCCAGCCTGCCGGGTGCGCGGAGCCGGGGAAGGGGCTCTGCCCGCCCGGCTCTCCGGCTCAACTTTGGTGGAGAGAAACGCGAGGAGGAACCCCCCTCCACCCCCCCACGCCCCCCGCTATACATTTAACCCCTCCCGCACTGAGTTTAATTATTCGCAATAGTTGTTCTAATGTATGCTGTCACACGGGAGAATTGAGAACGCATATCGTTAATATGAATTAATCTTGATTTTAATAGCAACTGACAACCGATCTCCAAAACGCTGAGCGCTCCTCGCCGCTCCGATCGGCCGCCACCGGGATGCGGGGCAGCGCGGCCACACTGCTGGGCAAACTTTCCTCGGTGTCGGGCCCGGGGGTGACCCCTGCGGGCCCCGGGGGTCCCCGTGGTGGCTCTGCGCGCCGCAGGGACTCGCCGAGGCTCTGGCCGTGCTGCCGCTGTGCCCGCTGCTGGCAGCGCCTTGCCTGCGGCACTGCCTCCCAGCGAACCCTGCTTTCCACTTTCCCTCCTTTTTTTTTGGGTGATTCTTTTTGCTTATTTGTTTGTGTTTGGGTGTTGGGCTTTTTTCTTCTTGCAGCCACCTCCCGGTGTCGTGGGGGATGCCGGGGGGAGCCGCAGCAGACGTGGAGCCCCCGCCGCCCCCCGGCACCTCGGCGGCCCCGCGGGCCCCGCAGCCGGCTCTGCGCACCAGTGGGCTGCCTAAATAAAAGGAGAGCCCCCCCTCCAGCTTACCCACGCCCACACCCTGACCCACGCAGACATCTGGGGAGAAATCACTGTCGCCTCTCATGTATCCATGTTCTGATTTACGATTAAAATTTAAAGACGCGCATTCATATTTTACCGAACCTAATGCGCCCTATGAATTTTTAATCCATTAAGATGCGGGCTACACTTTGAGCAAACTCTACCTTTGTTTTGAGGGCAGGGCAGCGCTGGCCCCGGCCCTGCCGTCGGGGCAGCCCCGGTGCCCCTCACCGCTCTCGGCTCCCGCCGCCTCGGGGCCGCTCCCCCGGGGCTCCGGGGATGGCGGGGCGACCCGTCCCCACTGCTGCGGGGGCACCGCGGCTGCGGACACCTGCAGCTGCATCCCGCGGAGCCGCGGCACCATCGCACCGGGACGCCCCGTCGGGGCAGCCCCGCACCGAGCGGTGCCTCCGCAGCCGGAGCACCCCCGCTCCCCGCCAGCCCGGCATCGCTTCCCGCACCGGCTTCTGCTCCTCCTCTCCCCGCTCGGAATCCGGGGCCGCGCTGCCGCCGCGAACCGAGTCAAGTCACGAAGTCAAACTTCAAGCCCGGGAACGATCAATGAAGAGTTTTGCCGTCCGTGGCGCCTCGTGCTTCCTGGCACTAAAATAAATGCAAGAAATCGAAACTTAATTACTTGAAAGAAATCCAGAAATCCCTCTGCATAATTTCCAGGCGTTTTTTCGTGGCGTTTGTGTTGAACGCACGCGTTTGACTCCGCACGCTCCTCTCTCCCTCCCCAGCGCCGCCCTCCTCGGCAGGCGCGGGGAGACGGGCGGGCGAGGACAGCCCGGCGGACCCCCCCCACCCCCGCATCTCCGCACCCCGCCCGGCGAGGGGCGAGGGGAGAAGAGAGGGGGGGTGTCTCCTTAGAAGACCGCGTTTTTGCCTCCGATGAGCACCCCCCCTTTCCCCCGCTGAGAGCACCCCCCGGGGCAGGGCTGAGGGCAGGGTGGGATGCAGGAACCTCTCCTCCCCGCCTGCGAGGTCTGAGCCCTGAGCGAGGCACTCGGCAGATATTTTCTGATCAGCAGTGTCTGGCGTAACAACCTGAGTCTCCTAAGCGTGATAGAAAGTGCCAATAAAGTAACTCGGTTATTCTGACAAACTCCCTACCTTGTCTTTGACGATTCCCCCGTGGCCCCCAAAGCCCTTCTTATGAATAGGGTGTGACACCTGCTAGCTGAGGGTTGTGCATTAACCGGCAACGCAGCCACGGCCTCCTCATTTGCCATCTAGCCTGGCTGATGAGAGCCTTGCCTGGTGAGCCTTTCACTGAATTCATTAGGACCGTGAGTCTGCTGGCTCGGGAGCAAACTTTATCATAGGCACCTCATCGAGAAGTTGAAGTAATGTTATGAAAGAATGAAAAATACATTTGGGAGCTGCCTGGAAACTGAAGTACATTTTGATTTAACTTACATTAACAGAAACCTAATGTAGAAGTGAAAGGATCTAACAAAACCATTAATAATTTAAAAATAATTACAGATAGTCTATCCTTACTATTCATAACCACTCAACATTTTAGACAAAGAAAGCTGAATATTCTTCTTGGGAGAAAGATGTGAACAGACTGCTAAGCAGGAGCCGTCCAGCTCGCACTGCCTCTTCTCTGCTCACATACATTGCATATCCCCCACAGTACCCAGGACAACATCCCAGAACTGCTTTTCCAAAAGGGAGGGTGGAGGTGGAGGCAGACCCTGTCTTTGTACAGGGCTTTTTGGCGGGCATAAGGCACAGATTTCAACCCCTCCTCTTTGCTGGAGCTGCTGTTTGAGGTGGGCCCATTGTGGCAGTGGAGACCAAGAATGCTCTCACACCTCCTCAGGCTCTCTCTAGGCTCTGCCAGCCTTGGAGGCCTCGGGAAAGGCCTTTTCCATCTGTAGCCTCGGCTAACACCAGCGGTACTGGTGACTCTCCTGCCCCATGCTGTGCTGTGCCATTTAGCTGATATCAGCTGACATCACCTACTTGGCTTGCCATGGCTCTGTGCAAAAGTTATTTTTAATGCATTCATTTTAATTCAAGTTTCCATTGTATGCTTTATAGCTCAAAGGTCTTGAGCACCCTGCAGGGCTGTGATTTTGCCTGTGTTTCTGTTAATTTGTGTTTTGTTTTTGGTTTGGTTTTTTTTGAGATATACCTGCTGTCCAAACACTGTAAAATCAAAGCAGCTGCATATGCAGCAAACTTCACTGCTCTTCCTTACAGATCAAGATAAAAATGTAAAGAGGGAAATTCACAGACATAAAGTGGCTTCTAAAGGAAAAGAAATATTGGGTAATACAAAGCAGATAAGAAATTCAGATCTAACTCTCACAGGAACCCACCTTACAAATAGCCTCACAGGTGGGATCCCTCCCTAACTGCTTCCCCAACAGCTCCTTGTACTGAAAACATTAAGATCTCATGGATCATTAAAAAAAAAATCCTATAAATCACACTGTGAATGTCCTTGGGACTCTACTCTTGCTGATTTAGACAAAATCCTGGTATCTTAGATTAGCCTTCATTAATTATTTTCATTAATTTCCCTTGTTATAGATGTATTATCACAAATCATATTCCAAACACATTCCCTAATTAAGCACTAAATTCCTCCCTACCTCCGTATGCCATTTAAATGGAGCAATGAGAGCGCGTGTGTTCAGCCTGGAGGCTGGTGCCAGGCAGGCAGTGCAACAAAAGATGGTGCTTGCATATCAGATCTCTTTCAGGACTCTAACTTACAGAAAATATTTTGACTTTTCATTTGATCATCAACATGGGCACGTTCAGAGCTCAGAGCTCTTGGCCCTTGTAAATTTCCAGAGTGTTCCATCTTCTTCTGCAGTGTTTTCAAGGTAAATCTAAGTTCCTTTTCTCCTCCCTTCCACCATGCAACATGTTGGCTGATCTCTTTACAGGTCCTCAGGATTCAGCAGGAACTGCAAGGCAGCCTTCCCTTTTCAGCCAGGAAGAAAAACTCTGACAGTTGATATGCATTGAAAAAGGTGATAAAAACTTCATGTTTCTGAGGAGGTTGTCACCAATGGATAGATGCAATTTAAAAAGAATGGTTTAACAGTTGTGTCACTGGGTCGGTGTTTGCCCGTCGGAGCCATTAAATAGTGGGCTAGAACACTTATTTAGGTGAACAGGGTCCTGCAGCCCCACGTGAGAGGTGTACAGTGTACAGCTGTGGTATTTGGTGTGTGCCGTGCCATGGGCTGAGCTTTCCACAGTCTCCGTAGTTTTGGCAAGGTCTTATACGGACTCATCCCGCTTTGTGAATGGGTAGTGGGAAATGTCTGTGAATTATTTTGTTTTCTCCCTCTGATTCAATGTTCACACAATCAGAGCATGATGGGACTTGAACCTGACTGCTGGGGAAGGCCCACTAGGACCAGCATCTCCTGGAAATATTAGATACGTGCTGAAGCGTCAGTTCCTGAAAGACCAGGCATGCTGAGCTCAGACCTTGTCTGCAGGCTCATCCTCCTTATAAACCAGACTTTAATAATCAGAAGATGTATCTGTGCATAACAGCAATGACCATGTTGGCAGCTGTCCACCTTATATGTGGGCATAGACACTTGTGTAAGTTTTATTCAAAGGTAATCACAGATCCTCTTCTTTTTTGTTCATTGAAATTCAGTAGAAATGCATTCCACATTTTGTACAACCTCTGGGCACACATCAAAGCCCTTCCCTTCACAGACGCAGCATGGGCAGGTATCCCCCTGTGTTCCCCCATCCCTTTTTATAGATGAAATATTGTACGTCTTGAAGGTTGTTAGTGTAATGAAATCAAATTGTGAAATGCATCTGCAGCTTGTATCAACACTTCCTATTGGAAACAGCGGGTTAGGACTAAGTTATCACATATCTTTTGCAGTCCTGAGACAGCCATCGAATTCCAGTGAAATCTCTTACAAAGGCAATCAAGATGATCAATGGGAGTTTTGCCAGTAACATCAAACCTGATTAAATGGTTCTGTGTTAAGAACTGCAAATAAACACACAGAAAAGAGGACAGATCAGAAAATGGAACTATGAAGATAAAGAAAGATTGCAGAAAGAAATGATGCCCAGGAAAAAAAAAAGGCAGGAGATTAATAATTGACTGGCTGTATATACAGCCAATCCAAACCAGAGTTTAAAATGCAGACAGCTCACTGTATAGCCTGTAACAGAAACTTCTGTAGAAGCATTTCTTCAGAAGAACTCTTATCCACACATCCTGCTTTAAATATTTTGCCAAATTGGGATGAACACAAAGAGGCTGTAATTTGAAACCTTTCAAATCACCGAGCTGCATGTGTCTGACTATGTGCCTGTTGCTGTGTATATATAGGAAATATAGCATCAAATCATATTTTTACTTGTTAATCCCTTAACAGTATGTTGCCTGCTGGGTACCCTGACATAGTGGACTTACTTGAGTAAAATGCATTTTGTTTTTCTTGTTTAGGCCAGCAGGTTTCCTTGGATAAATGACTTTGTTGCTGCCCACCCGTGAGACAGGGAAACACTTTCAAACAGGTCCCAGCATCCTTGTCTTTGCCAGTGACCTGGGCTGCCCACGTGCTTGCCTGCCTCTGAAAAATGTTCCTGCTGGGTCCAGACATTCCAGCTCAAAGCAGGCCAAAATGGTGGGGAGTTTTTTTGGCTTTTGGTGTGGGTTTTTGTTTGTTATGTTTTTTTGAGGGATTTTTTTTTAGAGCTTGTTTTTATTTTTAGCTTGATATCGTTTTTAATAATGTTCGTGCATATTTTCGATTGAGGAGGTTGGATCTGACAAAGCTTTTACAACCATTAAAAGTTGTCTGCTTTAAGTGCTGACAGCTGTGGAATGGCTCTTAACGAAGAGGGATGCACTCAGGAGTGCCCGCCTGGAGTCGGTCCGTGCACGCTGGAGGTCGGTGGGACCCCGCGAGTGTTCCCACGGCAGGGTCGGGACAGGAGAGGAGAGGGAAGGAAAAGAAGAAAGGTGGGGTGGAGCGTAGGGGACTTAATTACTGCTGTCCCATCCATTTCAATACAGCCGGGGCACGCTGGGGGTGCACGAGAAGAAATTAAGGGCAGCTTGTGGCAGTGAGTGGATGCTCCCTGCTTGGGTTTTTTGTTTAGTTGGGAGATTTTTTTGTTTGTTTGTTTTTGTTATTTTTCCCCGTGAGGTCGAGGCAGCCCAGGCGCTGGAGAGATGGGCTCAGGACCAGGATTCCCCCGGCCCTTTTCTTTCACCCTCTTCTCTCTTTGTGGTCCTGGATGATGCTTTAGGGTGGTCGGGGGCCGGGGACAGCCGGAGCTCATCTATGTTCCCGTGGGTAACACCGGGTTCAGGCCCTGGGGAGCACAGAAAGTTTGCTCCGGGAGGGATGACTCCAGGAAGTGCTTCCAGAGGGTCGGGGCTGGGCGGGGTGCCCCGGGGCTGGTGTTTTCTGGCTGCCTGGCCTCTGCTGCCCTGTTTTTAGGGAATGGGGAAATTCCTCTCCTCAACCAGAGCAGAAAGCAAACCCTCCTCGTGGTGCCCAGCAGAGTGCAGTGACCCACCCGCTGTGAGGATCATTCAAAAGGTACATCTTTGGAATTAAATGTGGTTTAGTTCCCACTTCATCTTTCTTTAACACCTGATGCCCTTCCATGTCCCTAGTAGGACATTTCATGGCATGTCATAGTATAGTTGCAGTGTACTATATTGTGATTTGTATGTAATAATGGGCATGTTGTTTTATAAAAGAAAAAAAACTCCCCAAAGGCAGGACACACGTCAACTGAGAAAGAAAAGGGTTCAGTCTGTGCTCATTAATTGCTCAGAATACTTAAAAATTAGCTGGAAGACCAGGAAAGTTCAGGAAGCTGACAAGTGAAGGTTAGATGCTTGGAGGCCAGGGAAACTTGAAGTTCATAGCTGCTTTAGATACTAAAAGGAGGTTGGTGGGAAACAAATGCAGAACAGGTGGGTAGAAAGAATATCTTGTTGCAGACAAGTGAGGGAAACAAAGTGGTGAAAAGAGTTTTGCTCTACTTCATTCAAAACTGTGCTCCAGTTGTGGGTGGCAGCCTGTTCTCTGTGGGCTGGGTGAAGCCTGGCTTGGGAAGGGAAGGAGGCAGGGCTGGTTTGCAGTCCCTGCTGTTTTGGGACCTTCTGCAGAAGTCAGAAGACTTGTGTAGGGTTTGATATTCAATATTCATATTGTCGTGTTTTAGCAGGGGTGAGCTCTCTGTACACGGATGCCGTTTTCACAATCTTGTAGATAAGCTGTGTCAGCACAGCCTTTATAAATCCCATTTTTACCAAAGATTTATGATGTAGCTGTAAATGTATGCTCCGGACCGATATCTTCCGTAGAGGGTTTTAGTGAGAAATCTTATTTTTAGGGGGTTAGTGCATTTATTTTCTATGCCTAAGATACACGATGAAAAATGTAATTTATAATGTGGCATAATAAAAATGGATGATGTTTGAGGGGATAGCAGCCTCGCTCCTGTACCTACACAATATATCTTTTTGGTAACATTTTGATAATGATTTTACACGTGTATTATAGTGATGTGAGATGTGACAGTGCATCAGGCAATGGAAGGAGTTGCTGTGTCAACCTTGACCTTATTAAAACCACTATGCTTGCATAAAGAAGCTAAGCTGGTCAAAGAGGGAGGAAAAAACCACACATTCAGCAAAGGTACATGGCTAGATTTTGCTTTTATTTATTCCACTTTAAGTCAGAAAAAAGTGAATTGGAAGCATCGTTGCTGAATTAATACATGTGTGAATGCTCCAAACATTTAAATGTTCTTTAAAAATTCAACCAGCTTGGGAATAGCTGGGTAGCTCTCTTCCGAGAGCTGAAACACACCACCCCCTGTGCTGCTGTTTGGCAAGACTGTCTATTTAAAGAGGCAGTCCAATGTTACATCTGTTTTCAAAACAGACTGTAATTCACTATTTGATTCTTTGTGGTATTGCCTTACCTGCTGTAAGGTAAGATTTCACTGTAATCATCACCTTTTCTCCTCCTCATAAATCAAGGTTTCCACACGAAGTGGTGGAAAACAACAAATCTCTATATATCTGAATGAGCAGTGGCTGGTTCTCCTCTAACTCAGGGGCTTTGTGCACTTAAAGTTCTACAGGCATCTGCAAAGCAAAGGCCATGGAAGTGACAAATGAAAGTTAGGCTAGTGCCTTTTTGGTGGGCAAAGCTCCAGCCAAGTCAAAGACCAGCCATCAAGTCAGAGTTTCATGTGCATCTAGAGGAGTGACTTAGGCTGTACGAGTACACTAAAACTAAGAAGCTGTGAAGTGCAATTTTCAATCTTGTTTTGGTGGGGGGTTTTCCGTGTTTTTTTGTTTGTTTGTTTTTCCAGGTAAAGAAATTACTGACAAACCAGAGACTATAAAAACTTAGTCCTTTATTGTATAGACACAGTTACCTTTTCAAATCATCATCCCTCTTTATATTATGCAAGGAGAAATTCTTACATATGTTCGCACTTCCCTAGTTTATTAGCAAATGTTTGTATGGATTGGACCTGAAATCCTATACTGGCCCACATCAGAATAGTAAGATTTCAGGTTATAGCATTACTCAGGTCAGGGCTATAACATCAGTTCTTGAACCCTTTCCAGAAGTGAAAAAAACCCAAACCCCAACTATAAATCCACAAAGAAATTATTTCAGGTTTTGTGATGTTCTTTCCAACTCCTCTGGTGTAAGGTCCTCAAGTTTGCTTCCTTCCCCTCTTTGATAGCTCATCTAAGTAGAAGCAAGGAAGGGGGGACATCACCTTTTGGATAAAACTTCCCCAACAGTTTTGGACAGAGCATAAATGAGAAATCTGGTCTTTATCTGCTCATAGTATTTGAATGATGTTTCCAAAACACATGCTAGTATGATTTCTGTGACTAACTGAAAGAGAAGCAACTTCAGAGTTGTCTATGTCTATTTCAGATTGCTAAAATTCTGCTGTTTAGAACTTGCTTGAAGTCTACTGATAGTTTAGACTCATATGCAAATAACCTTTTTTTTCTTTTTTTTTTTTAAATCTGCCCCTGATTGCTATAATCTGTCATGAAGAGAAAAGCAAGAACAACATTTTAAAGCAGGTGATGGCAGTGCAGGATGTGAGCAGGAAGCAGATGCCTTCTAAGGGTAACTTTTGTTATTTAGAAAGGCCTATGTTCTCATAGGAAAGGCAGTAGAGGAGAGCAAGTACTTGGTGCTAGAGAGGTGGGAAAAAGTAGATAACTGTCTTCAGGAGGAAGGCTTTTGCTTGTCTGGTGTGGTGAAGGCTAGTGCTTTGGGAGATGGGGGGGTTTTAAACTTTTCACGAATCCTTGCCACTGCAGAAGGAAAATCTTCCTTCAGGACTTGTCCAATGCGTGGAACAAACATGCCCAAGAACCGGGGACTGATACTTACTGCCTTCTACCTCAGGCCCCAATCGCTTTTCTGACTTGCTGATACAAAAAATGTTTAGCCAAAGCATCTAATCTGATGTCCACTGCTGTAACAAAAGTGAAACAGGAGAGAGCTGTAGAAACATGAAAATCTAGGCAGGAGGGAAAATAAAAATCTCCTGAGTGGTTGGGATGAGAGTAAGTGAGCGCAGTAACCCCATGGTTCTTGTTACTTGCACTGCTTTATGTACCCCCTATAGAGGCACCTGCATGCTCCAGCACTGAGCACCCAAAGAGAAAGGAGAGGTCCCACCAAGCCATGGATATGGACAGGAGGTGAGGGATGTGTGCTCTTTTTGTGTGCTGCCAGGAGCTCGGAGAAGGGCAAGCTGTCAAGCGGGAGTATGAGTTTGCTCTGGGTAAACGTGGTGGTTTTATTATCATAAACTCAGCTGGTAACAGAGGAAGTCTGAGGCAAGCATGGCTTTTCATAACTGCAAGGGAGAGTCCTGAGAGAAGGAGGTGGGTGTTCAGACTCAGTCTGTCAGCCACAGTGACTGTGGGTGGTTTGGGTTTGCAATTTCTGGAAACCATTAGTGCAACAAAACAAAGCACTGACTCAGTGAGGTGAAGCAAATACACATTTCAGTACTTACTCAAAAGTTATTTTTCATCCCTGCACTTACCTAATGCAGTACAGGAATTTCCTTTTCTCCCCAATCAGAATTGAATTGAATCAAGATTTTAATCCCATTTATTTCAAGATCATGCTCCAGAAAACCCTAAACAAAGATGCTGTGGTTAGCAACTGACAAACAATGTATTCAGGTCTTAGAAAGCAGCCACTGACAGCTGACTGCGGTTTGAAGTTTCTCGCTGGCTCCAGGTTTTGGGAAGTTCAGACTATGTAGGCCCAGCTGCCATCCAGCCTGGTAACCACCACAAACTCACCTTTCCTGTTGTTAGTCCACCTTTACTCCGTGTTCAGTGAGAGTTTGATTGCAAACAGCTGAGACCAGATACTAATTCCCTGCGTAGGGTATGCTGGAGCTTTGTGTCCTGTTGGTCTTGGAGTAATTGAATACAGGAGATTTGGCAGGGGGTGGACTTGACCATTTTTATTTTCGTAAGAAGCTGACCAACCCATGTCAGTGCAGGACAATCCCTCTTAGTTATTTTAAATAAACGAGCTGCTTGTTTAGTAACCGGGATGGCGCACGAACACAAGGCTGCCTGCTCTTTTCCATGCAGGAGTGGGTCCTGGCAGAGCCAGGCTCTGCCCACTCCTGGCCCCTGGGCACCGCAGGGGCTCAGCTGTGGGATGGTGCTGTGTTGTGAGCTCCTCGGAGTGGCTGCTGTCCTCTGGTACACGTTTATGTGCCGAGAAGCACAACAGTGCTTGCTTCTGGCTGGGGTCTTCAGAGGCCACTACGACACCAATGAGTAAAAGTTAATTGCAAATTTATTTCCACGTAGCAATAAGGGAAAAACACTTGGGGCCAGTTTCTGTTAAAGAAAAGGGGGAAAAGCCTGTTCTACACCCATTTGATTAACCTGTGCTGTTAATCACTGCCAGGTTTATGAACCTCTATTATAAACTTGTTACTCTAAGGGGTTTCAGTTCAGTGATTGAAAAACAGCTTTAGGGCCTGGGTAGGTAAGAGTAGCGAGAAGTACAAGTAGCAGCACTGAGCCTTTGAAGAGGTGTATAAATAATTAGCAACATATTTCATGTGGACTCTTTCGTCAAGATATACTGTCAGACCTGGGATTTTATCAGAACATGACAAAAATGTAGAAAGAGCTCTACGTTTGTTCCGGCATAACAATGTTGATATCGAAAATAATTTGGGGTATTAGAAGCTATATTAGGTCACAGGTAAGAGCACTGCACTGCTGAACTGTGGTATCTGCTGAGGTTTCTTCAGAAAGAAGAAGGTGTCTGAGAGGTTCTTTATGCTCTCATGTCTTTTGAATTTTTAGATCCTTATTTCATGGTTGCAAAACATACAACGCAGGCGAAAACCTGAACTGCATCTTAATAAAGCAAAGTGATGAATAAATAGTAGCCCATGTAACTTCAGAAGGCGGAGGGTAATATGGCAGGTAAAATAGAAAACAAAGGTGGTAAATTCTCAAAACACTCTGGGGTGTGTGTGTGTGAGAGAGAGAAATCCCCCCAAAAACAACCTCTAGGACATACCCTACCATACACGTCCCTGCCTGTGGCAGAGGGGTTGGAACCAGATAATCTTCAAGGTCCCCTTTCTACCTAAACTGTTCTGTGGTGCCCATGTAATCTCACTTAAAAGTGACAAAAACTTTGATCTTATTCGTAAACAACATGCACAAATCCTAATGAAAATTATGTATCTGGAAGCTAATGATATTGCAAATGTCTTAGATACCAAGCACATCACTGGTTTAATCATGGTTTGGTTTACCATCATTCCAGTTGGTTTAGGTTTGCTGTTTATTTCATTGCGATTTTTTTCCTGTTTATGTGGAAAAACGTTTTGCTTTTTAGGGCAATTACTTCTGCTCTCCCATTTTCAAACACTAATCCTGATCTCTGGGGATAAGCTCCACCTCTTGTATATGGCTTTGCTCATTCCCACCTGGAGGAGGAGCTCAGTGGGCTTCAGTGTGAGTTTTGTCCAACAAAGAATTCATTTCAGTCTCAACATAACCCAGTGCTGGCTGGTGTGTGTGTAACTCAGATGGGAAACCCATGCACTCAAATGCAGAGGTTATTTGAGCAGAAGTGTGTTGGTCTCTGCTACTTTCAGAAATGCTAATTGGACTTCAGTGAGGTCAGGACTTCGAATTTGGAAACTATAGCAAGGATTAAGTTCAGTTGTTTAAAGCACTTTCTCTATTAACCTGAACAGAATCAAGATTTCACTCTTCACCTTTTCCACCAAGGCTTTCTGCCCGGCTTTGAAGTCTGGAAGAATAAATCAAATTCTAAGTGTGAACTTCATTTTGCCTCCAGTTCAAATGTGTGGGCTGAGTGGTGGTAATCTAAGTGCAAGACCACAGGTCAGTGAATTTCTAAGTCATATGCATGAGGCATTTTCTGCCCCTTCTACTTACATTAGGAATCACACAGACTGTTTAAATAATGACTACAGGGTTTTTTTTCAAATAGCTTTAACACTTGTGTGCATTTGTATATTAAGAGACTAGTACTTAACTAACTTTAAGTTGTATTTTTTGTGCTTGTCAAATAATTTTAAAGGAATATGTTGCATTATTCAAACCACTGTTCTCTATTTGCATGCAAGGTGATGTGAAATGCAAGGGGATCTCTGCAGAATAGAACACACAGTGAAATGAAAAGTTGCAGCTGATAAGTGGAAGGAGATAGCATCACACCTAATCCTCCCAGGCTTAGCTTGGCAGCAAATGAGCTCTCAAAGAAAAATGACAAGGCTGAACTGGACCTGATGGGTGACTGCAGGCACTGCCTGTAACTCTGGCTGCAGTCAGTGTGCAGCTGCTCCCTGCTGCAAGAGACACCAGTGCGAGCAGACCAGTGTTTGCCCACCCAAAAAACTCTTACAGGACTTACACTTTGTCACAAATCCAGTGAACTTGGTGGCCAAGTCCTAGCTGCAAAGCTCTATCCGAGTTAGCCTTTCTTACTGTTTAAATTTTCATTTCCGTTCTTGCTAAGAGTATACTACTCTTTTTTTTACATTTTTGTCTCTAAACTTGTCTTTGCTACTGAAATAGGAAGCTGTGTGCAAAAGACTAATTCTTAGGCACCAGGCAAAATACCCATATAAATATAAAGCCAGCCCTTCCTCCTCAATGAAGCTCATTCTTCTCACCCTGGTTTTAACCTGGAAGAAATCCTATACAAATCCATAAGCAAGATAAGCAGTGGAAAAAGCAGGTCTGTGTTGTATTTTGTTGTGTTTTGGTTTTTTTTTTTCTACCTTCAGTCTCTTCTGGTGTCTGCTGGAAGGTGACACTAACTTGTGTATTTCATATCCCACAGTCAGACTGACTTATTTGGTAGTCACCTCTGTGGCGAGTTAGAGTTTTATTTTCACAGTAGCCCATAGGGCAGGAATTACACTTGACAAGTGAGAGGAAACAGTGCCACTCAGCTATTACTTTTTAATCTGCTAACCAGGAAAATGAGCCTTTTAAGTGCCTGACTTGCAGGAGGTCATCATTAGTCTGTCAAGGTATTTCTTTATTGCGATCTTCTATAAACGTATTTGATATGGCAACTCCTAGTTATGTTGTTTTGAACAGACAAGACATACTGTTTATGAAAACAGACTTCTTGAAAGCAAGCTGTGGTGGCGGGTAAAGGAGGAGAGGTTGTTTACAATATTTTAAGCCAAACGGTTCCTTTGGCAGGAGGTTTTCTGTAACAAGTGAGAACAACAAGAATTAGCTCTCTCAGCACTTCAGCAAGCAGAGATTTTTGTCTGTAATGAGAAGAATGAGACTTGCTTGACATAAACTACAAAACAACACAGGAAAGATGAAGAAGGAGGGCAGAAATACATTACTGAAGGTGAGGAGAAACAACTTTGTTCTGCTGTGAATTCAAGATTCTCGCTTATTATAATGTATAATTATAGCTGGCATCGTTCCAGAGGAGGGGTTGAAAGAAGGTAGGTCTTGCCAACTGTGGTAAATCCTGTTGAGGAACTGACCATAGCAGCATCCTACCTGAGTTTGTATAATCTAAATGATTCCTGTTTTATTCTTCTGTACCAGGTCCTTCTTTATGCAGAAATGCAAATTCTCTTTGGACTCCTGAGATTTGAAAGCTGATTAGAATTTTTATGTTCCTTCATTAAGGGTAAAAATAGACTATCCCAAGATAGACAGCCCCCCAAATTATATACTGATCTGAGAAAATGGGAATAGCTTACTTTTGTCATTAAATGAATAACTACTTTCATCAGCCAATGCCAATGACCTGGCTGTGCCTCTTCTGAAATTTTGTTGTCTTTCTGAAATATTTTAGCAGTTTAGTGATAAATTTACCGGTGCCAGATTCTATTTACCTGAAGTAGTATATTGATCCATGCGTCATTACAGAGCAAATCTTCGGTTTGGTCTCTGTATCTACTATGCGACAGGGAACAGCGGAGAGATGTTGCTATCCTAATTTCCTCTGCAGTCCTCCCAAGGAGCAGAGCTTGAACTCAGTGAAGAGATGGGAATGAAGTTTGGCTGACTGAATGTGTCTGGGTAGATACAAGTCTTTGCAGCCTTTAGGGCATGGTTTTTGCTTTTAGAAAAAATGATGGACCAGGATGCTGTAGGACAAAGCGAATATTTATTGATTTCAATCTCTGGGTGGTTGCTGGTGACCAGATATTCTATGTATAATGAAATTGCAGGGCTCCTATTATTTTTGTTTTCTTTTTTCTCCACTCTTGAGAACTTGCAAGGCTGGTTTGCATTGCTGGAGTCCTTCTGCTTTCCCACCAGTAAATCACATCATCTGAGCAGTGGTGGCTGTGCACAGATGACTCTGGACCTTGGTTTCCTAGCTCTGAGATACCTATCCATTTGGCGGTGTGGGGACAAGGATTGATTTTCTTCTGGTCTGGTTCCCAAAGGCTCTTCACACCTCACATATCCTAGTTACGTTGACATTGTTCTTCTCTTTCCAAGGTTGTCGAACAGCCTCAAAAGTGGAGTATTCACTTTATCACCTGCTCTTGTTCGGTGCTTGACAGCAGCTGTCTCAGCTTTGCTCCCCTCCTTGCTGTAGTGCATCATGTGTATATGTTGCTTCAGTTCACTGAAATCTTGGGGCAGCAAACTGCTGAAGTAGCCTGGCTGGAAAGGGATAGTAGAGAGGGAGAAGTTAAGGCTCTGTATAGTGGAACAAGTGATCTTCTGTAATGGAACATGACCTCTTTCTATGACAAGATGATCTGCTTAGTGGATGAGGGAAAGGCTGTGGATGTTGTCTACCTGGATTTTAGTAAAGCCTTTGACAGTGTTTCCCACAATGCTCTTCTAGAGAAACTGGCTGCTCATGGCTTGGGTGGGTGTCCTCTTTGCTGGTGAAAAACTGGCTGGATGGCTAAGCCCAGGGAGTCGTGGTGAAGGGAGATAAATCCAGCTGGTGGGGATGGACATGGTAAAGTGGTAGCCTTGGTGGTGCTGGGTTAACAGTTGGCCTAGATGATCTTAAAGGTCTTTTCCAACCTAAAAGATTCTATGATTCTAAGTTTTATCTACGCAGCTTTCCTTCTGTTTGGACACAACTGTGCACTGCTTATGAATATTTCATTTGTATTGCACATGCACACTGCTAAGAATGGTGCTTATCTATTCATAAAAAGGCATTAATGACTGATCCTGTATGTACCTACGAGTTTCCAGAATCTTATTGCAGAAGTGGTTCTTTTTGCCCAATTCCACTGCAGTGCTAGAGGCTCCACCTGCTTATGCTTATTTTATCTCCATGTCAGCCCATGATTTTTTGATTATGTAATGAGAATAGCTAAGAAAATCAAGATGTTTAAGGATCTTAGAGCAATTAAATAATTCTTACAAAAGAGTTTAAGAAGAATTATTTGGATCTATTTATTCCCTTTATTTCCTGTTGGCAATGCTATTTTCTTCACTAGAGATGTCTGGGGGAAGTAAAAATGCATGTTAAAGCCAAAGGGTTGTACATTTCACTGCATTTTACCTACAGTCTTTGGTTTAGACCCTGGTCTGTTATGAAACCATAAAACAGGGTTAATGTGGTTGTAATAAGAAATGCAAAACAAGGTTAGGTCTGCTAAGCAAAAAAATGAGAATTATGTTGAACTAAAAGTTTATGGGGCTACTCCTAGTTATACCAGGCAAGGAGAAAACCATGCACATCTCGTGTAAGTATGTGGATATATATAACCTCATAACTTTTTTTATATATATAATCTACTGAACTTTATTTTTTGTCTATATAATTAAAGATTTATTAAAATCAGTAAGAGGAAAATTAACCAAGTTTTTTTTGCTACAATAACAATTTCAGATCTATGGTGTCAGTTTAGAAAACAGGGTATTTTTCTTTGTTTGTTTATTTATTTTTTTCTACTCAACACTGGTATGAACTGTAATTAAACCAGGTACCCATATGTTTACATAGAAAGACAAATGGTCTGTTTATTTCAGCAGCTGCTTAAGAAGCCACCAGCACAATCAATTAGATTAATCCCAGGAAATAAAACTTGAGATAAAGATGATATCTGAAATCATTTTTATTCATGGTTAGAGACCATGCAGATTCTTTTGACAAGTTGAAAAACCTTATGGGTGATGTTGAAAACTTCAATGTACAAGTGCTAATTCAATTTGAGGGCAAAAAACCCCTGTCTTGATAGAATGGTTTCTGTAGAGATATTACTAGAATAGCAAACCCCCAAGCAATACAAAGGCAGCCTGAGTATTGTATGCTCATTACCTGAATTTTCAAACACTTAACAACTGTGAGAAGTATGAATATGCAAAGCTTCCAGACTCTGACCAACATTTTTCTCATTCTTTTCTATTCTTGGAATGAAAAGCCAGTGGTTTATGTCATTGCATATATATAACTGCTATTAACTCAATTTAAAGTTGCATATGATAAAAGGTCATAGGTCTCTAACTCAGCAGAGCATTTAAGTAAATCAGCCTCTTCACCAGCTGCAGCCCCTTAAATATGTGTCCGAGTGCTCTGTTGAACTGGGGCTAAAATTTCAGCTCTTATATCTTCACAGCTGTTATGCAGAGGAGATAAAAGTTGGACCTTGCATAGACGGTGCAATATTAAGAATTTATTAAATCGCAACTGTGGAGATTGAAGTATTAAAATGAGAATGAATCCTTGCCTTTAATGGTAAGGATCCTAAACAGTCATCCTCATCTCTAGAAGAAAAGACATATAAAAGAGAGACTTACAATGAATGTCTTATATGAGGGAATGGTTTGAATAAGAATTGCTATCCCATGTGGAAGACCCCTTGACCTCCGTGAGGATTTCAGGGACTTTCTGCCAGGTTGAGTCTGAAGGCTGCAAAAGCAGTGTTAATTTGCCTAATTTTAAGTTCTGAGCCAGATCTTGCAAGCTCTTGTTTTCATATATAGCCCGTTATGTCTGAATATTTAGTGGCAGCATTTTAGGACAGATAACATTACCAGCCCTGATGTTTTAACTGAAATACCACAAAGTGCACATCACAGTTACACTGGCATTGTTGCCTGACCCTTATCTTTTGCTTTTTCTCACATGAGTAGTGCCACCAAATATTGATAGACAAAAAACCCCTGAGATATTTGAGCAAGACTTGGGATCTTGTGCTTACTGATGAATGCTTCAAAGCTTTGACATCTGATCTTGAACAGACAGTAAAAACTAAGAGTCCTTTTTTTTAAAAGCTAAGATCATGTTTCTATAAATAAAGGACACCAGTCTCTGCAGGTTAAGGCTAACAGGTCAATAACAAATCTGTTTATTTTAGATTGTCTGTTAAATACAAGAAAAACATGTTTTAAAAATAAAAAGCTGCACTGTGTATAACACTGAAGAATGCCACTTAAAAAAAAGGCAGTTGATGTGCAATTAATGCTTTTATCTTTTACAAGCTAGGTTTTTATTCAGTACAGGCACTAAAGGATTTATTATTCTTTGCATTTTCTTCCAAGATACTTGTAGTCTTTTTCCACTCTTGCTGGTGCTGTTTGCAAGTGACTTCTCAGCTGCTTGAGTCCCTTGATCATAGAATCATTTAGGTTGGAAAAGACCTCTAAGATCATCGAGTCCATCTGTTAACCCAGCACTGCCAAGTCCACTACTAAACCAAGTCCCCAGGTGCCAGCTCTACATGTCTTTTAAGTATCTCCAGGGATGGTGATTCTACCACTTCCCTGGGCACGCTGTTCCAATGCTTTTGGCGAAGAAATTTTTCCTAATACCCAACCTAAAGCTCCCCTGACACAACCTGAGGCCATTTCCTCTTATCTTGCTACTTGGGAGAAGAGACTGACCCCCACCTTGTTACAACCTCCTTTCAGGTATTTGTAGAGGGTGGCAAGTAGAAAAATATTCTAGGTTATGACAAACATGTTGAGATTCCAGGCAAAGAGCTGGGAACATTTGTATTTGCTCCAGGCTGCCAAAGTCACAGTGCTGTGGAAGCTCATATCGATGGGGCCTGTTGGAGTATGTTTCTACCTTCAGTCTGAATGCTCCTTCTGTTATCTTTCTGTGGAAACCAAGTGGCCAGTCAAGCACTACTGGGTTGTGTTTCAATATGGAGATAGGTGGTGATGTGCCCTGGGAGCTGGAAAATGCTTCACAGTCCTTAGTGTATGCTAAATTACAGCGGAGGAGTGGAGGGGGAATGTCACTGCAGTCTGGAAATGTGGCTGGGATTTGAAATGAGACTTGCTAAAAGCACAGCTGCTCGCCTGTTCATCAGTGTCTCCTCAGTGAATTTTCTCAGTGGATAAATTTTCTACTGGAATTTTTCATGTCTCCATAATTTCAATCTAAAATGTGAAGATAAGTTCAAGTTTCTGGTTAAAATATTGTCAAAGAAATGTGTCCACCTACTTTCCTACTGTAAATGTGTAATAATATATGTACCAGCTGACATACGTATTATATACATTTTACTGAGCTCAAGAAATTAGTTTATGATGAAAGTAACCTGGTGGGCTTTAGAGCACTAAATCATTTGTAAAATAAGCGTCTTGTGAATGAAGAGATAAGCACAGGGAAGGAATTATGTCCCTTATATGTGCCCAGCGTTCAGATCATGACTCAGTCTTAACTATGGAGAGCACTGCCAACTATGGACTAGGGTTTAAGGTTTTATCTGCTGTGTGGCTTCCTAGCTAAGAATTGACAAGTAAATTGAGTAGTAATCCATATGCTGCTGTTTCCTGGAGCTGTACACATTTCCTAATAATCAATTCAAAATTCTGTTTGGCTGTTATTGTTAAAGATGGTCAGAGAAGAAGGGATTTGTGAGACTAAACTTCGGTTTAAACTCTGCTGTGTCTGACTTGTGCAAAATGATGTTACTTGGTGTTAACTCTGTAGCTTTCCTTTTGCATAAGAAGGCTGGCTCTGTATTTTGGATTGCTGAATAGAAAATTAAAAATGCAGGCCAGTCTTCGGGAACATTTTACTTACTGTTTTAATAAACTTTTGTTTATGCCTAGAGGTGCCATTAAATTACCAGCCAGACATTAATATACAGTACACAAGGGATCTTGTATATAAGAAATGATTATTACTGTGTGACTCAGATGGAGCTTGCTATACACACAGATAGCTGCTGGACGGAAGGTGAAAAGTGAATAAATATCTCTGGATAAAGAGTGGTGGTACTTAAAAAGTGAATGTGCCAGCTGGTCAGTCATGTTTAGAAGAAAGCTATTCTTCCAGAGCAGAAGGATGACTCAAGGAGACACTGGTCTGTCATGGCAGAAACACTTCTGCTTGCTTTCAAAAAACAGTAGAAGGTAAGCACATGGTGTTGGTGATCCTGGAGCCAAAGGTACTAAGCATTTCCAAGCCCAGTATTGTTCTGGACCCCCTTAAACAAGGAGTCTTTTTACATCACTGAAGCATCTGGTTCAGCTGCTGATTCTGTGTGTGCAGGCATGCTGGAAATGGTTAATTCCAAACATGGCTTGCTTTCCAAGCTTCTGTGTCCACAGTGAGAATAGCACCTAAGGAAGCAAAGACTGCAAGCTGGAGTAAACACATGCCATGGACACTGCTCTGGAAAGCATCTGAGTAACAGGGTGGAGAGGTAAAATAAGAAAGATGTGTTTTGCTGCAGGATTGCATGCTTCCACAGACAGGTACAACTTCAAATCCAGGATTGCAGGAGTGTTGTAAGTTCATCTAGAAGGAAGAAATTCAAAATCCCTCCAGCTCCTGAAAAAATGTATGCCAATTAATTCTGAATTGGGATTTTCCTTTACATTTGATCTACTTAAGAATGCACCACAAGGAAAGCTTCCTATGAGGAAAGCTTAGAAATGCTCTTAGGGAAAAGGCACCATCGTAACTCTCCCACTTCCTAAAGGGATCAGGGTAGAACTCTGCTTAATGCGCATCCTCTAAAGGAAATATAAGGCCCTACCTAATACAGCCTCTTTAGGTTCTGCTGAAAAAAACCCCAACCAGATGATCCCTCCCCATCTCTGCTGTTTTTAACTTCCCTACTGTGCTTGCTGACTGACTTGTATGTAAAAAGAAAAAAAGAAAAATTAGTTCCTTCCCTCATTTACTACAGCTCAAGGCCCTGGCATTAAAGCCACTGTGGAATGAAATGGGGGAGATGGGATGAGACCTGTGAAATGAACAATACGAAATCGCTCTAAGATGACTTGTGTGGTATGAGTTGGATAGATGGCAGGCAGGAAACAGTGCTGCTTGGAAACCTTTGTGAAACCTGATTATGCTGTAGGAATATTTCAATTTCACAAAAGGATAACTCTTTGCTTTCCCCTGGAATAGGAAAGAGAAGGCAGAATGCCTCGTAAAGGCGAGGGGCAGATGCTCAACAGGAGAGAAGGAAGGAGTAAGAGGGTTTAGCAACTGTGTTGGCTGTGCCAAAAAGGCAAGTGGTGGGTGTTTGAGCACTGAGTGTGACAGAGGTGCAAAAGTCTTACCTCCTGGTTAGTAAGGCAGTAGTAAGGGAAATGAATTCACAGTGGAAGGAGAGCAGCATGACAGTAGGCTTGGAGGAAAGAGGCTTTCTCTTCAGCCTATGTTCCTCATGATGCTGTTTACCTTGGGATAGTATGTACCCCAAAACTCTTATCTCAGCATCACTTTAATCCTCCGCTCCTGTGCTGTCTCCTTCTCTTTGTTTGGGCTGGATGCTTCTGGAATAACAACTGCATCCAAAACTTTCATAAGATAGTGCTGACTTCATGATTTGTATTTGATTACTCCCAAAAAACTGAGGTAGTCATGTTTTCCTTCTGTTTGATGGTTGGAGGGGCTGTATTTGTTTCCGTAGTTTTGTTTTTCATTTATGTCGTTATTTGCCAGCAAAACACAATTGTGTCTTTTGTTTTAGTTCAGCTTTATTCCCTTGTCCTTGTGTGATACTGTTTTAGGCACAAAGCGTCCCAGTTTTTTTAATATTTCATCACTTATTAATGCTGCAGATTGCGGGATGAAGAGTTGTCAGCATCCTCATTTTTTATGTATTGACAGATATAATATCTGATTTGTTATTAGATTGCTTTTAAAGGATTTATTCCTCTCTGGCTATATTTTACCCAATTATTTAGTGTATTTCCCAACCGCTTATCTCTCTTCCTGGCTCTCCTTTTTTTTTTTTTTCTTTTGCATCTGCTTTCACATTTGACATTTTTTCAATTAAATGTGAACCTGATCAACATCAGACATATCAGACCCCATCTTATGCCTCTCTAGGAGAGGACTTGTGAGGATGTCAGCAGGAGATGGAGGAGGAATTTGACTCAATTCTGGCATCAGGAATCTCCTGACAGCTTTGGCCTGGTGGGCCCCACTTGTACTCAGTCACCAATGGTTTTAGTCACTGCAGGTGGTACTAATGAGGGCCACATTAAAGTGAGGTCCATTATATGTATATGCACTAAGGTTACTTGATTGCAGTATAAACATGCCAGGGTTTATGCTTGCACAGTGCCTAGTGCAAAGAAGCCTTGCAGTCTGATCAAGTGCTCTGAATTCTGCGCTGGTATAAACAATTCAAGAAAAAAGAATAAAAGAAGAATATCCTGATTCCGGCACTGTAAAGGGGCCTAGTGCCACAAGGATGGGTGGGTACATGAACCTTCCTCTCAGGACTGACACATGCAGCACTTGGAAATGCTTCTGTTCCTGCAGGAGCACTTCCTACTCCATTTTAAATCGAGAGGCCAGACAGGCTGGGATCAAAAACTAGATTTGTAAATACTGTGGAATTTATTTCAATGCATGTAAATGATGGCACTGTCAAGTTATTCAATTTTAAGATCCCCTATTTCCCTGCATTTTTGAAAGGTTTGGCTTACTGAGGGAAGTGCAGGCAAAACCTTTCTAAATCGGTACCCTAGTATGTATAATATGAGGGTTGGTCTTCATCCCACAGGATGGCTGGGAGAGACTGAATGGTCAGGCTGTAAGTAATGAACAAGTTTTGATGTTCAAAATAGTCACCAGAAGTCAATGTGCCAGGCTAAGCACAAAGGATGTGTCTACACTTGCACTTTTCTATTGCACATCATGCTGATCCTGAGACTGTAGTCTCCTAACTGACCAAACTGTTCAGAGCTCTGTCTGTGGAATGCACTTTGTCTTTCCCCAAACTGATGCAGAGCTGGGTCCTGGCCTGTGGTGAAGACAGGGCACGGCATCAACATGCAAAGATCCAAGAGGTATGAAGCAACAGGTGCCACAGTATTGAAGTCAAACCAACAAATCTAAGAAAGTCTAAAGTCTTCTCTGGCATTCCCCCTCAGGGAAGCTACTGAATTTGCCCTGTTTCTTTGAACCTTTAAACTCTTTGGTAATATTAAAACCAAATGGGACACACACAAGAGAAATAGGGCTCTACCTTCCATTCCAAGAATATAAAATTTGGAGCATGGGGTGTCCTTCCTCTTGGACATGCCCTGCTACCCCTTCTTCTAGAAAATATCATGGCTAGGCTTCGCGAACGAAGATTTGGGAAGGGCTCTGCCCATTTTTCATGCAAGCGCGTTGGTGGCTAAAAAGGCCAATACGAGATAGACACGTCCGGTTGCAAAAGACACAGCAGAAAGACTCCTTAGATGGTATATTCTGCAAGGCTCGATTCTTTCTGCGTTGTCTTTTCTCCTCAAGAGTGATCCTGCGTGCCTTCTCAAAAGCATCAGCAGCGTTATAAATGGTCTGTCTCCAGGCCTCCCGATTGGAGGCCAGAGTAGACCAGTTATGGTGATCAATATGCCCGAGGCTGAGTTGTTGCTTCAGGGAGTCCTTGTATCTTTTCTTCGGAGCTCCTCTCTTGCGGCAGCCGGAGGCAAGTTCACCATAAAGCAGGATCTTAGGGAGGCGGTGGTCCTTCATCCTGGAGACGTGCCCTGCCCATCGCAGCTGTGTTCTCAGTAACATGGCCTCAATACTTGTGATTGCTGCCTGTTCAAGAACAGATGTATTGGTCACATAATCTGACCAGCGGATGTTCAGGATTGTACGGAGGCAGCGTTGATGGAAGCGTTCTAGGAGACGCAGGTGGTGGCGGTAGATGACCCATGATTCAGAACCATATAAAAGAGTAGACAGCACTATGGCTCTGTAAACACTGATCTTGGTACTTTTCTTCAAGTGTTTATTACGCCATACTCTTTTATGGAGTTTTCCAAAGGCACTATATGCCTTCGCTAACCTATTATCTATCTCCCCGTCGATCTTACCATCTGAGGAGATGAGGCTGCCTAAGTAATTAAACTGTTGGACTGATTTGAGTTCTGACTGGCCGATGGTGATGTGGGGATGATGGAGGACTTCCTGAGGTGCAGGTTGATGGAGAACTTCAGTCTTCTTTAAGCTGACTTGCAGCCCAAAGAGCTCAGCAGCATCTGCAAAGCAGGATGTTAAACGCTGCAGAGCTGCTTCTGTGTGGGCAACAAGGGCGGCGTCATCAGCGTAAAGCAGCTCCCGGACAAGATGGTTTAGGGTCTTGGTGTGGGCCTTCAGTCGCCTTAGGTTGAATAGGCTTCCATCAGTACGATATCGAATGTAGATACCGTCCTGATCATCGAGATCTGCCGAGGCCCTTTGGAGCATCATGCTGAAAAAGATTGTGAATAGGGTAGGAGCGAGAACGCAGCCTTGTTTCACACCATTCTTTATTAGAAAGGGCTCAGAAAGTGTGTTGCCATATCTGACTTGGCCATGCTGATCCTCATGAAGTGAGATGATCATTTTAAGGAACTTGGGGGGACAACCTAAACGTTCCAAAATCTGCCAAAGACCTTTTCTGCTCACAGTATCGAAAGCCTTGGTGAGGTCGACAAAGGTTACATAGAGACCTTTGTTCTGTTCCCTACACTTCTCTTGCAGTTGTCTGAGAACAAATATCATGTCTGTGGTGCTCCTGTTGGCTCTGAAGCCACACTGACTTTCAGGTAGAATTTCTTCTGCTATAGCGGGTATTAGTCTGTTCAGGAGTATTCTTGCCAAGATTTTGCCAGCAATGGAGAGCAGAGTAATACCACGGTAATTTGAGCAGTCAGATTTAGTCTAGAAAATAAAGCTTAAGTTTTTAAACCCCAGCTTTCAGCAACCTTAAGCAAACCTTCTAGTGACTGATTTCTCTGGTAGCTGCTCCTTGCAAATTTGACCTTTGTGACAGGTATCACAGCTGGGATGACTGCTCTCCTCTTTTTGTTTTCTGTGATTGGCATGCTTCCCCCATTAGGAGTGGTTAATTACTCTGCAATCATCGTAAAAAGTTTGCATCTGCACACGCGTGCATACACACCCAGGAATAAATCTGCTGCTTCTCCTCTGTAAAAATACAGCAGAGGTTTTTGCACTGAAACTGCTCACGTTGTAGGTGTTTTGGTATGATTATTGTAATATAAGAAGGTTATTTTCATAAGTGTAAGGAGAAAAATATGTAAAAGTATCCCCATGTTCTCTCTGACGTCTCTTATTTAACAGGTTAAATCCAGTTCACCATAAAATTATTCAGAGAAGCTATTTCCTGTTCTCGCTTTCATTTTTCAGGTTTAAATATGTACACCTTTTCATGGTTTTAGAAAATAATTTTTTTGTCTTGTGTTTTTGAATTAAAGAAGCCCATAATTTGTATCAAGTGCACAGCTTTATTGTGCCAATTGCCTTTTTTTTTAATGCAATACATTAAAGCCTTGCTGTCTACTGGGAAACCATATTTCTGCAACAAAAGTGCAAAACATGAACATTTCCCTAAATCTATGTAGTCTCTTGGCAGTCTAGGGGGAGAAGGCAAGAGAATATCATGAGTGGAGCATCAGTAAGCCGGGTTCCATTTCTCTGTAAGAACAAGCAGGGTTCTAGGAAAGGGATCAGCAAGGTCCCCATTTGTTGTTTTTTAAATTTTCTTCTTAATGCCTAAGATTACTGTGTGAAAATTTCACACTGGGCTTTAAAGTAGGAAAAATTGTTTATTTGTTGAATACCTAAATATATCAGAGGACCCTTTATTACAAGTTTTTAAAAAAAGTATTATGCATTTAAGAACTGAGAAAAAAAAAGCATTTAAAGTCTCTGGGAAAAAAAAATAACCGTACCATTATAGAGATAAACCCAAATATTCACAAAACCTTTTATTGTCTCATAGCTTCTATTTAGAATAGCATACCTATAGGTGTGTTTAAAACCCATTAAGTGCTGTTCTAAATTGAACTTGTACAGAATTCCCACTACTGCATTATGTTAATGGTGGTGAGTCCTGCAGCTGGCAATACCCAAGCACTCAAAGGCATTCAGTAATATTCAGCAGCAACAACCAAAAGATCTCTTTCAGGTGCCTGAAGCAGTATAAGCACCCAGGTCAAGACAGAATAAAGACCTGTGAACTCCTCTTCCGTAAGGAAATCCAGCTAATGGGATCAGTTTAGCAATCTCTTCAAGCGCCTGAGAAAATCTGAGATCATGCCACTAAGTGCTTGTGAGAAATATAAATGTGTTGTAAACCGTCTCCCATATATTTCCACTTTTTCTCCTCAACTTTCCTATTTATAATTAACACCTCTCTTTATCTTGTTCATTCTGAATATCTCTGTTCTTTTCAAGTTAAATTATTTAACACTATCTCTTCCTCTCGTTTAAGCTCCCTTTATCTCGTGATCCCCTCTCCTTTATATTAAAATCTCTTCTGTCTAAATGCATAATCAGATGACATCTGCTACTAGGGAATTTTAAAATCCTAGCACATTCCCTAAAATAACTGTGCAGTTATTAGGCAGCAAGGTACATTGTGCAGGTAAGAGGCTGGGTACACAGTAAAAATGGGCTCCATATGACACAAAGGGGAGACAATGTCTCGGCATCACTTACAAACTACACCAGATTGATTGTTCATTTCTGTGAAGCCCAGAAATGTCCAGTCCACTTGTGCATCTTTGCAGACGTGAAAACCAGTCACTGCTCACATAAACAGCCCTGTTGGTTTCAACAGATTACCTGTGAGCACTGAGGATTTGGTGTCACGTAGCTACGCGTGTCATGCAGCTTTTGTATTATGCAGAAGGAAGCACAAGGGCCTTTGGAGGCAGGAAAGCATCTGGAAGCCCCGAGGTATGTTTGCAGTTGAACAAAAATGAAAACTTGATCATGTGAAATCAGAGGGAAGCTAAATTCTCACTCCTGTACTATGTCTTAAGCCACAGCTAAATATACCCCAAAATGTTTTTGTTCAATTTAATGGAGAATACATGTACACATGTGCCAGGCCATTCCAGAATCTGTTTGAGTCCCAGTGGCTAATTAGGATATGTGTATTTTCTGTATGGGAACCTGATGAGGAATGTGAAATATTGCAGGATATAGTTTTGGATGACACTGAATTGTCTCTCTTTAATACTGAGCAAATGCCTCAGAATGGATGATAAATTCTCTTATAGCAGCAGTGATGCTGTCTTGTAGACAGATTTAGGATGTGTGAGAGTCCTGCCAATTATTAAATTCTTTCTTCCTGCTCTCCTCTGGTAGGACACAGCAGGGCTTCCAGAGTGCTCTGTTATTTAAAAGCAGGAACAATTTCATCTAATTAATCTAAGAGACCTACATGCTTACCACAATAATAGCAGATCATCTTTTAAACAAAACTGCTAAAATACCTTTGTACAAGTCTTCTGATACACAGCTGATGATTTTAAAGATAATGCATATGATTAAAGATCTGCATATTATTTTAAAGATTACAGAGGAAGAGAGTCCCATGAACCCATATATTTTGTAATTCAGTTGGCAAAAGATGTTTATTACAAACTTCAGATCCCTTGGAAACAAGTTTATAGGCAAAGCATCCACTCAAAGCAACAGAGCCTTGTTAAAGCTTATCTTTTAAGTATAGACAAAATTTAAACTGTTTCTGTTATATCTGATGACCATTCTGGTTGGTGGGGGTTTTGTTTGTTTGTTTGTTTTAATTTTTTCTTAACTGTTCTAAATCTAGTACACAGTGAGGTATCTCATCCTTCTTTAGAGAAGGAGAGACAGGCTTGGGACTGTGCACAAGATCCTCCCCCTCTTTGGAAGGGAAATTGGAGATGCATCTTCCAGAGCCTAGAACTGAACCTGTGGTTTCTAACTTTTGCCAGTTAGAGCTGCCGTGAGCAAATATCTGAAACCTGTTGGCAAAATGAACCTAGAATTAACTTGAACAGTGGCCAAGATTAGAAATTTGTAAGTAGTATCCACCTACAAGGAGTGAGGGGCTGGATTAGTACCAATCAAAAACTATGATGCAAAAGCAGGGTGAGACTGCTGTCTTTACTGCACGATTGAATTTTATTGCCAGACTGAGCATCCTCCATACCTGTCCATTCTTTGCATCCATCTGCAGCTTCTGCAGCAATTGACTTTCCAGCAACTTCATTCACTATAAATTTCAGCTGTGTCTAACTTGTGAGTGTATAACTTTTGGCCTCAACAGATTATTTATTATTATGTTTTTCTTGAGTTGTGCTGAAGCTGCTCGTGTCTTCTAGCCCTGCTGGTGCAGAGCGAGGCCTCTGCATCTTGTAAGGAATCCACCTGGCTGGAACCATCAGGAAGAGGGTGCAAAGTCTCCTTCCTATCTCTGTTAGGACCTCCATGACTGTGTACAAATTCACAAAAAACCCTGCTGGGAAACACTGGACATCTCCCTGGTTCTCTGCTGTGTTCAGATCAGGGGGCCTATGCTCTTGCTAGTGTGCTTTCAGAGCCACAAAGATTTAAGTCTCTGATCTATGGATGGTGCAGAACTGGGGCCACCTTACCTGTGAGTGAGTACCCACACAGGGATTTAATGTAATTTATATGGTAAACATTAACTTTACATCTTCATCCGATTTATCTTTCCTGTGCAGTAATCAAATCCTCCAAGTAATCAAATCCTACGCTCGTTATAATTGCAGCTTGCTCTAGACAAACACCCATTACGCATTTGTTTTCTCCCAAAACAGCCAACCCACTGAGGTCGCAGAGGCAGATGCAGTGAGGCTTTGCAATTTGGCCCTTCTGTCTGAGAAGGGAGCAAGGACCTACATATACTCCAGTAAACTTTAGTCAAGCAGTGAAATGAGTAATCATTTTAAACCGCGCGTTTTGGATCCACTTGAGGGTGGGAGAAGGCATGTTCCCTCCGTATTCAAAAATTCCAGCTATGATGTATCCATGTTTACACAAGTGAACCTCACAGGACACCTCTTGGAGATCGCAGCTGAGCTTTTGAGCTGTACACATTTATTTCCTCGGTAGCAGAGAGCAGAAAGCCTGTGGCAGGGCTATTCCTTGAAGCCTGAACACATCCACAGGGTCTGTCCAGTATAAACTTGCGTAAATATTTGGGAATCCCGCGGGAGGGCTGCCGTGTGCGTGGGACCTGCGGGACCAACAGCCGCTGATGGGAGCAGCTGGATGATAGAGCGTCTCCCGCTTTATCATTTCCTCGTTAATGCGGTTTGGAGCGCGGGGGTCGTGGCCGGGCGGGGGCTGGGCTAATGAATCCATAGGGCAAGCGCGACAAGAGGGGAATAGGGAATGGAGAGCGCGGGTCGAGCACCGGAGTGAGGTTTTACGACATTCTGTTTTAATGGAAATGTGTTTAGCGCCGAGATAAACCAGGGAACCGCCCGTCGCTGGGAAGCAGCTGTCCCGGCGGGCGCTCCGCGGGACACACCGCGGGCGATGCTGTCGGCATGTCGCGACAGGGGCTTCTCCCGCGGGCTGGGCAGCTGCCTTTGGGTCTGCCCCGAGCGGACAGACGGGTGTCCCCCTCCGCTCCCGTGAACTCCCGGGCGATCCCGATCCACGTGTCCGTGGCCGCCCGGGAGACGGGGCGGGCGGGCGTGTGCGCGCTCTGGGGACAGGTGCGTGACGCGGGGGCTGCCCCCGCCCGCCCGGCGCTCCCCGCTCCCGCGACACGGGCTGGCGGGGAGCCCGGCTGTGGGTATTTGCACTGCCAGCCCCAGCCCGCGCCCGCCCTCCTGGCGACATTCCCGGATCCCGATCCTGGCGGTTCCCGGCTCGCGCCCGCCCTCCCGCGCGTCAAGCGCCGGGCGTCACGCGGGCGTTGTAATGTACCAAAGCAGCGCGCACGCACCCGCCGCGCCCGTCCTGTCCCGCCCCGCCGCGCACGCCCAGCCCCGCGCCCGCCCGCCGGGACCGACTGTCCGCGCCGCGCTCCCTCCGGCCCGCCCGGCCGGCAGCGGCCGCCACGGCGCCCGTCCCGTTTGCGCCACCGCGGCGTGCGGTGGCCGCCCCCGCCTCGGCGCGGGAGTGCGGGGCGGTGACCGAAGCCGGCAGGGGTGTGGGGAGGGCAGGCGCTGCGCGCAGTCGGGCGGGTGAGCGGCAGCGCGGGGTGTGCGCGCCTATTAGGAGGTGCGTGGTAGCGATGGCGGCGGTGGGTGAGACTTTTCCTGTGAGCGGATCCGGCTGGCCCTGCCGGCGGGCGGTGGGGCCGCGCCCCGCCCCGAGCGCAGCTCCGCGCCGCACCGAGCCGAGCCCACCCGAGCCCAGCCCAGCCGCGCCGGGCGGCGGGCAGCGCCATGGGACTGCTGGAGCGGCTGCGGAAGGAGTGGTTCATCCTAGGGATTGTGCTGGTGATCGCGGTGGCGCGGCTGGAGCCCGGCGTCGGCGTCAAAGGCGGTGAGTGCGGGCGCTGCGCCCCGGCGGGGGCACCGGAGCCGCCGCAGCCCGGGACCGCCCGGGACCCCTCGGGACGCCCCCGGGACCCCCGCAGTACTTTGGTGCTGCCCCTCCCACCCCGCCCGTGCGGAGTTCCTGCCCCTTCAGCAGCAACCTCTCCCCGGCTGCCCCTCGGTCACTGCTCCGCGGGCACCCGGGAAGTGTTTCCAGGTGTGTTGTCCCAGTGGGTGTTTTCCCGGCGCTGCGCCGGTGGCTGGAGTAGCGTCCTACTCTTTTTTGGGTTAGTGGTGGTGGGAGGTGAGGAGTGACTTGCTGTGGATATGCCCCTGCTTAAACTAAGTCGTAACTTCCAGAGCTCTGGGCATAAAAGTCCTCGCAGTTCAGCGTGTGGAATTCTGCCGTCCGTGAGCTTCCCCGGAGATGTAACTTGTAAATACTCCGGTGCCAGGCTTTTACTTCATAGTAACACACTTGTATTTTAAAGTTTTGGATTTTATTTTTCCTTTTGTTGTTCCCTCTTACTTCTTCACGAAAGATGAGGGCAAACAGTGAAAACGATCCTATGCGAAGTGGTGTCAGATGCTTACAGTGAGCAAAGTAGAAGAAAGATCTGCCCTTTGCTAAGCAGTGAGGTCTTGTGTGTTTCGTGTAACAGGAGCTGATGAAATATCCAGTGTTATTTGAACGTAAACAGTGTATCTTTAAGGATAAATGCTGGCAGCATCTTCTGGTCAATTTTCATTGGAACTTCAGCTCCACGTGTTTACAATTTTCAAGGACAAGTTCAATTTTATATTTTTTTCCCCTAATTGTTCTCTGAAGATTTAAGGAAAGGAATGTAGAACACTTGATCAGAATTCCTTAAGTAATTCCATGTTATGTGAGGGGAGGAAGAATCTAGCTGGGCTTTTATATGCATAGATATTTTTTTTTCCTTAGCAGAGCAGAAGTTTGGGGATAGACGGCTTCTCACTGAGGAGCCAGCCTTTTTTCCCCTCTCTTATCTTCGGGGAAAAAAAGAAAGTAGATTAAAAAAAATATGGCTCTGAACACTTGCTGTGTCAACTAAGGCTTCGGTACTTCATGGAGTTCGGGGTAGGCAAATTCCTGCTGTGCAGGGATTCCTTCTAACATGTGTGTGCTGTTTTGCATAGATGAATAGGATCCATGTGGGGATCTTGCAGGATCCATGCTTTATTTTCAGCAGACCTTAAAGACAACTTTAAATTAAGAAGTGTTTTGTCCATTTCTGGTTTGACTGTCATGCTGATTGTTAACAGCAGTGCGGGAGATCCTTTTAACTAGAATAGGAAATAATTTCTCCTCAGCTAACTTCCTGCATGGAAGCACTATGATGGAGCACTTCATTTAATTATCCTACTGCAAAGAGATGTCAGGCTTTGACATGGTATTGTTCCTGGGACAGCTTGCTTTAAAAATCTTGTGAGCGTTGATTGAAACTAGTGAGCACATGTTCCCCAAAGTGGTTATGCCTCTTCTGGAGCTACGTGATCCCAGTGCTCTGAGTAAAAAAAAAAAATGTCTTTTTAAAACCAGGAAGAGGTGGGGGATGGCAAATATCCATGTATGAAGAAACCTTAGTTTGTCTTCTTCCAGCTGACATAACCATGCACTGTAATTTGCAGGGCCTTACTGAATGGTATGGATTGCCCAGCATTCGTACCAGTGGAACACTGTGCCATAAATAACAAAGATTTGTGTTGTTGTCACCTTCAGGACATAAGCCAAGCCCTTTTTGTGTGCTTTCTTATTTGATAAATGAGCCCATTTAGTTCCTTTGTTAAAAGAACTTTTCTGACCAGGAAATGACCAGAGATGAAGGGGATCTGTTGTGACCAGTTCGCTGTGCTCCATGAGTGTGTGGCTGCTCAAGTGATAGAGGTTTCTCCTGTAAAAGGAGTTCAGGTAGACCAGTAAAAAACCCTAAAAAAAAACCAACCCTGAGTCCTGGAAGAACCCCTAATTTAGCCAGACTAACCCACTGCCTGTCTGCCTAGTGTGTATGTGCATGTTCATATATGCTCTAATCTTCAATAAGATTAGAAAAAACATGGAATTGTGTATATAAAATACAGTTTTCTGTATAGCTAGATATATTTATGCAATCCTTCTGGTTTTTCCCCCCACATCTATTCAGGTAACATGCCATAATTTTGCAACTAGCCACATGCTTGGTTGCAACTTTAACTCCTGCATTTCCTGTCCTGGTTTTTTACTTACACTTCATATATGTTGTTTGAGTAATTTTTTTTTTTTTTGTATTTGGCACGTACAGTTTTAGTGTCTCATCATCGGAGTTCTCACTGAGAGTAGGATTTGGGTTTAAATGACTTGGGATGCAAATTTGATTTGTACAATCAAATCCCCCTAGTTTAAGGATCATTGACCTGACTGCAGTGTGACCATCAATGTATCATTCATCCAAGGGAGCAGAAAGGTTCTTCTCTTCTGGGGTGTCAAGTAAAGGGTTGCTTGTTTGCTCCTGCAGTTTTGCTCATGACACCTTCTGGTCACTTGTAGAGTTAGGATATTACTTGAGTTCTAAGTAGACTGCTAATATTTCCTTTCTAATATAGTATCTGGTTGAATGCTCATGAAAAAACAAGTATATACATTTCGGTGGCCTCTGAAGGCGAAGTGTATTAAGAGAATTAATCATTTTTATAGGAGCGTAAAAAATATTTTATTTTAATGTCCCTGAAAAAAGTATATAAATATATACAAATGTAAGCCTTTAATATAGTGGAACCCTTGGAGGTGCAGGCATCTGCCCTTGCTGATCTCACTGCAGCAGTGTCTGAAATGTTTTATCGTAGGGCTGACGTGATCCATTTTGCCACAGCCCTGTTGTTAGGGAATAGTGCAGAACTGTATTGCCCTGAGGAAATCATTGCAACATATGATTTGGTTTCCTCTGTGCAGGCAGCCAGACAGGTGTGTGTGTTGTAGGGCAAGAAGTGAGAGGTAAATATGTGAATGATATCAATGGCCTTGTGCAGGTAGCAGCTAATATTTTTATTTGAGTGTATGGTTTGAGTTTGCAGATGCAGATACTCTGATGACAGCTGTGAAAAATTCCCCATTTTCAAATTTCCAGAATTTACCTGTTAGTTCTTTGTGACCTCTAATCACAGTAGCCAAATTTTTATGAATCATGACTCACTCTCCACTCGCTGGTTTGCTTTTATTTAAAAATGAACAGCATGCTTTCTTTAACTTAATAGAAACCCCATTCTTTTTATTAGAGACTTTAATAGTTATATTTTCTCCAGATATTTTTTGAAGTATTCTCATTTACTTTGATACAGTGTAAGCATATCATTATCTCTATAATTCATTTTGTTCTCTATGTCTATATTTTTTAGGACCCTTGAAACCAGAAATTACCATAACTTACATTGCCGTTTCAGCTATATTCTTTAACAGTGGACTCTCCTTAAAAACTGAGGTACTGTAGTTTCTCATTGCTTCATTCTTGTTATGCTTTAAAAAGTTTTATGTTCCTTTTGATCAGATTTGAATGTAATTGGAATATTGAATGACTGTGCTGTTGGTGGCGGTGCTGGGGGGATGGCTAATAAGAGAAGATAAATTTTAGAAATTTACAGAATAACTCCTTGATTTCAGAAAGTTCTTCACAAAGTAATGAAGATGATGAGAAGGAGTGTGTGAATAAATTTCACGTATCCATAGAGGAGGGGGTTGTTTGATTTGGCAGGGCTTTACCTAAATTGCAGTGATGAGCAAACTTTTGAGACTGAATCTACACCCTGGATGTGTCCCAAACCCAAATTAGGGTGAGGTCCAGGAGTGCACTAGCACCTGCCTTCTGCCAACCCTTCTGCACTTTGACTTCCCTACTTAGCTGAGAAACAGGCCAGAAAGCTTTTGAGTCCTAAGGGAGAACTTAGTATGGCAGCAGGTAGAGAGGGACTATGTGAAATCTCCATGCCTCTCTAGGACACGAAGGGAAAGTGTGAGCTCGCTGTGCCTCAACTCACCTGCTGGTGTGTTGTCCAGGTAAAACTGTTCAAGCTGGTCACTGCTGAATTGATAGAAGCAAAGACCTGGTGGCTTTTAGTTTCCACATTGTGTAGGGACAGGACAGCAGCCAGGATCAGCACAAAAGGGTTCCTCTGCAGGTGCAACACCAATAGACAGGTACAAAGTCTTGACAATTTTTTCCTATAGGATTTAGTTGTGGACAGGAGGATTTGAAGTACCTATACTCTTCTGCATATCACAGGCACTGAGATTTGTTTAAGATTTTGTGTCACACTTTTTCAAAGAGGAACAATATGTGAGTCAGAAGAGATGAAGGGGAGAACCTGTTAGTGCTGTATAGAAGAGACATGGAGAAAGGAAATGATGGCTATATGCCAAGAAGAGAAGGAACAGCCAGAGCTGAAGTGAAACACTGCATGTCTCTGCTAGTCTAGTTTCTTGATTCCTTTTGTGCTGTTGGCTGTGCTAACAGGTGATGTTACTCATATGTTGCATGATACTAGTGCCTGAAAGATCATCACGATGTTGTCCAGTTATCTCCTGGTGAAATGGGATTTGGGTGAACAGTGTGCACTCAACAAAGATGTTTCTAAACCTGTATTGTGGTTAGAGTGGTGTTTGAATTGATGGCTGCCCTCTCCTCCACTCTCCGCTGGCAGTTCTGGCACTAGGACCTCCAGCTCTGCTGGGACTCAGTGTAAGTGAAGTGAGTAACTTTAGTCAATTCTGCAGCAGTTATTTAGAGCCTCGTGGTCCTATGGGGATGCAGGAAGAACCATGTTATCTATTTGCCTGGGATGGTAATTAATCCTAAAGGAAATAGACTGTGGAGAGGCACTTTCTTCCACAGAGAAGAGGACCTGAAATACAAACCTGAGTAGAATTAATGAGTGGAGTTTTCTACTTTCCGGTTTAGGAATCTTTGCATGGAAAAAAAAAAAGTAGAATTTCTTTCCCTTTTACTAGTTTGTGTCCTTGAAACTTTATATTTGTAAAGCAGCTGTGAGAGAAATCAATAGCATTATCAAAATCTTGATTAGATTCTCAATGCTAGTGTACCTCTAACTTTTTCCAGTTAAGGGGACATGACTGACAGTTTCCTGGGCAATATATCATGTTTTACTTTGAACTTGCATAGCTTCTTTTCATCTGCGGTACTAAAAGCAATATATTGATGTAAATGAAGCTTTTACAGGAGTGGATGTTTGTGTCCAGGTCCAGATCTCAGATTCTTTTGGGAGCAGCAGTTAGGGCTGGTGCTGTATATCCAGCTTTATGTTTCAGGAAAAGCTAAGCCTTTCCTCAATTTCTGCCATGGGGGTAGAAGATAAAAAGGAAGAAAACCATTTCACTCATTGTACCTTGTGCTGTTACTTCCTAAAGTGTATGTTAAAACCAATCCTTAAATGTGCTAGCTGGCCAAGTCGTGATTTTATTAAAATACTTTTGGGGCATGTTTTAATTGTTTAAGACACAACCTAAAGTTGGTATTATTAGTCAGTTAATACACTTTTTTTACTGCAAATTAAATAGTTTCTGCTTTTGTCTTTATTTGTTCTTGATCTGTGTGCTGGCTGTTCTACTTTGGATAATGTATTAGTTAGATGGAAACAAGTGTTTGATATGCTTTATGAAAGGATAAAAAGTTGTCGAAGTGCGAACAGAGACCTGATAAATCTGACAAAATGAGAAATAACTGATGCTCTTTTAAGGTTACACTTTTGGTGTTATCTGCTGTGAAAGCGTTTGCTCAAAAAGTTTGCTAATGTGTTCAGAAAGTATTTTACAAAATAATTGCCTACATTCAAGTAGAGCCTGTCTGTGCACTAGAGGTGACTGAGGTCCTCTTACACTTGTGGAAATAGTCTGTGTTTAGGAATGACAAGAACATTTGATTCCACCTTAATATAAGGCTATTTCAGTTTTCAGGGACTGGATAGCTTGCTCTTTTAAAGCAAATGCCTCCCGTAGGGCCCCAGAAATTAAGTCACATACTTGAGTTATCCATTTCAGTGAGGAATTTGGCAAGCCACTGAAAACACTGTTTGCTCTGTGTGGGTATTTGCTCAGAGGAGTCCAGCTATGACCATCCTAAGCATGGCTGGAGGGCAGTACGGACCCACACTGACCAGTCAGGGGCTAGGATAAACTCCCCAAAGGGTCTGAAATACTGAGAAAGACAAGGTAATCTGTTCTATCTGGTGTGAAGAAACGGAGTCATAACTAACAGCTTCCAGTAACGCTTTTGAGACTTCTGCTTTTTTGAGAGCCCTTGTGGATTGCTTAAGAGGATGAAGGCTGTTTGCCTCAGCATTTGTTCTGTGATCATACAGTCTAAGGTATACTATTAAAATAATAACTATTCTAAATAACTGTATCCTCAAAGGTAATCACTAGAGACATTTTCCAGACTGTTAATTTAGATCTGCAAGGACCTGTTCCACTAATACAGCATTCCTTCATGGAGTGGATTGGTTGTGTTGTATCACCTTCCTTGCTCCCTGGAAGTTCTAATGAGGCTTTCCCAAGGTTTTGTTTTGGATTTTGCTTTTGGAAGTATCATAGAATCTTCTTAAAACCATCTGTTTTTAAGGCGTTTTCCATTTGTAGAAATATGAAATTAAAAGGGCATTTCTGTATATGTGACGGTGCCTGGACTGGGGGTACCTTCATGGGTACCCCCAATCCACTACAAAATCCAGGGCTGGAGGCGACTTGGCAGCTTTGCTGGAAGAAGTCACTTGCTTTGTTTTTTTCCAATTGTATTATTTACTTCTAAAATGGCCACTTTTATATAGGTATTTCCAGGTGTCTTTTCTTCCCGCACAGAATGTGTTTATACCTGTAGATGTTTCATTTTTGCTTTCTTATTGAGATAAAATGAAACGGTACTACAGTGAAGCTATTCATAACACCATAGGTACTGTGACAGGCTGTGTGAAGAAGGCCTATTTTTTTGTGCAGAGTGATACTGCCTGCTTAAATGTTGTTTTGTTCAGTTAACCAAGCACTAAATGTAACAATACTTTGTAAGTAAAATTTGATCAAGATGTATGTTTCAATTCCATGTTTTGTATAACCTCAAGAATAGGATATGTATGGATGTGTATTTTCTTTTTTTTTTTTTCCCCTAATCCAAATTTGGGACTTAATTTTATTATGAAGAGTAAAGTAACAAGGACACAGTGCTGAATTGTTTGTACTTCCAGATGTTTAATTAACATCAGTGGGTATTTGGATGGTCAAAAATGCAGTGTTTTATTGTGTTTCATGCAAGTTCAACTGTTTTGAAGCTGAGACAGGGTGGCATTTGAAGATTGGCTGCTGCCTTAATGTATATGAAACTACACTTTTTAAAACATACATATATATATAGTTATTGCATCTGGAGTGTCAGATAGCTGGAGAATCCTAGCAAATTAGGTTTTGAATAAAAGTGCCATCAGTTGTTTTGCGTTGTTTACTTGAAAAGAGTGAGAGTTACTTTGAGAGAGAGAGGAAAAGGAAATTTTATTCTCAGTCTGTGAGAGTTGAAATGAGCTGAAATGTGCGAGGCTCTTTCCTGGTACTCAAAAACCTCTGTGCTCTTACACTATTTAATTTTTCTTTGTTGTTTTCTGAGTCTCCAGTGGTGTTTTGCACTTTATTTCTCTGAAATTTATGGCTTAGCTGTTGTTAGCTTGTTATGGTCTTGGTGTTCTGTCTTTGCTATTCATTGTCAACCTAATTTTTTTTTCTGTAAATTTCCTACCTGTTGATACAATAAATAATGAGTTTGCAACCAAATACTTTTCTTTTTATGTTTGTTATTCTTTCTTAAAAAAACCCACCACAAATGAATGCTTGGTAATGTAAACATCTCTTTTGTTTTTTGGTTTGTTTTTTTTTTTTTTACAGTATAAATGAGAATCACAGTTTGTGGCCCTATTTAGACTAGAAGAACCTGAAATCATGTGTGCACTACAAGTTTTCATGCCTCTTGATATCAGCAGTCAGTTAAATAAACAGCTGCCAGTGTAGTTAACACAGGTTTTGAAGCAGTGACAAAGTGCTAAGGCTGCCTGCTGAAAAGCTGCTGTTGTGAGAGCTACACTATTATTGAAGTGGTGGACAATTCTTTTGGAAAAATGCCCAGGAGCAGATAGAGCTTTTATGTTGTCTGGATGTACTTCATTATTAAAGAGGAAGATCAGATGATCCCTAAAGGTGCCTTTTTGACATGCACTCTCTTTGTATTATAAAGATGATCCTAGTTTTAAAAGCACAAACGTGATCTTACTTCAGCTGTTATGACTGCAACTTCCTCTCTTCTTTTTCTTTTGCAGGAGCTGACAAGTGCTTTGATGCATGTGAAACTACACCTTTTTGTCCAGATTTTTACACTTGTGTTCTTCCCAACAGCAATATGGGTCTTTCTTCAGCTATTATCAATCACACCCATAAATGAATGGCTTTTAAAAGGGTATGTTTAAGCATAATGGAGTGAAATATGTTTGTAGCTGTCGTCTTAAGGGGCTGCTTATCCTGCAATGGATGTTTTGTTGTATTGTAAAGAGATTTTGCTGGTTCATTTTATGCTTCAGCACTTTGCTGTCTAAAACAAAGTATTTGCACAAGATTATCCTTTCAGGAACTTGGTCTCATTTTCAGAAAGTCTGATCAGTTCGTCTCATATGTAGGGAGCTTGCAACAGGTTGCCTTTCTCTTTCACAAAGCACAGCTGAAGTGATGGGTCTTAAGGGTGATGGGGAGGGAAGAAAAGGAATGGTGAAGGAAAAACAGAAGTCAGTGAATAGGTATTGCGTATGCCACATGCTGTTCTTCTGTTTTTAAATAGTCTGTATTGAGCATTTCTTACACGTCTCTAGTATCTGCTCCTAGCTAAGATATGGGGGGGAAAAAAAAGAAAAGTTTTTGTAGGAGAAGAACTTTGAGATGAGCAGAAACTAAGTTAGTTACTATGAAAACAGTGAATTTTAAATGATAGGTATACTCTGCCAGTGTGTGCTTCCAATGCTGCATTGATGGTGTACTTGTGATAGATGTTATGTAAAATCAAAAAAATAAAAAGGTGTTTTTTGTTTTTTTTTTTTTTTAGAATGGAAGGTCAATACTTAGCACCATGCAGCTATACTGGAAAGTAAAAATCAGTTATTTTAGAAAACTACCCATTGTTTCTTACTGCGTGGTGAAACATTGCTTGGGGAGTTCCTTGTCTTAAAAGTTTAATGAAAAAGCTGCTCATGTTTGTTTTTACAAGGCCTAAACCTGAAAGAGCATTTTGTTTTGTTTTAAGTGGCTTCTCCAGGTGTTCCACCAAGTGTGAAGTGGTCCCAGTGATAGTGAGAAGGTGAAATTGAGATGACATAATTTAAAAGTTGACACTGTTTTGCTTAACAGCGTTAGTAAATCAAGGAAATAACAAGATTGCTATACAATGTTCCTTTTCATTTAGCTATTTGCAATAAAGGGTATTCTTTAAAGTAAAACAATTGTGAAGTTTTTTCTCAGCTAGAACGGAGACATGATTTTCCCCAGTTGCTAAAATTCCTTCCTAATCCAGGGGAGTTTCAGTTGCTAAAGTGCAAGGTGAAAGAGGTTTTTGTGGGGTTTTTGATTCCTTGAAGCAATTCTTATCCCTCCTTTCTGATGACTCTTATGCCACTTTCGTTCTTAGTATTTAAGGGACATGATCTGTTACATGCACAAATACAGCTGTATATATATACATACACACCTGTGAAACTGTGTGTAGAACTAGACATTATATGTAATGTTGTGAAAAAGAAAAAACCAAACAAAAATCCAGAAACTTTCGTAT
This sequence comes from Neopelma chrysocephalum, assembly GCF_003984885.1. NCBI lineage: Eukaryota > Metazoa > Chordata > Aves > Passeriformes > Pipridae > Neopelma > Neopelma chrysocephalum. Next base: position 2,725,858 of record NW_020897750.1, read on the forward strand.
TTATCCCCCTAAATGTGGAGCCAAAACCATCCTCGTTTTTCATGAAGGTGTGTCTGTGTCTTACCAGCGAGCTGGTATACTTCTGCATGTTTCAAGCTGCCTTTCAAGCACTTATTCCTTGAGTATGATTTCTGATTTGGCTGTGTTTTATCTTGTAGTGCATTAACTCTGTTGTATTGAGGCTTCATTCAAAGGATGGTCAGATTGAGGAGTTTAGTGAAGGTAGCTTGGTTGGGTTTTTTTTTAATGTTTTTAAGACTACTTTCTTGATAAATACTGTTGTTCAGGACACGCTCAGAGCTGCAGGCACTGCAAAGGGAGCCTGATGGGAGCTGTACCTTCAGTGTAATGCAGGTGCAGAAGGTACTGAGCTCTGTCCTAACTCTAGAAAAACATTTTAAAGCAGGTCCCTGTATAAGTGTGAGGAGCAGATTTGAGGAACTCTTGTGCTGTGGCCACTCTGTGTAACCAAAAGTTCGTCCTAATTCCCCACATTTGTAATTTTTATTCCCTTAGAAACACTGATGAAAACAGGAATGGAACAAGACAGGTTTTGGCAAAGTTGTCACACGTTTAGCACAGCTTGTAGTGGAAGTTGGTTGATAGCTGTCACAAAGGCCTGGAAAAATAGGCATATGCTCCCAAGGGCATGGAGCACCCTTTGGCAGGGTGGCTCCCCTGGGGACTGGAGTTTTCCACTACTCTCTATACAAGGTTATGCCTTCAGGGCACAGCCCACAGTACCTTTCCCATCTTGCTTCAGAATGCATGGTAGATTCTCCCATCCTCTGTGATGATCTGTTTTGCTGTGTTATTTGAGAGGCAGATTTAGATGGTACCACTTTTTCATCTGTGTTTCTACAGCTCAGGGTTTTTTTTCCCCCCCCCCCCCCCCGTCTGCGATGATATTAGGAGGTTTGTTGCTTTATAATTATTTGAAATAAATAAATTTGAGGAGAAACTGGCATCATCCCAAGCATCATCCCAAGTTAAGTTTTTGATTAGCTGACTAGATTTTGCATTGACAGCATCCCTTTGAAAAGGAGCATGAAGCAGTTATTAATGTTTGCACCTCTTCTGCCACTTTTAGCATATAGCATTTGCAGTACAGGTGGTAAGGCACGAGATGCAAAGACTGGGTACAAGATATGGATTTGAAGCTTCCACATCTACAACGTGTGACTTCAGACCCTACTGCTTAGTCTGGAGTGTTGTCAGCAGAACAGCGTTTGGACCCCTGATGTTAATACTTGTAGCATGGCCTGAACCAGTGGAATGTTGCAGTTGGTTGGTTTTTATCTGTACTAATCTGTAGTTGGCCATTAGAGAAGTCTCTTTATATATTGGTAGTATTGTGTGCAGTTGATGCAAAGCAAGAAAAAATTCATAGGTGCATGTTTTAAAGCATTTCCATTTAGTGTGTACCAGGGTTTTTTAGATTAATATTTTTATATGAAGAATATTTAAACCATTGCTTGATACTGATTTTTATTTTTAATTCCAAAAGTGTTATTTTAAATTTGAGAGGTTTAACAGAGATTCTATTATTAAATCTTTCCCTTGTAGTGTGGAAAATCCCTGCCAGCTGAGATGAATGCCCTTGCACACATTTTGTACCTCTCTGGATAACTTTGAACTTAATCCACCCCTTGCTAGTGCAGGTGAGAAGTTCAAGGAGCTGGCTGCCTCACAGAAGAGAGATAACTATCACAACCAGTGTAGGGGATGGACGTCAGAATCGCCATGTGTTTGTCTGCTGTGTATTTTCATACGTTTCCAAATTCTTCCGCACCATTTCTTTTTCCTGTATTTCTTTTCTTTTCAATATGAGCTTATTCTGCTAAGTGCTGACAACTCTCTGCTGCCATAGCTTATTTCACTGTAAACTGAAGGTATTATATACTTCCAAGGTGGTGCTTGGCACTTTGTGATTGGATTTATATAATGTTTACATTGGTTGCCTCTTTCCTTTTCCACAGTGTCTGTAGCTGACAGACTGAATACCGTCATTGTCACTTACCTGTTTCTTCTCTTTAAGCTTTTTGTATATTTGCAGAGTATCAATTGCACTGTAATATGCTCCCTGTTGCCTGGATTTAATACTTCTGTTTGCTACAGCTTTTTGACACTGTATGGAGTGACATGGTTACAAGTGCAAAGTAGTTCACCACCAATAATTCATTGTTCTGAACTGGAATACCATTTCAAGCTCCAATACTTGAAACCATACATAGGTTCCACGCTCTTGGGGCTTCTGCAAACTGTCCTATTCCGTGCTTTACTGTTCCTTCTAAGCCAACACAGTTTTTCTTCAGAAGCCCTGTTTTACTTTTCCCCCCAAATTAGTTGCAATCTATTGTGGGATGTTCTTGTTATTTCTAAATACACATTTGATACAGCTAATTTTTGTAATAACCAGTTTTTGTGGACTGTCTTTGAAAACAAAGGAAAGCTCACCACTCTTTTTCTTACTTTGTAAAACCATTTGCTATCTACATCAATAACTTTGCTGCACAAACAATGCAAAAAAATGACAATAATAATAGTATATCTTAGATTTCTAAAGTGCAGGAGAAAGGTGGTGATGTTTTGATGGCAGTCAGGTGATTTTATCAAGTGCGTAAAATTAAACATTTGATGGCCTTTTGATGTTCAGGTATAGAGAGCTTAATTGTGATTTTTTTTAAAATTTTTTTTTTAAAGGGGTTGATGAAAAAAAAAGTGTAGAGAGAACCTGAAATAGCAAGCCTGGTTATCTGGCTCTTCTACTTTGCAGTAAATGTTTTTATCACTGAACAGCTTTTCGAGAAAATAGGAGTTTGCATCCTTAATTTTAATTTTTTTTTCCAAATAGCTACAGGTATCTCAAAACACACTACCAACTTTACTACATCAGAACAAGAATGCAGTTGTCTGTGATAGATGTATAGAGATCTTTGTGAATGGTAGATACAGTACTTAGATGGGGAAATGGAGTCACAGAGATATTAAGCATTTGTGCTTTTTAAAATGGTGACATGACTCTTCACTGCTGGTTGGTAAGAGAAAATCCTCTGTAGAAGTCCTGCCAGCTAGTGCAGGGCTGAACTGGCTGCAAACTGGTTGCATTGTGCTGGTGATAAGACTTTCTACTGAGCTATTTGGTATTTTAAGGTTTTATGTTGCTTAGGGTTTGTGCCGCGTAAGGACTGTAACATTCTTTTTGTTGTTTTCAGCTTGCAGACAGTAGGCTGCATGCCACCTCCTGTGTCTTCTGCTGTAATTTTAACCAAAGCTGTTGGTGGAAATGAGGTGAGTTTTCATTTTGTCTTCAAATGCTTTTTTAAAAAAGAAATTTGAACAATTATTTATTTCTGATGAGCTCATCTGGCAAAGCACAGACTGCAATGTGATGCTGTTGTGGTTTGTAAAAAATCCTAGAATTAAAGCTGGTTATTGTGTTGGTGTCAAACGGGAAATAGTGATGTTATCTACTGGCATTGGTCAAACTGAAAGCAGCTCAGTTTTCTGAGATGATAGAAAGGTTTCTGATGGAAATTAGTGTATGGGGATTTCTAGTTGTTGCTGCACTGTAATTCCTAACCATATAATGTTCCTGTACTATGTACTGGTTATCTCATAGACCATTAGCTTTTTGTTGAAGATCTGCCCTTGCAGAGGTTGTTTGGATGGTATTAAGAGAGCCTGTAGTAGGAATTCAGGCTTGAAGCTGCAAGTGTAGCAAGATGGAGATATAAACATTGATTTAAATCTTATATTTTATTTGAGACTGCATGAAATGAAAATTCAGGGAACGTGGAGTTCTCAGACGGTGATGCAATGCAAAGTTCTCAACAGGTAGGAAATGTTGGAATTGAAGTTGTTGCTGTAACCTCAGTTTGGTCATGTTAAATTTCTGCCTTAAAATGGTATATGCTGATGTCATTTCAGACTCTATCCACAAAGCACTTGCTATTTTCAGGAAGGCCAGGTAAATGGCATTTGGGAAATTAATCCAGCTGTGCTAATTAATGAGGTTGTTTCCTTTAGATCTGCTTCCTCATAATTGGTGAAGGTGGATGAGACCTAGTAGGTGAGGAAGGGAGAGAATTAACACTGAGATTGGGTTTTAAAGCCATGGCTGTTGGGATGCCATTCTGAAGGATTAAAGAAAAATCTTAATTCAGCTCCTGTGTGAGGTTGAGTGAGTCACTTCAGCCATGTGTTTTAAATATGGCCATTAGTTGTGAACTTCTCATTTTCTGAGTTCAGACTCTTGGGACCGATTAATGTCAGCTTTGAAAACACATGAAATAGATTGAAGTTGTACTTTGTACTGACAAAGTGCTGTTTAATTGCTCTATCCTCTGAAGAGAGACCCAAAGTATTTCAAGTCAACCATCTCTAATTACGGGCAATCCTGATGCACATCACTGTCTCCTAGTTTGCTACCTTGAAACAAGGATCATAAAACTGTCTGATGGAGGTGCTGTGGAGTGGTTACCATAGGGAAATAATTCAGGTACATAATAGTGATCAACAGAAAAATGAGAATGTTTATAGTTATGTAGATGCTGTAAATTGTACAAAGATGCCACGTAGTGAACAGTGAGGATTAAGTGAAGTATGGAGTGAGCGCTCATTCCGTGTTAGCACTGTCTGTACTATCCTTAGAACAGGGAAACGTTCCTCTGGAAAAAAACTACAGTATGATTGGTTAGTTGAAAGCAATATAACGCAACATTTCTGTGCAGAAGAGAGAGAGGTACTCTAGTTTCTTGACCATTAGAATGTACTTTTTTGTGGTAACATTCTGGGGTGGCGAGGGTGTGTGTATTTTATACCAGTGGCAAAATGGATGCTTTCTATTATGTGAGGCTTGTATAAGTAATTGTATAAATCACTGACAAGGTAAGCTTGAACCTCAGATTCTTCTGTGCCACTCTGATGTTGGAGGAATGTAAAAATGCATGCCTTGTAGTGACTTTTACAGATAGCTGCTGACAGCAGAGAGACAGAGCGAATCAAGAGTCGGGTCTTGGGAATTGAGAGTTCTCAGTCAGACTCTAAGAAGGTACATAAAATACAAACACGCTCAGTGTACACAAAGTGTGTGGGAAACTTACTGCCAAATTTGAACCAGTTTCCAATGGAAATACATTTTTGAAATTTGGTGCTTCTCTGTCATTCAGACTAATTTTTCTTTTGAAGAACAGCAAATCACATCCCTTATGCTAGGGGAGAAAACAATCTTGCATGCCTCTTTACCAAACTTCACCTAAGCTGTTACGGATGTATTTATCATTCTGACATGAGTAGAACAATGCATTTTTTCTCATTTTAATTTGAATCCATTCTGATATACAAATAATTTAAACCTGGGAGTCAACTGGTAATATAAATGATCGTACTGCGAGAGCATTTGTTCGTAATAATGTTTCTTAAACTTCTTTTGCCTCGTCAAATGTGTATCCCTTAGCTAGAGAAATTGATTTGTCTGAGGGTGTAGCTACACTGCATAATGTAATATGAAGATAAATGAGCTTGCTCAGAAGTAATACAGTGAGGAAGCTCCCCATGAACTAATTAATCTGAGAAGTGTCCTACTGCTGTAGAGTACAGGCACACCCTCCATAAGTGCTCTGGAAACCTCTTTGGTTGCCTTGAAACACAGCACATAAGAGCTGTGGCAGTTGACTGTTATGACAGTATAAAGGGTTTTGGGTTTTCTTTGTCTAAGTAGGAGTGACTGTTGAATGTCAGTTTGGACTTGGGTCATTGTCAAAGACATGTCAGGCACTGTGCCATGGTGGATGTGGTACTTCTGGGGCTGAGGAAACACGAAATCTAGTTCTAGCTCTGTCGTTAACCTTTTGGGTAAAACAGAATGAGGTATCGTGCCTCTGGGGTCAGCTGTGATGGACAATGGCAACTTTGTGAACTGTTTGAAGATCAATGCTGAAAAACCTTATGTAAGACCTGTGTTTTATTTGTCTGGGACAAGGTGATTAAGTATTTGGTCAAGTGCTTAGAAAGAGAATCTATGTCATTAGAAGCTACTTGTGTGGTGGATCTTGCTGCATATTAATTGGAAAATTTGGTTGTGAGATAATAAAAGGGAGACATTTTTATTATCCTTTACAAGAATCTGTTTTTTTAATTGATACATGCCCAAGGACACAAAATAAATGTCCTGCTTTTGTTGGCTAAGGAAGATGTGGTTGCCAAATCTGATACTAGGAATTCTACAATTCTAAGATTAAACTGTGTTCATCGTTGAAAAAATTAATGTTCTGGGATTGTAAGTACAAACCCAGGTAAGCGAAAAATCTGTATCATTTAATTGTCAGTGTTTAATAACAGCCATGCAATTTTCTGGGGTTTTTTCCCCTGATGGTTCAAACACATGGTATATCAAAAAAGTGTACCTAAACTTTAAGTTCTCTTGATCTGTGTGTAAGGATGCATCAGCTGAACAGTTACTCGAGAGCGCAAATGTAAAATTGTCCAAATGAAAAATATTTCTTCCTATACACCATTTCATCACCCAGCTTGTGATCTATACCACTTTGAAATTTCTAGTTTTAGTAGCTATTAGGTGTGCCTTCAAAACTCTACCACGTTACCCTTTTGTATTATTGTGCAGCGTCCCTGGTAGATGAGCAAGTGGGAGATAGTTTTGATGATTGGGCCATTCCAGAGGAAATCGTTATCAAAAGCCCCTTGTCATTAATAAGGGAAGACAATCAAGCCAGTTAGCACCTTTGCTTCCTGTGTCTGTGGCATTATGGTGGGGAGAAGCATTATATGTAGCGGCCAAAAGGCTTCCAAGTCTTTTGGTATCTGAGGGTGAAAATTAACATCTTCACTTAGCTCTGATATGGGAGTGGCTTGGTGGGTTGGAAAGAGAATTGGAAAGAGCCTTCTTCACAATTCATAGGGATTATAGGGGAAAAAAGATCTCTGTAGCTTTATAAGGAAGAAATTAAAAGATCTAATTCAGACTATCCAGGAGCTAGTATCATTCTATCCAGAGAAGCATGGGCAAATGAGAGATGTAAGCAGTGGGGAGGAAATCTCTTGGGCACTCTGGAAATATTGGATTTTGGAGGAGAGGAAGATGATTTATGGCTATTCTGCCTGTTATTTTGGTGGAAGTAGCTGTTCTTGATGTGTTGAGCAAAATTGACTCTGTGCCCCATTCATAGGTTTCTTGAAGTCCTCTCTGGTCTGATGTGTGGTTTGTTCTCTCAGCTGTCTTTCAACTCTTCTTTCTTTACTGTTTCTCCTTCTTCACCCTGATTTTCCATCATTCCTCTTGTGATCGCTTCCTATATGTTACTTTAATTAACCCTGCAAGCAATTTTCTAAACCAGGCTATTCCTGGCTTTTTTCACAAATGCACTTAGGTCATTAGCACAGCCATTTTCAAGTACTGAATTCACTTTGATGCATATGAAGCCCTATATGAACAAAAAAATGTGCGTATGTTGACTGGCAAAAAATGAGGAGGGGTTGCCATGAGAATCAAAATCTAATTTTTAATTTGTGGGTATTTTCTCAATTACTTAGTTGTTTCTGTCAGTCAGTCTCTTGATTTGTAAAAAGGACAGTCCAGAAAGTTAAAAAAATTGGAATGGAAAACAGAGGCCTTACATTTGCTCTTTGCTCTTGTTGAACTGTGAAGGGTCAGGATTTTAATGACATAGCATCTGACAGCACAGAAGGCTTTGTTGTGTCATTTTCTTTCAACAAGGCTTGTAGTTTTTCAGTGAAATTATAAAAAAAAGTGTATTTAAAAGTCTGCAAGACAGAGAAATAAATATGTCATCATTTCAAGGTGCTGTAAAGACAAACCTATTAAAAGCTCAGAGATACTCAGACAGAAGTGCTGTAGAGATGCCAGATATTACTACAAAGTATTCAGACAGGAAATGTCATACCCTACTTAAGAATCAAAGTAATGAAGAAAAGAGATTGAAAATTAGATCTATAAGTCTATTATCAGTTTGGGAGAAAAAGCAATTTGTGATGACTTTTATGGTAGCTTAATGACATACTTTTGAAAAGTGTAACATAACAGGCAAGAGCTGTGATGGAATTGTACAGATAAATCGTGGCAGACAGTTCATTTTGTTGATGAATACTTTGGCTATTTTGCTATCTCATACACAACAAAACCATTGAGGGTTTTTTTCGTTGTTCAGTTAAGCTATAGCTTGTGCAAAACCTCTTAATCAATGTGCTGTTCTATTTTTTTGCAACTTTTCTTTGGCTCTGCTGTTCCTTTTTGTAAGACAAGGTGTTGCATATGCAATGCAAGATTTTGAAATATAAAATGGGCTACAATGAAAAAAGCTAGAAAGACGTTTATGAAATAAGATATAAAGAAAGAGTTCTATTATTGATTTTTAGATTTGTTTTTTGAAGCAGATGTAGAAGACAAAACTGATTATAAATTTACAACGTCCACAGCTATAGTCTTTCTGGAAAAGAATCAAGTGAGAGCAGCAACATTTCCCCAACAAATTATATACAATAGTTTTAACTGATATTTTAAAATACATAACATATGAGAAATGAAGACTGGAAAATTCCTCTCTTTGTGAGTGATGTGTTTTCTTAAGTAAAGATAAAAAAAGTGAATCCTAACACTCCTGTAAAGTCACAGGAAAGATATTGATTTCTCTAAAAATATCCGAAGTTCTTTGAACTGTGTATACATGTACATTAACCTTTTAGAAAACAAAATAAAATGAATAAAAAGAAGTACAAGCTCTAGTGGTTTGTGATTCATACACTGATGCACCAGTGTACCATGAGTATTTACCCTTGGAAGGTAACACATGAACATTATGAAACAAAATAAGATCTTCAAATAAACTATGTGTGTCATGATGTTTAGTTGTCTTCTATAATACAGTTTTTCTTCTCTAAATATGTCAGTAGTGTTGTCTAAAACTTGATTTCCAGATTGCACTCTAAAATATTCATATATGTAGGTTTTGTTTATGAAAGGGTAAGTCATTAAGTTCTGTTGTATTTTAAATGTGATACTGTAAAAGGAAAAAAACCCAACTATTATGAATTTTTTTTCTTTCCTAAGTAATACATTTTTTCTGCCCACACAGATTAAATAATTCTAAACTAAAATATAACTATTTCTACCATTAGATACTATACTGAAGTCTCTGGGAAATGTGTGGGTGTTGGAGGACAAATTTAGGCAAGACGTCTGTACTTCACATGTACAAATATAAAGAATTAACTGTGTCAGCCTAAGCCTGGTATGTACATAGGAGCTGTTGTGCTATTAAATTCACCCACTCTATTCTAGTATTGCAGTCTAATTTTTTATGTATCCTAAGAGTTTACTTTTCTTTTATTGTTACTGTGCTTTGAGCAGATGGTTTTTATTGAACTATTTATTGATACTTAGGGTTTTTTTCCTTACCTCACTGGTGAGTGTATTTTATATCCATCAATGCATAGGAGTAGCCCAAATTATTACTTACAATGTGAATTTCATCACTGTAATGTGTTCCAGTCATGCAGCTCCATTAGATATCTCTACAGTTCTCATCATCTTCTCAAGTCTTCTGTAAACCAAAGCAATTATGAATCTTCTGTTTTTTTTTCCTTCTCTTGCTGATCTCTTTATATTTATCACTAGTAGTTCTAATACAGATCCACTAGTAAAACTGTTCAGAGTGGAGGGGATTTTCAAAGGCATTCAGCTCTGCTCTTAATTCAGTGGCAGCAAATTCAGGCAAACGATGAGGCTTCTGAAATCCCTAGTCAAGCACTTCACCTGCAGCCTCTTCACTTAGTTTGTGAGAAGTTTCAGATTCTCCCAACACCTTTAAAAAGCAGCTCATTTACTAACCTAAGGCGTCAGTGGTTGAGTTAGGCTTATGATAAGATTTGATTTTGTCCCTGGTTGCCATTACCTCTAACTCGGGGTCTTTAATATGGCTTATGAGGTGTCCAGTGGAGAAAGCCCCTCTCCTGTGCTGCTGGAGTGTAAGAGATTAGGGAAGTGCAAGAAAATATGTTAAATCTCTTAGAGTACATGAAGTTGTATGACACAGAACTTGCAGCCTTGTGCATGTTCAGCATTTTCACTCTGGAGTGCTTGTAGCAGTTCTGCTGTAATCTAGAGAGTTATAAAATTGCCTGTTTAAATTGCACTAAACTACTTGGGCTGTGGCTGGAAGCTACTGGGAATCATCATAGGCTTGTGTTTCTGCAGCTGTGTTTGCCCAACTGTCCTAGATCTGACTTTGTAAGAAGAGTGTTTTCAGAGGCTTTGCTGTTGCTATTCTGCAGTGCTTGGCTGGGAATATCAGTTTTTTGTCTGCTATGGCACGTTCACTGACCCTGAAAGCTGTTTGTGGCATAAAGAAGCCAGGACAGAAGAAGAGTCTTGCTCTCACGCTTGACAAAAGTGGCCTTTTCAAGCAAGGTGGTTTTGTATTTGTCTTGGTCTGCAGGTTAATTCAGTGTGAAATTATATTGTGCAAGAGCTTCCTTTATTTAGCAGGGAGTGCTGTATGAAATGCACTGCCTATGCAAAGCAAGCATTTTTGACAGTTTGAACAAATCAGTAATACTTGTATTAAAGTATTTGCAGAGAGTGAGGTCCAGTGCCCTATAATCCAGGCTCTGTGTTCTTTGCTGTTTAATTTTATGGCTATTTGAGAGATAGCAGATATTTTGCTAGCGAGGGAAGTGTTACACAGTCTCCCTACCTCAGCATTTGAAAATAAAGTTTGTCTTTTGGAGAGCAGTGAAGAATGGCAATATTATCCAAAAACTTACAGGTGATTTTTTTTTTCCAGTGGAGTGTTTTATGCAGCCATAATTCCCTTGAGCTCCTGCATGGTACCAGCATTCACTGTGTTGAGGGTGGTTTTCTAATGAAAACCTTTTTTTTCAGCAGAGCAGTGCAGTTGTTTGCTGGCACTGGAACCCAGCGGCACACTGTGTTCTACTGTCCATCTCCTGTTGGCTTACAAAGCAAACACTAATTTAATGTTAATACAATTGGCGTTAAATTGTTGATAGTGCAGAACAGAAACTATTCAGCCTTGTCTATTGGGTGTAGGTAGTTAATAAACCATGTACTTTATTGTTTTACCATGAACAATAAAGATGGTTCCTTTGACATCTGTTCATGTATTCACCTGAATCTTCAGACCTGGATCCTCTTGGATGAAGGGGTACCACTGCCAATGGTTCAGCATGGCTGTTGGTGGCCTCAGCATTGTGACAGGGAATAAAAGCATGTACCTAAAAGCTAGTATGCAGCAGTATTGATTGTCAGAAATGGAATTAACTCAGTATTTCTTTCTGAATGTGAAGAAATGGAATTAATTCAGTATTTCTTTCTGAATGAAAAGAACATTTGGAGTGATAATGTGTAGAGTATTGGTAACATTTTGAAATCTGAAAATACCTTTTACATGTGACTATTTGCAGCTCACTGCAGATAAATCAAAATTAAACTTTCAAATCTATTGAGAAGGCAAAAAGCCCTTTAGAAATATTTTTAGTGGATTTAGTCATGGAGAGCACTTCAGGTTCTGAACACTGGCTTGTAAACACATAATCGTACACTGTTTCTCTGTTCTTAATTTTGGTCCTTTCTGTGTTAATATTAAAGCTTCAGGGTATTTCACTCGAGAATTTTTTTTTTTCTATCCAGGCACTTTTTTAACTGTCATGAGTATTTTTGCTTAGTGGATAATAAGAATATATAGGAAAGAAAGCCATCAGGCTTGCAAATTGAATATTTCCATAATTTCTTTATCTCTCTTTTTGGGTGTGCAGTATTAAGTCCTGATTTGTGGAAATCTAAGCTGTAGAACATGAAGCAGGATTTTCAGTTAAAATTACTTTTATCTTTAAATTTCATTTCCTTTTCAAGGAAATGAGGTTTATTATCCTTTTTCACCACTATGATTATGAAAATGCCATGAACTTTTGTCTTCTAAATTGTCTGTCAAATTATTCAATGTGTGTTATGAGCAAGTGTCTTAGATTCTGTGAGGGAAACCTCATCTGTGTGAAGAGACAGAACAAATTCCTAGATTACTTCATATACAACTAAATAAGCCCAAATCTATTTAAAATGTTTTCTTAGGAGAAGACAGAGTATTTTAGAAGTGCTTCCAGTTTGTACTTTTCTGTTAAACTGATTTTTTGGTCATTTGTTAGTTAGAGCATTTGGCAAAAAAAACGTGGAGAGCAGTAGAGCAGCAAATTTTCTCTGGTTTCAAAGCATTATTTAGGCTTCAGTTTCTGGAATATATTGGTCCCATGATGGAGTCTGAAAACTGCAAAGCTGCTGATAAACTCTTTCTGGGCCTGTTGAAGTAAAGCCACGTTTCCTGGGAACCCTTTTTCAGATGCGCAGTCCCCACACCCGTGTGCTTTCCTGCTCACCTAAGATTTCTGTGTGTGTCCCCTTGTGCATATGCCCTTTTCTGTCTGAAATCCAGTGCTTTGCTGCCACTTGTACATTAACAAGGAGGGAGGGGAAACAACAGCACTTGGAGTATCTGTAGCAGAGGCTTCAACTCTTGTACTCACATGGGAAGCCCCTACAAGAAGATGGTAATGTTTAGGAAATTTTGAGGGGCAGGAGACTGGCGAAGGAGCGTGTTCACTCGACTATAGGTGCCCTGAAAGCACAACAGCCCCTGATTATTCATCTGTGTCATGAGGGAGAATAAGTTTTACCATTAAATATAATTTTGCCAACCCATTCAGTACCTCATCATCAATACAAGCTGCATTTCCAGACTGTTTTCTTCTCTGGCGTTTCGGGTCCCCTCGCCACCCCTCAGCCTGACCTCTCAAGGTCTGTGCTGTCTGCCTCCGAATGCTGCCCTGGGGAATCCTGCCCTGCCCCAGGCCCTCGTACACATCCCCAGGGAGTTAGCACCAGCTGCCTGCCTGCTCTGCGACACACTGGGAGCCAGAGGCAAAGTGGGAACTGGTTGGAGCCACAGCCGCGCCTGCTGGTGTGTTACCATTCACTGATGTGAACTCAACACTGTGAGGCAGTAACTGTGCTTTTTGACTAGGGCTGCAAGACAGTGCTTGAATTTAAGGTAAATTATGTTTATGAAGCAATTTTCCCCAAAATTCAGGGGAACAAAAAACTTGCCTTATGTTGGGGTGGGTACAGTAGTTCTGACTTTATCTATTTATTTTTAACACTAAAGACATGTCTAGTAAGAGCTACATGAGCAGACAAAATAGCTAGTGCATTACTTATCAGCAAAGAATTAAGCAGCCATACAGTAACTAGTTAGTCTCATGCAGCACTTCTGGTAATTACGTGGTGCATGAGTTAACCAGAATATTACTTTCCTTGAACTGCATTGTGTTTGAACTGGTAAGTTGGGAGCAACAGCGTATTTCCTGCGTTAGCTTGCCAATTTGCATGTGTTATTTCCATGGAATTTTGAAACTCTCTGATCTAGCAGGTATTGTGGATTATTGCAACAGGATTCCCAAAATGTTGAATTTTTAGTGTGTGGATGACTTTGCTTAGTTAGTTAGACCTTTTTATTGTTATGTTTTGTAATGATCTAAATTTTGTTTGTGGATACTGTTGCAAAATGTTTGCAATGTATGTGGGGATGTATACTTTGATACTTAACTGTGTAAGTGTTTCAGCTCCAACTGCATATCCAAAACCTTTTAAAAGGAAATCTCAATGAGCCCCATGGGGCAAAGTAAATTATTACATGTGGTGAACTCTTAAGTCATAGACCAAGGTCATGGCAGTGAGAGTGTATTTCAAAAAGGTTTTATCTGTGCTTGGAAAGCAAATGAAATCTCTCATCATTAACTTTAGAATTATGGTTATAAGAGGATTTTCACTAGAGGTGAAAGATCAAGTTCATGGCGGACATAATGTAGTCTGAAAAGTTATTTCTGAGACATAATACTAGGACATGAAACATTCACTGAGGTTTTCACATTATTGATGGAGAGTTTACAGCCTCTAATCCGGATACTGAAGATCAGAATGGTTCTAATAATTGCTATCCATTGTGGCTTTATTTCAACCTTTTTCAGTGGAGGGCAAAAAACCAACTCCTTTTTTTTTTTTTTTTATTTTGGTAGTATTGTAAAGAATTCTGGAAAAATTTCCTAGCTTTTCAGCTGTGTCAGTCTGTCATAGTGCACAGGTTACCTTCCTTAGATAAAAACAATAATCCTTCTATGGGAAGATTATTTAATAAACCTGAATGATCTTAATGAATCCATCAAATCACATGTGCATGCAGTGATATGATCTCTGTCCTTATTTGCTTATAGTTCACCTAAACCAGAAAGAACAAATGTTGAAGGGAAACAGGGCAGAAAAGCGTAAGTAAAACTAAGGTTTTTAGTGACCCAGATTTTTATCCTGTCAGTGGAAATGGATATTCATTTGTCTGTTTATTCAACAGACTTCTATATTTTGCTAGACTTTGCATATGTATGTGCATGGATTTTGGTGGTACCAAAGAGCAATAGAAATCTGCTCGAGAGGGGAGAGTATGAACTCCGGGCCTGTGTCTTGGGAATGGTTTTGCAAATATCCCTGCCAATAACAGCACTCACTTGCTCACAGACTTGACAATGCTCAGTCTATTTGCTTGTAGAAGTGTTGAAATTTGCTGGCTATGTGCTGGATTTAAAAGTAGAATATTAAACAGCCATCGCCAAAAATGAATCCCTTTGTATTTGTACTTTCACTGTCATGCAGGTTATTACATTTACAGGAAAGTTTCAGCTGTTGCAGTTTTATTTAGAAGAGTCTGTTTAGTCCTATTTTCATGCCGTTTTACTTCTGGGTTAAAATTTGAAGTTTTGGTCTTTTGTTCTCTTAAATCCTTCCATCTGCTTTAAGAAGAGGTATTTGTTAAAAGGTGCATTTGGTCCCCAAATTACAACTACAGATAAAAGGTACATATATGTTTTTGGCAAGTGATATTTTAATTTCTTTGAAAATATAAAAAATATAAACTAATTCTACAGTAAAGATTTTATAACTGGAACTACAGGAAGTCAGCCCTAAGAGTGGCTATCAGGTTGTATTCTACTTAAGTAAAGTACTTTGTTTCAAAATGAATGTGTTTTTGAGAAATCTTATATATATTGAATATATGAAAGGTTTCCCTAAAGTCTTTTAAGATGAGGAAGCCTAAGCTGGGTTGATAAGTTTCCTGTAATTAGAGAAAAGACAACATTAAAATTGGAGGTAAAATTTCAGTTCCGATCTATGCATTTGTTTTATACTTCCGTTTTAAAACAACACTGTCATGCCATTTTAGAAAATATATCCACTTACAATTTTTTTCTGTAATGTTAATGTCATATATGTTATCTCAGAAATACTTGCTGTACTTTGATTATCCAAATGGCCCAGGATGTCAGTATTGAGTGAGACTTTCTATATAGGTTATATTCTCTAAGGTGTATAATACTGTAGTCAATGTCCTCTCTCATACCTTTTCTTTTCAAGCAGCAGTGCAACCTCTTGTGCAGTTTTGAGGCATTTCTATTTCTGGGCATAGTCACAAATGTCTGTGACCTATTGATGCTGGGACGTTTCTGCTGTTCGTACCACCCATGTCGATGACTTCTGCATGGCTTGGTTCTCTGCAGCGTGTGATCTGAGACACTCAGAACAATAGATGTTGTTTGGAAGTAGGAAATACGCAGAAAAATACACAGCATTGTAAAGTGCTGTCCTCAAATCCCTTCTGAAAATGAGTCACTCTGAGGCATCTCTGCTTCAGAAGGGGTCTGCTGTCATGACCCCTTGAGTAACAAATGCTTCTGTTGCTACACTTGGTTTTTTGAACCTTCCTGAAACTCCTGGCAGATAAAACTCAGACTTTTATCTCACCTTCTGCAAATAACAACAAAATACCTACCTTGTAAGCTTGATTTCTTTGTTTTAGTTGATTCCTTAACATTTTTTTTTTCAATTTTCTTGAAATTTAGAGTATTGCATTGAAATTAGTTCAGTTTTATAGGTAGCAGTTTCTCTCTTTTACATGTATACAAATTCGGAACAGTAGTCTCTGCACTAGTTCTGTTTTATTTTGTTTTATGTACATATGAAATCCTAGTTACTTCTTAACTCAGGTACTTTGTGCGTCTGACAGCTGTGCTCTCTGAGCTGTGATCAGGATTTAGATGTATGTGTTTGTCTTTAGAACACGTAAAATTTTCCTCCTTATCTTAGCAGTATAGTTATACTTACCACCCTCCCAGTTCTTCCCCCCTTTGGTATTTTTGCATAATATAAATCATTGTGCCCATTGTAAGGATTCTGTCATATCTCTAAGTGATCACACTGACTTTAATTTCCCTCCTTTTTCAAATCATTAACCAGTTGTGGTGTGTTCTTTGTCATCTTCCTTTCTAGTATAAAACCACAGTGTAAATCTGTAGTAGTATTTTGTTTCCCTGACTCCCTGGTCTTTATAGCAGTCAGTGCTCCCTACTTGCAAGAGCTTTTTTTACACAGACAAATCACTTGTCATGGTAACTTATCATACACTATATTGTGAGGTAGATGGCTCATTTAGCAACACTTCCAGCAGGTTACGTTGATGGTTTCTTTATCAACTTTTGGGGTTTTTTCTTTAGTTTGTGAGCTGTGGGAGGCAAGAATGTCTTTTCATACTCTAATAATTTCTTTGCAACCCTAATGCAGATCTGCCATACAAGCAAATTTTAAAGAGATTTCCTGTCTTTCAGGCTTCAAGCTCCTTCTAAATTGTGTGATGTACAGCAATGGAAAATTTCATTTCGTCAGGTTATTTCCTCCTGTAGAGCATATTGTAATATGCTGAGACTTTACTCTGAACCATCTCATTTCTCAGATGTTTTTACAAAACTAGAAATAGTTGAATTCAGTTTTCCTTCTAATTAGTACGTGCCAGCTGCTACCAGCAAAAGAACACCTGTGCTTCTAGTGAGGGTACCTGGAAACTTGGGCCTGATTCTTCTTCTTTATCCTGGCGTAAATCAGATATTCTTCTGTTGAAATCAAAGGGTCAGTGTAGGTAAGAGTTACAAATGAAAACTGGGTCTATATGATTAGTAGTAGGTGGATTCCAGAGGTGGTAACTGGTCTTTAGTGGTGTCCTTATGCAAAGGTATGCAGTTGACATAAATACTAAGTAGATGCATAAATAAGGAGAGTACTGCATTTTTGTCCACTGAATTCTCATGATAATTACTGTCTTTTTGAAAATATAGTCTTTGTTTCAAATAAATGAAACTGCCTGTAAATTTAAAATAGAGAAGTAAAAGCAGGTATTGGTATTGTTCGTGCTGTAAATATTTCTAAAGATGAAGCTTTATTTGTGGCTTAAGGTTGCGTCATTATCTTGAACTTAGAGTAGTCATACTTATCTCTAGGAGGTATGTTTGTCAGGAAACATCACTAAGCTTTCCCTCCACTATCTCCGTATGCAGGTATTAGAGGAGTATAAAGTAATTTTATTAGCTGTCAAATTGCTTGATTACAAGATAAGAAACAGAGCTCTGCTCAGAGGAGGAAACATGTAGTTCTTCCGTCTACATTCAGAAGCCTGTTTCCTCCAGCTTTCATTGCAGGCAAAGGCAGCCTCCAAAACCCAGGAGAATTTAATCAAAGTGGTTTGTGGATGTTTTCTCCTAAGTTTGTTCATACAGACACAAATAAAATATCTAAATCATGAAGAACTGCATATTATACATACAGTCAGCAGTAAACTGTAGAGCTGTACTGTTTAATGACAGATTGGGAAATAGGAAAGAAAACGTAGCAGTTGTATATACAGCCTTTCGTAAACGTATTTTGAAATCAGGAATCCTAGTTAGAATTTAGTACTTGGGCAGCATTAATGGATCTGCTGTGAGATCAATGCTTGAACTATATGCCATTAAAAATACTATTCATTAACCTTTTTTGGTATAGACTGACTAGGTGCTTGGATGAATTACAGATACTGTTCATGGTAGCGTTGCTAATGTCCAAAATGTCTTTTCCTCTCTCTCTTCCACTGTAATGACAGATGAATGGGAGCTACTCTGTTTTATTTCCAAATTAGGAGAAGTGTTAACATGGATTTTGTTTGAAGACCTTTTTTCTCTGGAGTTTGTTTTCCTATTTGATTTGCCTTTGTATGGATAACTTGGCATTCCTGTCATGCTACAGTGCTTTCTGCTCCCAGCTGTTGAGCTTTTGGAGAGCGGCTGTGGGGAGTTTTATTTACTATTAGAAAACCTCACTGAATAGCTGTAATTTCGTAGTAGATAGTGCAAGGCAGCATTAGCTACCAGTGTTTGCATACCCATAGAACATAAATCAATACTTTGAGTAAACAGAGGAGTATTTACATTCTGAAGCATTTGCTTATTTGCTGTTAGAGTCCTGGTGATGGCATATGGCTTTGAGAATAAGTCTGTAATGCCTATGTCCAGGATGTAACTGTAATATTAAGACAGTCCTACAAAAATATGCTTTTAGACATTGTGACAAATGTTTGTTAGAATGTATATCTATATATAATTTGTATTTTTCTATCTTTAATAGGTAGAATTTGGGTGAGATTTTTTTTGCTTTTTTGACTGCCTATTTTCTGTGAATTTTTGTGAAGTAGGTCCTATGTGTTCTTTTGTGGAGTATTGTTTGTTGCTGATTTAAAAGGAGGAGGGGGAGAGGTAAGTGTGTGGGATGCACCATTCAAGTTCTATGGCAGGTGAAGACAGAGGGTATTAGGCATCTACAGTACATGAAGTACTGAAATTAAAATTCTGCTTAGTCTTCATTTTTTTGTTACTTGTATTAATGCTATCTCCACTGATGCAATCGCATGCTATTTTTTAAACACATTAGTTTGACCTGTTCTGCCTTACAGTGCTTTTCTTATTAAACTGCAGTCTGGATTGTTCTGCAGTAGACAATGTATTAATAAGTACAATATAAGTTTTTACTGTGATAGTATGGAATACTTTGTGACTTTTTCTTGTTTCTATTGTTTAAAGTGTCATAGCTACTTGCAAGCTATAGCAGTCACAGAAGTCATCAGTTAAACTCCAAGAGGCTGATATCATAGCAAAGCTTTTAAGACAAACATTTCTTGAGCACATGTTTTGTGTAGAGAGCACACAAAAGTTTGTCGTCCTGGTGCTGCCAGTATTATAAAAATTAATTATTTGGAGAAATCCACACTCACTCTAACAACAGACCTGCTTGGTGAGAAAGGAAAGGAAAATTTGCTTGATTCATAGTCAGAAAGAAATTGCATCATGTCTTTCTGAATACCTCTCAAGAATGCTGAATTTTTTCAGGAGTTTTTTACTGTTGATATGATGCAACTAAAGCCAGTGTTGCACAGGTTCTTTTCTTACTGGTTCAGCTGTTACAGTGCATTAGGAAACTGCTAAAATACTTTGGGGTAACTTTTTAGTATTGTTTCTCCCACTGAGAGGGGAATGTTCTGGCTGGAAGAAAGCAGGATAGATGTGGTGTGAGAAGTACGAAATTTAGCACGTGATTTTCAAACTACTTTTGTCCATAGCACTTGCTAAAGGTTTTCTTTGGGAGCTGGTGTGATATGACAGATTATTCAGAGCTTTCTCCATAGCTTTGTTCTGAACATTTTGAAAATATCCTGAAATGAGGCAAAGTGAAATCATATGGACCTGCCCTTAGAAAAGCATTAGAATCTGACTTTATTTAGTGTCCGTTCTTTTTAACTTGCTCTTGCCAGTGGAAGGGAAGAGAAGGTGTGGTGGCTGATTTGAAACAAAAAAGATACCCGCACAGAAGCGATTTCTTCTTTATTTCTATGTGCCACCACTGGATTTTAAAAATGATGCTGCTTGGAAGTATGTGGCTCGGATAATGTTCGTAGTATGGGCATGCTTACTTCCCTCAGAAAAATACATGTGAGATTTTTATTCCTTCCAGGTCTGATTGCTCTGGTTCCTTCTATTGCCAAGTGCAGGCAGTAAGTGGCACTGGGAACACCTGGCATGTAGGACCTCTGCTGTAGGAAGGATGTAGGAGCATCGGTATGGGAAAAGAGCCTTCTGTGGGGCTGCCTGCAGCAGTTCTTGTCCAGCTGCCAGTGGTGCATCTGATGTAACCTATAAGATGGGAGTCCGATGGACTAGAGGTTGTGGCAAAACCCAGGTAGCCTCTGATGGTGAGAAGGCCTGGCCTTAGAGTTAAACCTTCCTTTCTCTGTGTTTGCAGCCCATTTGACCCCTCTGGGCTCAGCATCATGAACTGCCCAGTGTCTGAGCCTGGAGCAGCCAGTCAGGCACCCCACTGAATCTGTTGCATTTGTCAGAGGGTCCTGCTTCAGGGGTAACACTGCTGGCAGCTAAAACCTATGGATTAGTAAAAATTAGTGTTTGAGGGGTTGGAGTAATTTTTGTAGGCTTTTAAAAGCATTGTTTGATCATGCGGTGTGTTGGCCTTTCAATAAAATCTTCATTAAATCCACCCATTCATTACAGTTTCTTTTTTACTTCTGTTTGCCTTTGTCACATGCTCTTTCTTGGATTATCATTCATTAACTTCTTCAAAGAGATTAACAGTTCCTTAAAAGGGGATCATGTGCATTCTGATGTTTTGTGTGAAAGTGGTGCTTGAGAGCAGAGAAGCTGTGGGATCCCTATAGAAATTTGAAGACAATTTTGATACTCTAGTCCACTCAAAAATCTGCTGATACTGTAATGTTTTTTCCCTTGCCAGGACCCTCCTTGCCTGGTGTCATTTCTTGAGCTCTCCTGGGATGAGATTAGTCTAAAACAACAAAGTAGCCAGATGTCTGGTTCTGAGAGAGTCCCAGAGGCCAGGGTATAGTAGGCAACAGTAATCGCTGGGGGCTGAAGATCAAAGATACCTGAGAATTACTTATGGGCACATACTGTGTGTCATTCCCATTATTAACAGTCTGAGAAAATTTGTATCCCTAATTAACCCTTTTGTTGGTTAAATTTTTTTGCCAGTACAGTCCTGTCTGTAGTAACTGTTTGTTCTTTTTGATACTGTTACATAAGTACACATTAGTTTAAAAAAAAAACCCACAAAAAAAGGTGCAATATTCTCATAGTAGCAAAGTTATGTAACTCCTTCAGATCCTTTTTATCATGGTCATTTGTAAATGTCAGAAATTAGCATGATTTCTTTTTGTTTACTGTGCCATCCCTTGGGCTGGTGTCATTCCTATCCAGAACTGTGTCAATAAGAATAGTTAACTTTGCAGGGTAGTGGTTTTAGTTCCTTGCTTCCTAATCTAAAAAGAAGTAGTATCTAATTCCAGAGAGGGGATGTCTGCCTATCACTGCTTTTCCTCATTTTGTTGTTTCTAATTAATATTTTTAGTGATCAATGCTTTTTTTCTATTATACACTCTGAAATAACAAACTAAGGTTGGAAGTGCTGACTCTGGATTCGTATAGTGCTTTAGGAATGAGTGGCTTCTGGAGAGAGAGAAAAACCTGATTGCAGCCTTCTGTGCTTTTTCTTTTTTTTTTTTTTTATCCTCAGATGAACATAGCAAGGTTGTGAGTGGAATATCTGTTTTACTAAATAATAACATTCTGTGCTGTTGTTGTATTGAAGGCTGAACAATTTTCCCTAACTTTTGAATCATATTGGAGATACCTGTGGTTTGTTATGATCACTGCAATTTCACTGTCTTTAACGTGATATAATATTATGTGTGGTAAATACTGCATGTACATGTTTGAGTGGCAGGGTGAGTTTCTGGTCACACTAAATTTATTTGCAGTTTATTGTCTATATTGTAAGTGTTTAACAATTCTAGCGGCATTTTTCAGTGAGTAGTGAGTGAAGAAAAGATCCCTGGAGTGATTTAAAGGATTGAATTGATTTATCTGTTCCAGTCTTGACTATCTCACTTCAGAACATTTTAGTGGAGCAAGAAGCCCCAAAAACTGACCTGCCTGAAAGTCTATTGTGTTTCTTACACTTCCACTTTTATCTCAGCTGTGCCTGCTGTTTGCATCTTCCAACACAGCCATGACTGCTGCTCTATTGTCCTCATTCCTTTTCAGCTGCACACCTCATCAGTCTTGCTCTACACCCAAAGCCGTGTTTAAAACAAATCAGCATCTAAAGAAATGCGAGGGCAAAGTTTCTGATGAAGCAGGGCTATTTAACCTATGGCTGTCAGCAGGTATAGCCAATGATCTTATGAAAATTTTAATGAGGGTCGTAATATTAATAGGACAGGTGCTGTGCTTCTCAGAGGTGCAAGGGAAGGGAGAGCTGCATAGGAGTGGTTCCCAGGTGGTAGCTGTTTCCATATGGGTGTTGGCATCCTGGACTTTGCATCATTTATTGCCATTCATGTGCCATAATCCAGGCACAAGGGCCTCACTGTGACTGCTTGGGAGCCACATGTTGCTCAAAGCTTCTGCCTGGATATCCTAACATGAAGAAAGAAGGTCTTTGTAATGTTTTAATTCTGGTTTGCACAACCCTTGTGGATTGGGTTTTTTCCTTCTCATTTGTTCCCCTGGGAGGCACTGCAGCAGTTTGGGTTGTCTGCACTGCTCTTGAAGGTCACGGTGAGAACTGAGTGCACATGAAGTTGTGTCTGCAGAGGCCCATATGACATTCCTTGGAGTTACCTCACACAGGCAGCAGGATGCTTCCCAGGAAGGTGTGGAATCCCTAACTGAGGCTTTGGGAGAGCCCTACCAGATGGATTTGCAGCATATCTGAAATAGAAATGCCTTTCCCTTCATTCTCTTTTGTTTTCTGCCTAGAGCTCTTGGAAGCCACTCCACAGCTACTGCTGACAAGCAAGAATGTGACATAGTCAGCAAATACTAGATGAGTGTATAAAAGTAGAAGCACTGACATCTTCCTGTGTTTTCAGGGTGGTAAAATTCTTAAATTTTTTTTTATTTTTTATTTTTGATCACTAATACCACCTCTCTAGTTTATGTAAAAAGTGACTGGGTCAGAGGTGATGCAGGAGCCTCAAATGCAGTGCAGGAGCAGAGCAAAGCACTGCAGAACTACTTCTCCCTGACAGATGTCAGCTACTTTTTATGTTGAAAGATGAAGTTATGAGACACTAGTTGTTATTAAACCAGTAATTGGAGCTTGGAACAGGTAAAATTACTGATATCTTCTGCAATTAGGTTCTACCATGAACTTTCTTGTTCATGTAGCACATTTTTGAACCATGAAAAGTCATAAGGACCTAAAAACCAGTTCTTTATTTTGATTTACAGAAAAACATGCTTTAAAGCAATGTGGGTGCTTGAATAGACTTGGAAATAGGTGTAAATACCTTATACAAGTGTATTGGGTTTGCTTGACAAAGATGGAGTGGATTCTGTGAGAATCCACCTTGACAAAGGTGGATTCTGTGAGAAGCTGCTGGAAGTTTCTCCTATGTCTGATGGAGCCAATGCCAGCTGGCTCCAAGACAGACCAGCTGCTGGCTAAGGCCAAGCCCATCAGCAGCGGTGGTAGTGCCTCTTGGATAACATATTTAAGGAGAGGAGTGAGAACATGTGAAAGAAAGAGCTCTGGAGACATCCAGGCCAGGGAAGAAGGAGGGGAAGGAGATACTTCAGGAGCCAGAGCAGAGATTCCCCTGCAGCCCATGAAGACCACGGTGAAGCAGCTGTGCCCCTCACCAGTGAAGGTCCATGGTGGAGCAGAGATCTGCCTGTATAGGAGATCCACCCACATCGGAGCACGGGGATGCCCAAAGGAGGCTGTGCCCCTGTGGGAAGCCTGCACTGGAGCAGGCTCCTGGCAAGACCTGTGGACTTGTGGAGAGAGGAGCCCACACTGAAGGAGGTTTGATGGCAGGACTTGTCACCCTGTGGGGGACCAACACAGGAGCAACCTGTTCCTGAAGTACTGTACCCCATGGAAAGGGACCCATGCTGGAACAGTCTGTGAAGAACTACAGCCCGTGAGAAGGACTCATGTTGGATAAGTTCATGGAAGACTGTCTCCTGTAGGAGGAACCCTACACTGGACGAGGGAAAGAGTATGAGGAGGCAGAGGCAGCATGTGATGAATTGGTTGCCCAAGCCCTGTTCCTCATCCCCCTGCGCCTCTGGTGGGGAAGAGGTAGAGAATTTGGGAGTAAAGTTAAGCCTCGAAAGAAAGGAGGGGTGAGGGGAAGGTGTTTTTAAGATTTATTTTTATTTCTTGTTATCCTACTCCGATTTGATTGGTAATAAATTAAATTATCTTTTTTCCCCAAGTCAGGTCTGTTTTGCCCGTGGCGGTAATGGGTGAGTGATCTCTCCCTGTCCTGATCTCAACCCACCAGTGTTGAGATATTTTCTCTCCCCTGTCCTGCTGAGGAGGGCAGTGATAGAGCAGCTTTGGTGGGACCCTGGCATCTACCCAAGGTCAACCCACCACAACAAGCTGAATAAATTTGAGTACATTAAGGTATTATATTGCATATTAATGAATAATTCTTCATTCTGGGTACTTCTATTACAAGAGGGTCTTTATGAATTTGAAATAACTTTTGTGAAGGAAAAAACATAGGAAGTAAAGAGACTGCCCCCTAGAAATATGTGGGAACAGTGTTCTCCAGTTAGGGCTAATGGGCATCTAGGGATGACAGGGATGTTCTGCTGGCACAGCTATGTATGGAAGAAAATATTACTAATGTTCTCCTTTCTGGTATTTAAGAATAAAGCCATAGGAACTGTGCTATGAAAGAGCAAGGGCTCCCCAAGCGATCAGGAAGGGTGAGTGTTGTAAAAGAAGAGAAAATTGTGATTGAACTGAAGGATAAATTATGAAGGAAATTAAAATACATCGTCCACATGGATAGTTTGTTACTTCAAGGAAATATGTGGGGATTTTATAGTGGGTGCTATCATATGAAATATAATTTGAACAATCTGTATATATTTTCCTCCATACTGCACTTTTATATTTAGTACTTTCAGGAGTGCTCACTGTTTTAAACAGCCCATCACAACCCAAGCTGTATCAGAAGCTTAAGCCACGGCTTCCCTTTTACTTACCTGAGCCATTACAATGTTCTGACCTTGAGCTGTGTGAAATCAAAAAAAATTTGACTTAATTGAGTCATGGGTCTGATCGTGTAATGAAATAAATAGAAAAATCTGCATTTCCATTCACAAGTTTATTTCTGGTCACATGTTCCATTCACAACATTGGAATTCAACAGAGGAAGAACTTAACACTGTAGTTTTCTACATGGCAGCATATGGCAACATGTCTGTATGCACAAATCATTCACCACCAACAGCAAAAGCTGCTTGATGACTTGATTATACTCAAATTCTTGGTAGAGAATTCTTGCTGTTGAATATCTGTTTTTCCAGCATGCTAGGTACAACTTCTGTTAATTCAGTTTGTGGAGGTTTTGGCCTATAATTTGGAGAAGAAAGGAATTTAATTAGAACAAACTCTAGAAAGTTACAAGTATTCAAGGGATTTTTCTTATGATCTCTTGTAATTAAAAATGTCAGCTCATTTTCTGGTTTTTTGATAACCAAAGTCATTTATATTTAGAGTTGTTGAAGGAGAAAAGCTGTAGTTAATGTTCGAAGTGCTGTTCAGTTTTGTGCCAACAATGATGGTGGAAAGATCAGGAGACAATTGATCTCTAAATTGCAGATCCTAAAAATCTAAATCAACTCATAGTAATATATGAGCTTGTAGTTTTTTAAGTAGACTCTTGACTATATTGAAATATTTTGTAAACTCCCTAGGTTATTCTAGTGTTTTATTGGTGACCCCGTGACCCAGCATAAATTCAACGCAAGGGGCCTTTAACTGCATCCTCTTCCCAGTTCAGAGGGATGTGCTGCTATTAAGTTATCACCGTGGTGACAGAAAAGAATGTCTATGTTGTGAAAATTAATTGCTTGTAAGCAAATGTTTTCAAAATGTGACACGATTTTCATAATGTATACTTTTTTTTACCATTATGTATTCGAGGAATGGTAATAGGCAGAGCTTGTGTAATGGTTGCTTTCTAAAATATTTAAATTCTGTAGCTAATGTTACTTTATGTGGTCTTTCTCTGACAGGCCATTGTGACATGGATTACTCTTCTTTGTACTGATAATATAAAAAACCAAGCATTTAAAATAAAATACAGAATTGCTTCTGAATGTTTCCTTCTTTGAGGGGGCTGGATAAATGAAAATTAATGAGGTTAGGGAAATTTTGCTTCACAAAGTGATCACAAGTGATCAAGTAAATCAGGCTTTGCACAGTCTGTAAAGCATTAACAAGACTGTGTTACATTTCTGTTGTGCCTTCCATTGTTAAGGGTAATTAGAGAATATGTATGTTTTAATGAGAATAAAAGTTATATTAGAACCAAAAGCTCTTCTCCTAGTAGTCTTTGAGATTGTCATGTATAATATGAAGAAAATACTGTCTTTTACTCGCAAGTGTGTTTATTATTCTTCTTGTTAAGTACCTGGTACAAGCAGCATCTATACTGTAAATAAAAGGGCTTGTAAGAGAACTGCATTGAAATACACTGCATAATAAATGTAAGCTTTTTTTTTTTAAGGACTTAATAGAAAGAACATGCAAATTAGTATTCTGAGTTGTAGTTTGCTACTGAAAGTATTTGAAATATGGGAATATTTTTCAGGAATTAAGAAGTGTTTGTTGGGAAGAGTAGTACAATTCTAAGCCTTCTTTAAATTGGGCAGTTTCATAGGTCTTGCATCTGAAATCATCATTATAGTGTTTTTTGGAGATATCTAACATGTGTATTTGTACAGCTGAAACCTTGTCACGGGCTCTGTCCCTTAATCAGTAGCCATGTCCTGTGTGGTGGCAGGCCTTGTATCAAAGACAGTGAAATAGTTTTGCTGCTGAAAATCCTCCAGCATTACAAACTGCAGCAAAAATAAGCAAGCCCACCCTAAACTGGTTTCCTTGGATGGCATGGCACAGAGATAGCAAAGGCATGTGTCTGCCTTTTTGTTTTTTCTGCTCCTTCTTTCAGGGAAGAATCCAGAGGATAGGTAGGACTGAAAGTTGCACCTGGAGAGTAGTGCTTTGTATTTGAAATCTTGTTTCAAGGCCTGGATCCTGCTGGAAGCAGCAGTAGGTCCTGTTACAAACCCTAGACTTTCCAGAAGTTAAAAGGCAGGGAGCAAGTCTGCTGGAAACAACATGGCAAGGCAAGTTCCAGTAGTAAATAAGGATGTGCAGCAGGTGCATTAAGCAGACGTGGAAAACGAATGTGTGTCCTTTGTGGGAAGGTAATTGGGCATGGGGGCTTGGCAGGAGCTGGATCGGCTGAGGTGGAGCGACTGCCACAGGTTGATGGGCAGGTGATCCGGCAGCCTCCGCCCCGGCGGCACAGGAGGGCTGCCTAATATGCTGTGTGCCCTAAGGGCCTGGGGGAACACAGTTGGATTATTATGTTAATGCCTGAGCCTGCTGCCCTCTTCCTATCCCAGCTGGGCTCCCTGTTGTTAGGAACTGCTTTGCTCTGACAGTGGAGTAATATACTTCATGATTGAAAGGCCAAAGGGGCTCGCAAGAAAAAAGAGCAGGCCTGCACAGATATGTAAATGAAGGGGGGAAGGCTGTAGGAGGGTTTGTGTGTAGGTGTGGGTAGAAAGTTTATTAGGAAATGAGTAATATAAATCTGCTAATTGAATTGTTATTTACAAGTCCCATTTCCTGATTTGTTTCTTTGTGCATTACCCCCCTCTAATGCTGATGTACAGTGAATTCGAAGTGCTTACCAAAGCAGGCACTTAGGTTGATTTATTTCAAACAGAGGTGCTATAATACACTGGTACCAGTGTACAATGCTGACAATGGTGTATTTTTCAGGACTTTGATTACTGTTTCATGCTCCGCCACTATATTGCTACACTACAGCTTATAGTGGTGATATGATTCTTTTATATACTGTAGATAAGTATATCACTCTGAATTTTGTTGATACTTCTACAAGAGAGATACAGATTACAAGAATATATTTGTTATGGTGTTAGAGCAAATCGAACTTTGATTCAACGAGATGATGGCGACGTTGTGATATTTTTCTGAGGTCTTTCCTGCAGTAGAATTGGCTAAACAGAGACTGGGTTTTAGAATGAATGTATGTGAGAGATGAAAATCTGTTCCATAAACAGGTATGGAGGTTTTTGATGTTTGCTTGGTTGTTTTTTTTCTTTTTGATGATGATATGACCTGATATACTAAGTCTTTCTCTGCCTTTTATCAAGCTTCTATCAGTGGCAAAACTTGACTCGAAATACCAGCCTGACGTGATTTGTAACATGCTTATTTATCTATTTTACACCCCAAAGTACTGATCACAGACTAGTCAAAGAAATTGCTGTTAACCTAAATTAAACTTTTTAAAGTGAGAGCTATTTTTACAAAATGCAGCTAATGTGTCAGATATAAAGTTGCTTGATAGGTGATGTGCTTGTGCATTAGCTGGTACTTGCTTTTTGTTGAAGATGTGATTTCTGATTGCTTCTAGTGTTTGAGGTGATTTTTTCTGCTCTCCACATGTTTGCATATCCCAATTCTGCTCCTTACCTTCGTGTTCACATTATTGCTACTCTGTGTTGCTATTAAGGTGTGTCTCTCTTGGCATCAGTACCTCCTGCTGTGCGGCAAATTTGGCATCTCTCGCACTTTTGACCTGGCAGTCGTGAATGCATTTCTTACACAGTATTGTCCACTTATGTATCATAGGGCATCTTACGTTACTGAAGTACTACATGGTGAAAACAACTCTGGGTCTTGATTGCTTCTTCACACTTAATTTGGTCTGACTGTGCAGATACAAGATGTTCTGGGCATGGCAGAGACAATTTTGCTTCTATAACTCTTGCCTCGTTGGGTGCCTATGGTGAATAACCATCACAGCACGGGTAGCAGCAGTATCTGCGTTCTGCTGGAGCCTTTGTACTTAACATAAAATTATTGATTTCTTTGTCAAGTTCTCCTTGAAGTTCTTTGTGGGCAAATCAGAACGTGTTGTCCTCGTCTTGACTGTTTATCAGTAAGGTGAGAAGATAGTTTGAACCACAAAATGCTGGAAAACAGGTGCATTGTTATAAAGTAAGTGCTTTCTTGTTGAAGGAGTGCTTTTCAAAAATTTCATTTTTATTTTTCTTTCACTTTGTATCTGCACATATTCTTTAGTAACTGCTTTAGGAGTATGACACTTGGGCTACAAACTATTTCAAATTGGGAAAGTTTCCATTTTCTTTTTTTTTTTTTTATTCTCCCTGAATATGCAATTTGTAGAAGTGTTTCCACTTTCTTTCAGGAAAATCTGTATGTAAACATTTTGTTTCAGGTCAGGTTAACCTGGGTCAGTTTTGCAAACAAATCATTTTCACTCAGTCCACGGTTTTCAGTGTAACTTAGGTGCTCCGTTTTTCCATTTCTCATGGTAAACTGATCTCCCTGGCTGTATCTTCTCAGTGCATCGTAAGAGTTTAATAACAGTGCTGTATTGTGGATCAGCTGAAAAGCTTTGTGTGGCAACAATCACATCTTCTGCAAGGCATGGGAGAAATTCAGCTGAAAGCAGCAAAATACCAAGATGAAATGTTTAAAAAAGAAAATTTCAAACATGAGGTGAAAACTGGTGATTCTAGAGGCAGGGAGAACTTAAGTTTAAAGCAGATGTTTCAATACTGGAATATCCCTTATGCTGGATATTCCAGTTTCCAGCCAACTATGGATGCCAATGGAAAGTTCAGTGAACAGTGCCACAAAGTACACGGTTGACGTGAACAGCAAGTTTGTCACTTTTGGTGGTAAAACAAGCTTGTGCATTTTGTGGTCTAGCAGCCAGCACAGCTTTTGGTGAGCATGAATAGAATTCTGCACATGAAACCTGTAGGTTTTAATGTTTTCTTTCCACCTTTTCTTTAGAGAAGTAATGGCTATATAGTATTCTGCCCCATTAAAATAAAGTCAATTACTTCAAGGAAGTAATAAAAATACCTTGAGTTGCTATATATTTTGTATATTTGTTTACATAATAAATATATACATATATGAATGAAAATTCCAAAGAACAGTTTCAGCATTTTTGTAGTTCATGATGTACTCCTGCAGATGGCCAAATGGCTGTGAAACCAAGTCCCTAGACTTGATTGGCATTAATACTTGCACTGTATGGAGGACTAGCCTCCTCCATCCTACCCCCTTTGGGGATCCACTTGGAAAATGGGGACAACTAACTGATTAGAATTTAGAGATGTTTGGGGCATGTTTCAAAAGAAGGGTGGTGGTAAATACTGACATTGTAATTAATTTGTTTTCAGAAGAAGAAAGCTTGGACCTTCAGTTGTTACTCATCCACTGCTGAATTCCTTAGGCATATTTTAGGGATATGTAATATATAAAGATGCACATTTAGGCACTTTCTCACTCCGTGTATGTGTAGGTTCCGGTTATATGAATTGCTAATATAGAGGATGAAAGTAAGTGAGCAGCATTTAAAAGAATGCAGTTGCATGCATCAAGATTGTTCCTTTTGAACCTTCAGGCAGTGGCTTTATGCTGGTCTCTTTCATATAGTATGCAACTTTTCTTTCACTCCTCTTTCTACCTCTGCCACAATATTGCAGCGTGCAGAGATTTGCCTGGGCTCATAAAAAGGGAATTTTCAGTACCATATAATACTGGCTTAATGTAAAGCCTAATCTTTGGACTAGGTTAAAAAAAAAAAGAGATTGAAAAAAGGAAAAAAGAAATTGTTCTTCTTTGAGATATTGACAGAGATGTGTTGATGAGATAAAATCTCCTTATCTTTTAAATGTGACCTGTGATTCTGACATGAGCTCCAGAGCTAATTTTTATTTTACAAATGCTTGAGCTAGGCTTCCCACGCACCTGGCTTGCACTAGTGTTATACTTCGCATCTCCTGGCATTGCACAACAAATGGTGAAGTTGTTACCAGTGGCAGTTGTGACAGTGACTTTCATAACAATGCTATTCTGAGCTGGTTTTGATGGCACAGCAGTTAAAATGTCTGGTTCTGCTACTAACTGCCCAGAAAGCAATATGACAGTGGGATATTTATAGAAAAATACTGGTGCAGGCACAGCCTTACAGTTAATGCAAAGGGCACCTTTTAAAAAGTGGCCTTGTGCTTTCATTTCACTTCAACAGGGAAGTAATACTCTTTGGAGTTGTGGGATGCATTGTTTAACTAGACCTCTAATCATGTTATGGATGATGTGTCTCCAGGAGAATCAGGGGACAAGACCTTTAAGTGTTTTTATCACAGCTTAAGATCTCAGAAAATGTGAACTTAAATAAAAGTATGTTTGGGAGGTTG
Organism: Neopelma chrysocephalum; assembly: GCF_003984885.1. Lineage (NCBI taxonomy): Eukaryota > Metazoa > Chordata > Aves > Passeriformes > Pipridae > Neopelma > Neopelma chrysocephalum. The sequence goes on from NW_020897750.1 coordinate 2,757,208, forward strand.
TTATTGCTCTGTATCCTTTTGAGGATACCTTCCACAGTAATTTTTTTATTTTTTTTTTTTTAGAGAGAAAGTCACTTACAGTTATGAAGTGTTTGACCATAAGAGAGGAACAAGTTGGCAGTACTTGTATAGCACCATTCAGCTGAGCCTCCTTTATTAAATCATTGTTCAGCAGTCCATTTGTTCTGGTGCAAGAGCCAATGTCTTCACTGCTGAGGTAATAAACCTGGAGTCTCTAAGAAATGCATGATGTCTATGAGGTTTGTGGGTAGTTTTCCTACCAAAGTGTCAGTGTCTGGTTAGATTCTTTCCTTTTTGCCCTCTAATCACGTTCCACAAGCCAAATGTATGGCTTGCTGAGGCTTGTACTTGAGGGTATGTAGGTAGAAGGGGGAGTTTACCTTGTTCTCCCCTGTTAAGGAAAATGGTGGAAATGGACTTCACATTTGGAGAAAAATACAAAAAGTTTGACTATATGCCTTCCCAGGAACTCAGAGATTTCTGGCATGTCAGAACCATATGAATTTCGTGGAGGAGTAGGTCAGATGCTGGAGCATGGTTTTTATGCGGATATGTACCGATATGAGAAGGCGTGCGTTGTATCAAGTCTGCCAGCTTTAAATCACTGCTTGTGAGAATGTTTACACTGGCACTGGGCACTAATCTTAATGTTTGCATTTATAATTTTTAAGTAGAGGCAAAAAAAGAGGAACTGACTGTTTATTCATGCTGGTATTCAAAAGTGCACTGTAGGTGCTCAGGTCGCTGGCCCATTGGGGTGTGTGATGTTGGAACCCACAGTGGAAGGCACTGTGTCTTGTGAGTGTGATCTTGTGTTTTTGTACTGCAGCTGATGGGGGGACAGGAACATCAGCTTCAGGGTGCTGCTGGACTTGGGGTATGGCTGGTGAAGGACTGTCACACAAGGACGAGGTGAGAGTATTGGTGACTGTCTCTGCTTACAGCCCTTGTCATCATCAAAAGGAAGTGGACCGTGGTTGATTGAAAAAAGTCGTCTCTTTTCCCCTTGGTATCCTGAAGGAATAAAAGAGAGTTTGCAAAATGTGTGTGTTGCCTACATTTGTGTTTCCGAATACAGCCCAGATAGGCCTTTACCCCTGCTAAGTCTTGAGCATTGCACAAGTTTTGTATGCTGCACAGCCACATAAGCATCTGGTATGGGTAGATCTGTGCCATTTAGGATAAAGCAAAGAAACTATGAAAAAAAGCAACAGCACTGAACAGCTGGTGATCTGGGCTAGTCAGGCACAGTGCATTATGTCCATGAATCACCTCGTCTCTTCTGTACCTGAGACCAAATCTTGGTTCTTTCAGTGTGAAAATGGACATTCCAACTCTTGAAAGAGGTTCTTTCCTCTTGGCTTCATTCTTATGATCTTTCTGATACCGATAACTTTTGTTTTCATTCAGCTCAGTTACATAAGTAATTTCAGGTAAAATGATCCAGCCATACAAAACAACAGTGTAGCTTTCCAACCTTTGTTCAACATGGATTTTGTGTTACTAATCTGTATATTAGTATTGGTGGAAATTTGCAGTGGCACGTAAATGTTCCTGAGATCTGAATGACTCATCTTTTCCATTTGAATTGTTAGCAAATGTTTGCATTCTAGTTTTACTCTCTGGAAAAAAAAAATTAATGTGTATACTCTCCTGGTTTTCAGTCTTCATCTCCTACTGCCTCTGAGTGAGTAGGAGTATCATGCTGACACTCCAGAACTCCATGGAGTTATTCCAGTTGCTCTCAGTAGAGAGAAGGTACCATTTCTGACCAAAGGAAGGCAAGCCAGGCTAATTTTCTTTCTCTGTCTCAATATTGCTGAAACTGTCGGTGGAACAGAGAAATCCTTCAATTGAAAGCACCACTAAATAAACTAAATAAGTGTGTTCAAAAAGCTTTCCTTTTGACATCCCGTTGATAGATGTTTTTGTATTTATGAATATTATTACCAACAGGCAGTGATGGGTATGAGGAACTGCAAAAATGGGGTAGTGAAAGGCTGATTTTCAACAGAAAGAACTTGGCTAGTAAGGGGTGGGAGGCAATAACTCTCTGCCAGTGGAGGCCCCAGCTTGTTTCCATGCACTGCTTGTGTCAGAATTCTGTTCCTGACTGAAGCAGCATGAACTTCTACTCAGGCCACGGCAACATCTGCCAGCCCAGAACAAATTCGTAGCGTGTGCAGCTTTGGGTGGCTCAACGAGCATTTTAGAGGGCATCATTCTCTGAATGTTGTTCCCCTGCTGAAATGCAAACAGTGTATTAGTTATTCTGTTTTTATTTTCTGGTGCCTTTTCTGTGCCATTTCCATAAAACTGATGGTTATTGAACATGGTCAAAATACAGAAATGTTTTCATTTTGTCAGCACAGCTCTAGAGGTGAGTTGGGGATTAGGTGATATCTTTTTCCAAGTCAACAAATTGTGTTGGGCCACGGGTGACCTGGTAGTGGATAATATCATAATCCCCTCCATGCTTTGATCATTTTTTTGTTGGTGTTTTGGAAGTTCCTTGGTTGGTGGGTGTAGGTTTTTTGTGTATGTGGTGTGGATTTTGTCATGGTTTTGTTTTTTAAGAGGATAACGTTATTTACATTTGTATGCCACTAAAATAATTAGAGTAAATCAGTATTTTTATAAGAGAATTTCTGAACATCAGCTTACATTTTTTTTATAAGATTTATTTGGAGTCAAAATTCAGTTGGTATCAAAATCTGGGGGGGGTGGGTTGTTTTGTGGGGTTTTTCTTGGTTTTGCTGGGTTTTGGAGGGATTGGTTTTTTGTGGTTTTGGTTTGGGATGTGTGTGATTGGTTGGTGGTTTGTGGGGTTTTTTTTGGTTTGATTTGATCTGTTTTAAATGAAATACTGCTGTTGAGGTGCCCTGTCACATATACAACACATTGGCCGGATTCATGTGTAAGATGCATACTTCAACTTCTACTGAATTCAGTAAGGAGAGTATATACATCTCCAAGAGTCAAAACTAGACCCTATTTGTTTCTCAGAGATGATGTTGGAGTGTTAAAAAGGCACGTGCTTTGCCTTTGAGGGGACAACTGGGCAGCTAGAGATTTTGTTGAGCAGTTAACACTGCCTCTTTCATTTTTGCCATGCCGTAGCAGGATTTTTATATGCATTTTAACAATTATTTAAGAGTCCCCATATGCTTAGAAAGGAATCTGAATATATGTGCCTTTTTTAAAGCTGCATCATAACTAGGTTATTCCATCAATACAGTGGAATGACTGGGAGCTGCAGTTGGAACAATATGTAAAAATACAGCTTGTAAAAGATTTCCTTTATTAACTGTCATCATCCACAGAATATATGTTCAAATAAACGTTGTGTAATAACTAAATTTGAGATTAATAGGCCCCTTAAGAAACAGCGAAGTCATTCAGGATAGTCAGTGAAAAATAGCCTGTAAGACTGTAACATGCACATATTGTCCTGCTTACATGCTCTCTCTGGTGTCATTCCCATTTATCAATGTCGGCAGGCTCTGTTCTCATTAAAACACTCTTGCACAAAAGCAACTTAATTTTCTTAAGAGAAGAGGACACCTGATTCAATTTAGTACTTGAAACCAGGAACTTGAATATATATATATTTTTTCTCCTGTCTGAACTCAGATGAATAGTTATGAACAGCAACACAGATTAAACCTTATTAGGTATATTTATATTCTGTTTGCAGTAACAGTGCTGTGGCAAATAGCTTTCTACAGAGCTGTAACATCTTATTATTTGAAACAGCAGTTAAGACATGAACTGTGGTAACACTCACATGAGATTTTATTTTTAAATAGGAGACTGAAGGAGTTGTTTAAAGGGACTCTGCCAACTCATTCAGGCCACTGCTGATGTCCTGCCTTCTTCTTCCACCTTCTTGATCTCTTTGGGTAGATAAAATTTCTGTTTCTGTACTGTTCAGTCAAACCATTTCCATAATTTTCTTAGGTTTGTTTTTGCTTTTCTTTCTTGCTTTTCTTTCTTGCTTTTCTTTCTTGCTTTTCTTTCTTGCTTTTCTTTCTTGCTTTTCTTTCTTGCTTTTCTTTCTTGCTTTTCTTTCTTGCTTTTCTTTCTTCTCCCTGTCAAATATGAGATGTAGTTGCATTAAATTTTGCAATAATTAGCTTCATTACTCTGCATCTTTGGCCTTGGCCCTGAAATAACCTTTCCACAGAGCAGGGACCATTCAGGGCCAGATAGACCCTACTGTCCATAGCATGTGCTCCCCCAACCATGGGGTTCCTGGGGGGAAGTGTAGGGAAAGTTATCTTCCTAGAGGCTGCCAAGTGACACTCCAGAACCAAATGTTTTAGTGGTAAAACAATATATACATATTGGCAAAAAAGTCTTTTACTTCTTTTAACATGGTCCACATACAAAGCTATGAGGGAGGCACTGTTGTTTCCCTGTACTCTGCAGCAGAGGAAGTTCCAGTTGAGTATCAACTCAACAATTTCATTTGAATCCTGCTGATAATGATAAAATGTTGTGGTTTGACCCAGGTGTTCCAAATGCTGCCAGTGTATATTTTCTTTAAAGTAGTCAGGCTGCATTATTATTGAAAGATATTCTAGTCTAATAAATTCCCAGATACTTTAGTTTGATACCAAAATAAAAGGCAAAGGAACAGAGTTCAGAATGTATTCTGTATTTAATGCTATCAGAACCTAGACATGGTTGTTTGATTTGCTACCCAGTCACGTGTGTACTTCTGCTGCATTTGGGTGCACAGCTGAGGGGAAGTGCTCAGCCCCTTGGTTGTGGCTTTGCCTTTTTTTCATCTCTTCCTGGCCTTTGTTGCTTTGGGGACTGTCTTGGATCTTTTTGCTGTCACTGTTACAAATCTTAACAGTGTTTTCCATACATATGTATTCCAGGATAAGGTGAGAGATAGGGCTGAAGCTTTGTGTTAGACTCGGGTGTGAGAGAAGGAAACTTTGTGCCAAGTGCTGCCAGACAGGTGTCCTTCAGAGGTGGCCTGGTCACTTCCCACTTGGAAGTGCTCCAGGAAGTGCCAGCCAGTCCTCCCTGGAAATGGTGACCAAGAGAATGTGTGGCACTGGGCTTGAGAAAACAGAGTTGACTGAAATTGTACCTGCCTAATGGTAAGTTTAGTGGATAATGTTTAGTGGAGCTAGTTGTGTACTGTTGTAAGCTCAAGTGGGGCTGTGCATGCTCTTCTGCACTTGCTCTGTTAGGAATACTGGCACTGACTCCCAGCCATGCCTCTGAGTTGATAAAAGCTTGAATAATTTGTCTAGTTATTAGTACTGCTGCTTTTGAATGCGATCTGACCTTACATTTCAATACATGGCTGTGCATTTACCTTTTGAAAGGATCTTACCATTTATTTTGTAAAGAACTCTCTCCTCTTATTAGTGGTAACTGCAGTGACTGGTTTGCAAACATATGCAAATCTGAACTTGGAGTATTATAAAGACACGTAAATGTTTTCATGTTGCATTGTTTCATTTAAGCAGACTGCAGATAACCTGATATCTATTGAAGCACAAAAAGAGCAAACACTAAAAAAAAGTTATACAATAATAGTGACTAATAAATGTTTCAAATAGAAAATTAAGAGCTCGGCTGTATCATGTGTCAGCATTAATGTTTACTTGTATCATCCCTCTAAGGATTTTAGAGTGCTTTTTAAGGAGTAAATTAATTTTGACAATGCCCTGTGAGGTATGTATCCCTCTTGATAGAAGGGAGTTGGAAGCACAAAAGTGTTTAAATTCTACAGGGTCATGCTACTAGGTATGTTTAATTACAAATTGGAGCAGTTGATTCAGTTTACTACTAGTTTGTTTAAGCCAAACCAGAATCACAAATATAAGCCCCAGGTTTGTGATTAAGAGAAAAATTTACTTCTAAGTTTATTTTGCAGGGAAAATGTTTATAAAGAGAACTGCAGATAGAGTAAATGACGTGTGTAAGTCCTCCCTCACTGAGCCAAATAATCTGAATGGTTATAGCTTATTTTGCAGTCTTCCTGATATTTTTTTTTCTTTTCTTTTGCCAGTAATGAGCATTTAATCATCTGCTATGGATAATTTCTGACACTTTAGAGAAAAGGAATTAGAAATTGCAAACTAGTGTACCCCTGAACCAGTCATGAACTTTTGCACATGACTGGCTGAATAACTGAAGCATAAAATTTGTCCAAGGTTGTTGTCTTAGTATGTGTTACATGCTTGAGAATACTTAAAAATTCCAGAAATATTCTAGATGGATCAGGAAGGAAGAAAGAAAAAGTTTGATGGTGGCCAAAATATCGCCATCTAGTATCACCACTGTAGAATCGTCTAGTATCTCTCCTTAACACCTTTCAGGTACAGAATTTCTCCTGGAAGTGGAATTACAGCCTGTTTTAAGTAAAAAAATGTCATGTCTCTAGATGTATCTCAAATCAGGATTGGTAACCATGCTCTAGGTTTGTGTGGATGAGTGTAATGTGTTTCTGCCTTGCTACATGAAAGTATCAGCTGCACAGCTTCAAATATAGATAGAAAATCCTGATTTAATTCACACTTGTTGAAGAATTGTTATTTAAACTATTCGCTCTTCCTTAAAGCTATGATCTCTGGCAAGAGATGCTGTTTGGACTTGTGCCTCTTTTTTTAATGTTCAAAAAAGAAATGCTGATGAGAAAGAGGTGTTAAAATATGTTACTGTAGTTTACAAGTGTCAACTATGATGTTTTATTTAGCTGTATCTATTCAGATGCTCCCTCCACAACATGGAGTGCCATATGCCATTGTCCCTGTTAGTGAGCAAGTCAGCGAAGGTTTCCCAGTCTGCATTTGTTTTTGTATTTGGGCCACTGAGGAGCCGTGGTCCGGTGCCATCTTTTATTGATAGGGCCAGCAGAGGAGGAATCTAATGAAATTATCAAAGCTTTGAATTAATTATGAACTTGAATAAGAAAGCTAAGCTCTCTAGAGCCAAGGATCTCATTACCCATTCATTTTCATTGCATCCTCTTATGGAGCAGAAGGCAGGTTCAGCTACGGCTCCTACCCTGATTTTGGACTTTATTCAAACTTGCTAAACTCACTAGCATCCACTTGTTATTAATCTGTGGCTGGAAGTGTCCAGGGTGATTAATTTGACTCTGCTCTAAGTCGGCACGTAAATGGTAGATTTCCCTCCTCCCTTTCCTCTTATCTTTGCTGTGTGACTTTTCATCATCAGACTGGCTGCCATACAAGAGTTTCTGTTCTTTCTTGGTAATTGGGGAAAGCTATGCAAGACTCAAGTTTTAACTTCCTGGAATTTAATGAATTCATATTAAGAAATAATACTGCTACCATATATTTCCTGGATATTTAGGTAAGCACAAACACTTATAAAGTCATTATCAAAATTGTTTCTTTTCTTATTTTAAAAGACTGTGGTGTTAAAAAGTAGTGACATTTTGGCCTCAGAAATATGGGGTCATTTTGGTTGTGGGTTTTTTCGTTGGTTTTTTTGGTGTTACTATTTTAAATGTGTCGGTCAAACTACAAAAACTTCTCTATCTCTGTGAATACTTTAATGATGAACTATTAAATTAGTTTGTTTACCTCATTAAGATTGTTAAAAGTGTATGAAAATGCAGCATTTTAGTTAAATCAGATTATGTTTATTTCAATTAATATGTCAATATATAAAAATGTTCCTTGCAAATTAGAGCAAAAGCAGTGAGACCAAGCTTCTCTGTAATATTCTTAGTTCTTGTGGATATTCCTCTTGAGTCTATCAGCAAGGATTTTCTTCTTCTCCTGCTTTTGTCCATTTCAGCACATTATTTATGAATGCATAAACTAGAACCTATCAGTCTTCATAAGTTACAGGCCACTGGCAATTTTTTAAGGAGTAGCTAACTGCCTAATGGTCTCTGTGTATGTGTATTTGGAGAATCTGATAGCTTGTTGGGTGGGGGAATAACATTTTGTTCTTGTACTGTAGCTATTTTACCATTGGTGATATTTATCTTTTTTTTTTTATTCTTCAGGCAGCTGCTATATTTAATTCTGCTTTTGGAAGTTTTTTGGTAAGTAATACAGTATTTACAGAAGTGCTTTAATAGTCTTATTTTTAACAGTATTATTGATGTGTTTGTATTTTTCACATGGTTGTTGGTGGAATTCTACCATTCAAATGGCAAAAAAAATTTGAAACATCTTTCAGTTTATGTCACCATCCCATTAAATACAGATATTATAATTTCTTTTCTTGAGAAAAGTAGTGAATAAATTGTCTCTGCTCATGGTAATTAATAATGTGTAAACACATCTTAATTTTCTCCTTAATGGGTTAACAGTATCTATTATTATGCAGATGTTTCAGACATGGGCATCAATATATTGATTTTTCTAATAAGGCCCATCAAATACTCATTATTTTCTATCAAGAGGCCATGGATTTTGAAAAGAAAACATGACCCAGCTGATCAGAGAGTAGATGCTAATTTACTCAGTGACTTGTCATTTGTTTAGCATATTTTACTGTCAGTGGAGCTACTCAGTGTCTCTGAGGAACACACTAAAATAGCTGGATATGGGAAAGCAATCAATCCAGCTGGAAATATAACTGTTTCTTTAAAAAGCAAAAGCAGTATTTGTGGTCCTCATGGTCTACAAACATTTGGGAAGGACACTGTAAAGAACACTAAATATATCTATGAAGAAAGAAAGAATAGATTTCTTTTATTGATGTGTTGTTTAGAGAGATACTCATGAATATTAACTAAAAAATTATTTTATATGTTGGCAAGCTACTATGACTGATTTTTTTATTTATTTAGGCAGCTAATAATTGAATTTGTTCTTATTTACTACAATTTACACGTTTAAAAATGTCTGTTTGGGATTCCAGTCTTGTGTCCCCAGAAGGAGGATTGTGATGTATAAAATGAATAATGACAAAAGAATTCAAATTAGGAAATTAAAATCAAAATTGCAAGTACAAAATAACTAATTTTTTTTTTATGAAAAGCTGGCATTTAGGATTTTAAGTATGAAAAACTGTACTGCCAAGAGAGAAAGTCACGTGGCATTTTGAAGTTATTGTGCTGCTGCTTTTTTGAGGAACCAGGTTAAAATTAGGAGGGTGGATATAAGTTTTTTTGGGGTATAGATGACCATTCACATTTTTAAAATATCAATTCCCAAGTACTTGTCCTTTTTGTCACCTATCATGTCCTCCTCCAGTGGGAAGAAGGCTTTTTCTGCCTCAAACTGAGGAATCCCAGTGTTGGAGCAGCTCTTGAGTCTGTGTGTGTGCGTGATATTTTCCCTCGTTGCTTGGCATGAGCTCCAGTTTCTCTGCTGTCCTTGGCTTTCAGTTCAAGAGGTTTGGGTGAATACCCAAAGGCTCAGTTCAGCTGACATTAGGAGATGTCTTTTGACTTAAAAAAAGAATTTAAGCTGCACTGCATCTGACTACAATACTGGCTCCTAGTAAAGCAACAGAGACATGTTTTTAATTTCTAGTGCCTGTTTTTAGCTCTTTGAAGAAATCTCAGTGAAAGAAGCTGAGCTAGGTCATGTATTCGTACAATACTCCTAATTTTGGTTTTGATCTTAGTTCATGGTCACTGGAAAGTTCTGCTTACATGTAATTACCTCACTTAACTTTCAATTTACTTCAGATCTTTTTGGAAATCCTGGAGCAGTATTACAGTAAACATTCTTCTTAAAAAAATTCCAAGGCAAAACTTTTCAAAAATATGAAATATCAGCTAGAATGAAACCACAGTACTGCCTGATCTTTTTCTAGTTACTGATTTTTTTAAAAATAAATTTGTAGAGACACTGGCCACCATTAAGTTACAAATATGTCTGCACACTTAAATGCTTGTTGTGGTATTCTAGTTTGAAATCATGGTTATGTAGGGAATATGTTTACTGAAAGCTTTGTTCTTAGAAACTTTTTCAACTATGGAAGGATAAACCTTATGACTGAAAATGCAACAGGGTGATAGAAAGCCAGGGACTGTAATAAGTAGTCAGAGTTGTTTATCAGTTTCACATGTCGACATGGCTGTTAATTGAGTGGCTCCAGATGTGGAACACTAGAGTGTGGTCGCTTACAAAGTAAGTTTTCTGTTGAAAAACTGGCAAAGCATTAAAAATATATGTGTGCGTGTGTACACACACACACTGGTTTGAAGTCAAAAGTGTTCTATAAAATGTGAAAATAATTGGCCTGCTTCTGAGAAGATAACAGAAGGTCCTAGATGTGGTGGCGGTGTTGAAAGTCCATCAGTGTATATTGGTACCTAACTTAGGTTCACCACCTGTAGCCAAACCCTTATTTCTTACATCTGTAATTCATGATGAATCTAAATCACATTTGCACTTTTTTAACTAGTGTCTGGTGATGAGCAGTATGTGTATAGGCTTAGATGCAGTTATATAGCTTTGTGACCATACCCTTACAGTTATACGTATCCTGGAGATAATTTGGAAGGCTGTGATCCTGGCAAGGCTGAAATTTTTCTTATGTTCCTTTTTACAATGTGTAGCACATGGGCAGGTTGCTGTGCTTGGGGGCAGCCCTGACAAAGCCAGGATAGTGTGTTGTCTGTTTTCAGACTATGCCCTGTGGGGCAGTGCCTGTGTATGACAGTGTGAAACAGGCTGATTTAAAGGGGCTGAAAGATGTGCTATGCTGTTTACTCTTCCTGCACCCCCTGCCCCCTTTTTCTTTTTTCTCTTAAGAGTAGGAAATGATCCTTGAGAAGTTAAATTAAAATAAGTTATAGAACAAAATGTCTGCAGGAAAAGACTCAGCATAATATTAGAATTATACTGGGATGAACTTATTCAGATGAAATGGAACACATTGTGATATGCAAAATGTAGAAATGCCAAATATGTCTTAATGAGCAGAAATACACTTAGATTAAGTATCTGGAGGTGTTTTCACCAGTAAAGGGATTTACAAAAACTACCAACCAACCCTAAATTAATTCCTTTTAAACTCCACCAAAGCCCATATTCATATAAATATGCAGATGAAACAATGCATGGAATGATACTGTACATATTTATTTTATTGACTTAGCTTAATAATGTTCCAGGTCTAATTAAAACACAGTGTTTGAATGAACTAATTGTTACAGAAAAGTGTTTTTATATAGCTAGATTAGTAATAACTAACGATAGCTGAATTCAATTTACATAAATTTCAGCCAAGAGAATATTTAGACTCATACCACAGAGGATTGCTTGGAGTTGGGTAGTTAATATCATTATCTCCTCCCCTCGTTTAAACAGTTTGGTTTACAATAATTGTGTAACATAATAAGTGATTTCAGCTTTTCCTCTTAATGATGTTTTAATAAAATCTGATAGAGTTTTACTAATACTGGCTGGCTGGTTATCACAAGGTTGCACACAAATGCATGCTTAGATCTGCTGAGATAGAGAGCACTGAGATAACTGCTTCCATTTGTAGGAGAGGATGCTTTTGCACCTAAAAGCTAAAGAAATTGCCTGGGATGTTAAGTATAAGTCTGCTGAGATTCTTAACATTGTGGTGTGCATTATCATGCTTCCTAAGCATTTCTGTTCTGCTTCTTAAAGATAGAAACAAATGCTTGTTACTGTCCAAACCACAGAGCAATAGGCAGGAGACTGCAAAACATGCTGTGCTGATGGTTGTTCCATGGTGTTTGCCTGAGCGGCAGCAACTGTGACTTTGTTCACCAAGGCATAACCTGTCATTGAGGCTGTTCTTGCATTGAAGTGGAGACGCTTGGTTGGGAGCTACTCTCAGTTTGTAGTGACAATATGATGCTGGGTACATGGAGGAAGGAGAGGGCCTAAAGTCCAGAACAGTATGTCCTCACAAAATGCTCTCCACTATTAGACTAGACTAGTCTTGTCTAATCTCTTTCTACCTGTCGTTAATCTCCTTTTTCCTTGAGACAGCGGGCTTGGAAATCTATGAGAGTATCCAGCTTGTGATGTGAGTCAGTGTTGTCTGATTCTTTGGTGCCTTGAGGTTACGAACAGTAAGTATGAAAGGAACAGCCATCAGCTTGACCTTAAGCAAAGAACTGTAACCAAGATCTAAAGGTCTGTGGTGACAGGAAATCAAGAGGAAAAGAGAGGATTTGGGGGACTTGCTCTGGTGACCATTTCACTCCTGAGCAAACAGCACAAAGGGCAGCTGAAAAATCCAAGTGTTGGTTGAAACTTTCTCCAGTGCTGTCTTGGGTTAGCTTTGCTTTCTCTGTTGAAATATATTAGATGAAATAAGGCATGTGTCCAGCCTACATTAACTCAGTCTGAAGGGAGAAACCTGTTTCAGATGCCCATCATTCCATTAATCTCCTTTGTCCAAACTAAGTATATGTGGGTTTGTTCTTTTATTTGACTGTCTTTCAGAGAAGACAGAGCTGATTCATATTGTTAAAAAAAGTCAATTTTTGGAGCAGCCACGTGGCTAATCAAATCAAGGCTCGTGTTTTTATTTACATTGTCTTCCAAATGAAAACTAAAGCAAGCAGAGAATAGGAATGTTAGCTTCTCGCATATACACAAAGCTTAGTCAGTTAATGAAAATGTATGGAATTCTTATCTAGTCTGCTTTAGCAGGCATAATGATTTACACAGCCTGACAGCACTAGTGCAGCAAGTAAATGCATTAGTCATAGTGTCCATTTTTCTTGCAAATTTGTGACACAGATTTAATTATGGGAATGACCAGCAACTTACAAATCTAATTTTGGTAGGCTGAGCCAACTTTTTTATTTTAATAACAATGGATTTTTTAGCAATGATTTCATTACTATTTAAAGAAATCCAACCATATGGAAATAACCAATTGGCTGAATTTATTTACTTTATTTTACCTTAATGGATGTTGAATGGCTTAGGTTTATTTGTTTGGGTTTTTTTTATTATCACTTTTTAATTTTAGATATTTCAAGGATAAATATTCTTATCTGATTTAATTATTTCTAGCACAAACATTGCAAATATTTTTCTAAAATCAGGCAAATATTTGTATACCCCTTTGTTCCCTCTTAATTGTGTCTTTGCAGTAGGAAAAGGGCAGAACAGTCATCTGGGATTCCCTTTTTACTGTGCTAGCTGTTTGCAAGAAAATATTGCCAGGAAGTCTGTTCACAACAGGTGCTGAATTCTAAATTCAGTCTTGTTTAATTTCAAAGTGGAGCTGCTTTATGGTGTGCCACCTCACTCTTGAAGTGGTCTCCTCTTCCTCTGTGAAACAGTACAATGGTGCTGCTGGTCTCTGCTCTGAATTTGTTTTGGGTAACTCTCAAAGTCCTGAGCAAGTTCTCCCTTAATCAGCCACTTGGGAAGCCACCTCATCCTTGAAGGATGGGTTTTTGCATGAGTGAGAGTGGCAGATCTCAACAGGAGCAAGCCTTTGGACCAGATATTATGAACTTGTCTGGAAGAGTTTATATTCCATGGAATTTAAATAATCTTGGGAGCCACTTGTGTTTCCTTACTGTAACTTTTTCTTATTTTATAGGTGGTGCTTGGTTCTCTCGTCATTATTTAACGTCCTCATTCTGATTTCTGCAACTCCATCTGAAATCTCAGTCTAAGTTTGGGCATTGTTGTCTGTTTCCAGGTTTGCCAAGTAACTTTTCAAAACACGTAGGCCTTGTGTGCTTGTGCTTCCAGTGTGTAGCATGCTTGGTTTAATACCTGAGTTTGAGTTAGTTTGTACTATTTTGGTACAAGCAAGGGAGAGTGACAAAGCTCACTGTGGAAGAGGCCCCTTAGCATGAGCTCAAAAAAAACCCTCTAACACAGATGCTTATTTTGAGGGGTGACCAGGCATGTGCACCTATCCCAATATTCATTCATGGATCTTCTCTCTCTTTCTCTAAGCCAAATTGACAGAGTGGGTGTCAGTTAGAATAAGATACAGAATTTTTTACAAAGTAAACAAAACCTTGCTTGTCTATGAGTAATGCTGAACGCCTTTAAAATTAAAAAAAAAAACAAAAAACAGAGTAAGTGTAAAAGTGTGATACTCAAAGAGAAGTAAATGAGATCTTGCTCCCAAGGGATTGAGAGAAATCGGGTAGGGGGGATAACTGGAAATCTGAGTATTATAACACCTACTGTGTGGTCTCTCTGCCACAGTCGATTTGAAAAGACCAATTAAGTCAGTAGGGATTTACACGGTCAGCCAGAGCAGACTGAGAGCCAGTAAACAAATAACAACACTGCTGTTGGTTTTCTTTGAAATGTTAGGGAGAAGGAGGGTAGGCAACAGTAACCAGGAGGAAAGAAAATGTACTGTCAAGTACTCAAAGAAGTGTGTCCTCTAGAAGGCCAGTGATTAGTCCCCGAATTTTTTTTTTCCAGTGGCTAAGAGGAAAATGCGTTGAAATCTACATAATAACAAAAAATAAAACCATTAGCTGTTGAATGTATATAAATTATGTGGGTTGTAGCTGGGTTTGGGGCTTTCTTAGTTTTCCCATTAGCTTTTGCTGCTGATCATTTAATTCATCTTGTTTGGTCTTATGGGACCAAGCAGCCAGTTCTGCCAAAAAAAGTTTGTTTAAAGGTAGCAATAAGTAGGCCATTAAATGTATCTCGTCGTATTATCTTTGCAGCCCAAAATAATGAACTACTACGTCCCTAAAGATAAATATATTTGGGTATTCTGCTTTCTCCATTTTTCTGCTTTTTCCACTTCACCTTATGACAGCTATCAGTAAATAGAATTTTTTTCTTGCACCTACTTTTTGGGTCAGCAACCCCATCTAGTGCTCTTGCTTGGCGTGGTACTTGGTGATAGCTTTCCAGAAAGTACATTGAATCCTAACTCATCATTGCTGTTTTTATGGATTAACAGGCTCTTAGGGTAAGAAAGAGCTGAGGATATATGTGCCAGTAGCATTTCTTGAGTTAGTAAAACAAGCAGCAAAAGTGGAAGTTGCTGGAGAAAATTTGGAGGCAGAATCCAGGGTGTTTGTTGCAATTTGAGAAGAGAGAGTAAGAACTGAAGCAACTTTATTCTTCCAGTCTGTTTGTCACCTATGAATTGCAAAGTACAGGGGAGTGAAGTTTCAGGAGCTGACTGGGCATTCAAAGTACCTTAAATTTTATGATCTGGCACCTTTCTTCTGATCACAGTGTGGGTAAACTGGAAATGAAAGTGCCTATGTGACTGTGGTACAGTCATCTCTCTTGTTAATTGAGATTGAATACTGGAAATTTATAAAAAGCTTGATTCCATTTTAAATGAAAGCTAATGAGTTACAGAACCAAAAGAGATTTACACTTTGGTAACTATCATTTGGAGAACATCTAGAGAAGGAAATATATATGTTTAATATTAAATAATCAGGTGATTTGTTGGATTAGTATGTAAATCAAATCTGTGCTGATACACAGTTTTAGCATAAAATCAGTTTGTTGTCTAAGATTACTTATGTCATAATTACCAAAATCAGTCATTGTCCTCTTTACTGTGAAAATGCAGTATTTTTGTCAAAAGAATATACTTGTTTTGTGCTGTTTTTTCTGGTACTGCTTACTGTTGTTAATGGTCAGGACTTAAAAATCCACAAACAGTTGCCCCAGGGTGGAACTTGTGTGCAGATCATAAAGTTGAAACGTTCTGGTTTGTGATGATTCTTGTCTTCTGTTTTGCAACAGTTTCCTGTGTTTTCCCTCCAAATCAAAGAAACTGAAGTTAACAGGAAGAAATATCACTTGTTCTTTTATAAAGTGAGATCAGGATGTCTGACTTGTAGTTAGGTCACTGAACCTTGTGTCATGGAATGGTGTCATATCACTTGAAATTAGTTTTAAAAAAGGTTTACATTGAAATGCTGCTTTATTTGGTTCTGACAAATACTTGGAGATGTATTTGTGAGCTTTGTTTAAAAAGGTGAAAATTTACACTACAAAACTTTGAACAATTTATGTGTAAAACAAGATTTAAAGTTCTTGCAAGTACTTAGTTTTGTCTAAATGTTTGACTTTATTGGTCCTTTATGTTAGGTAGGTTGGTGCATGAAGGAGAAATTGAGAAGGGAGGCAGTATGAAAGACAATTTGCTTTTTATTTTGCCCTCTCTGTAGTATCTTTTAATACTGGAAGATGCATTCCTCTGCATTTCTCTAGGGTTGTGGTTGTACACAAACATGTAGTCATTTGGCCTGATTTAAGGGTAAATGTTCCCTGCAGACAGATTTGGAAATGCACAAAATATATAATTTTCTCTCTCACTTTTAAAAAATTCATCAAAAGGAAATGAAAATGTTTTTAGAATCTGCTGTTAATGTTCTCCCCCAAAGTTTTAGCTGCTGATTGAAAGGGAGCGATGTTCTTTCCTCTGTGCTGCAGCTTTTAGTCACCTGCATGAGAAAAGTGTGTGTTGGGGTGAGTGGGAGTGGGGAGAAATCACCCCTTCCTTGAGATAAGGATACTTAAGCCCCTTTTACCTTAAATTGCCTCTTTGGGGGAGCAAAAATATCCTAAACACATTAAGTTATTAAGCTTCTTGATTTTTGGCCCATAACAGGTTAAAGCTCTTCCTGTTTTTTTTTTCTGTGATTCTTCTCCATCTGACCTAACAATGCCTGTTCGAAACTCAACAGTCCATGAATAGGCAGTCCTCAGTCTCTAGGGGTGAAAATAAGAGGGATGTCATTATTACTGTAAGTTGTGGGGCTGGAAATCATTCCCCTTGCTGTCAGGGTGACAAATACTGTCTTCATGGAAGTGCCAGAGGTTAGGTCAAAAGCTTTCAAGAAGTCTTTGCAAGTAAGGCATGGTTATAAAACTGGAGCTTCCTTTGGAAATTTGTGTTTATTATTTATTGTTGGCCTTTTAAAAGTCAGTTTTGGGAAACCATCATGATCCTTCAGTATGAGACAGGAATAGATCAGGATTTCTTTTTAATAGCTGTACTTGTGTTCTTGCTGAGAGGCTCCCTTCATTATTATTTTGCTTTATTTTCTTTCCGAACAACCCTCAGCTTTCATCCTTAATAGCACAAATTTGGAAAGACCAGTTACTGTGAAGGAGGAAAGGAAATGTTTTAGTTTATGATCTGTCATTACCTGGCTTCTTGTAGCACTGTTCTGTCAGTGATGTAAATTTGTCATTTTAATTTCATGTAAAACCAAACAAAAAACAATAACAAAGCACTTCAAAACCCCACCCCAACAAAATCCAAACAATGTTGGAGATAATTCCTTGAGGCTCAGGCTTGCTCACACAGTTTATCACCTTTCTGCCATGACACGGGAGCAAATGCACCTCCCAGCATCCTGTTTCCTCCACCTTCATTCCAGTTTTACACCCACCTACCCCTGGTTACTGTCCTGCAATAAGTAAAAAGTTTTTATTTGTTGCTTCTGCTTTCTAAAAGAGATTGTATCACAAAATTCCTTTTCTAAAATATTTTCTGAAGGTACCGTCTTGGTCACCTCCAGTGTAAGGTCTTGTTGCAAGAAGATTTGGTTATGTGATGTCCTTTCCCTTTAGCTGGTGGAAGATCAGACTAGGTGATCATCTGACTTACTATGACAAACTCAGTATGCTGTACAAAGTGAGGTCACACCCTGAAAAGACTGTATGTGAGCTCTGACAGGGTGAAATGTTTGAAAATATGCTATTTTTCACTTCCCAGTGAAAAGAATTATTTTTACTTGTATCTGAATTGGGTGATGATGTCAAATAGAAAACTTTGTGTGTTACTATATGAAGATGGGATGTTCATATGATCCTCTGTCTTTCAGCCAATGTACTGAAAGCTCAACACTGGACACTTTCATTGGATAACTTTATTCTTCAGGTGTTTAACCTGACTGAGATGGTGCATGACTGGGAACAGCTTTTTTACTGGACATAAATCCACAGGATGAAAGCTGCATGTGGCTTCACCCCCTCTGCATACTCTTCATATGTCACCTTGTACTGTGGTATGATATAGGTGGTAGCATTGATGCCCACCTGAGTGGAAAATTCCAACTTCAACTTCTTCCTCCTGGTGCATTTGAGGCAAGTGCTAATAGCCTGAAAATGCACATCTTGTCATGCCTCATTGCTTAATTGTGGTCTACTTTCTTTCCCACATTTTTACTACTGTATTTTACTACTGAATTTTAACTGTTTGAAGGAGAACTATATTACACAGGATTAGATAACATGAATAATGTGAAAGCCAGGGGTTCTAAAAAACTCAAACCTTTTAATAAAATGGAGTGTCAAATATATGACTGTGTCTTTCAAGCAATGATCAAAAAACCTGTGAAAAGTTTCATATCCTTTTAAAAGTCAAATAATTATCCACCATCATAAATTTTTTTTTTGTTAGATGGACAGTGCAAAGATGAAAGAAAATTTTATAGATAAGATTGCACTTCACAGCTGACTGAAGCAGGTGTTAGAAATGCAGATTAAGTACACTGACTAAAGAGTATATAAATTTGAAGTGAAAACGCCACTGGTCTACTTGCAGTGCCCTGCACATGTGAAGTTTCAGATAGCTAAATTATTAATTTTATTGTGTGAGATAGTGCAGCAGTTAGGGAGAAGGTCCTTGGGCATTTATGACTTTTTTTTCCCTCCTGTAATCTCTTTAACGGTAAGTGATGAGCAGCTGACAGAATTTGCTTCATTGTGTCAGTTTTTCTGTGGAAAGAAAATATGTAATGCAGGTAGATATATCCACAGTGTAAATTTATTTGCCAGTTAGGTGTTCTACAGGAACATGTAGTGCAAACACACAATTGTGGGTAAATACAATTTCTATAAATGAAGAAGATCAAATGTTAGTAGTGTTGCTGTACAAATTTGCAGACACTGGGATGTCTGTAGTTAGTCTTTCAGCACACTCCTGTCAAAGTAGTATAAGGTGGTAATTTACAGTCTCTTCTGGACTTCATAGGCTTTGTGTGGATATTATGCTCCATGATCTACAGGCCCCTCACTTGTATGGATGGTGTGAAGCTTGGGAAGAAGGCACTGAGAGAGGGATGAGGGTGTTTTCTTTCAACAACTCAGTAACCTGCTAATAAACTGTACTAGCCTGTGAATTTAATTTTGTCATGACTTATCAGGTGCCTGGAGCTAGTAATCAATCTGTAGGCGGTCTAATTCTCAGGTAAATTAGAACTGGAAGTGGATTGGAAGATGGAGTCTTTTAAAGAAAGTGAGGAGCACTACTGAGTACCTTGCTCAGCATGAGAGGCAGCCAGTGTTGTTCTCTCTCTGGACTGTTGTTAGAAGAGGTTGGTAGGATCTCCACAATAGCCCAACACTGGCTGGTAGGGGAGACAAGTAATGGGGATATGGTGCTATTCTCCATCACCTAGAATGACTGCAAAGGAAGGATAACTTTTGCAGGATTTTTTCTTAGTAAGTAGTTCCTGCATCTGCTAGTTCTAAAAATATGTTGTTGTACAAGAATTGCCTTTTTTTCTTTTGTTTTCTTTTTTTTTTTTTTTTTAAATAGACAATACTGTTTTGTCCATCAGCTCACAGGGCATGGTATATATATTGTCAGCAGTTCTGCTCTTGCTGGAGGTCCATGGTCTGTAAATATTCTGTATATGGTCATGAAAGCTTGGTTGTAATAAGTGGAACAGATATTCAGCTGTCTGTTCAGTGCATCCTGGGAAGCATACAGCTAGCAAACCAGTCTTTTGAAATTTGAAAGGTCTACAAATGATTGTAAATGTTTTGCATGCATCTACTTTATTTTTTTTCTTCAAGAACAAATAAATCCCAGATGTTTCACTGTTTTCCATGCAGCTCTACCCATAGGCACCTAGACTTGGCTCAGTATTTCTCTTATCTCTGATAACTGGTGCTTAGAGACACACACTTGTGTTCCTTCAGTGACAATCATTG
The DNA here is from genome assembly GCF_003984885.1 of Neopelma chrysocephalum. Taxonomy (NCBI): domain Eukaryota; kingdom Metazoa; phylum Chordata; class Aves; order Passeriformes; family Pipridae; genus Neopelma; species Neopelma chrysocephalum. The sequence continues at coordinate 2,777,100 of NW_020897750.1, forward strand.
TATCTTTCCCTGTGCTACAGAATTGAGTTCCCTACAGTGGGTGCAAAATCATATGAAGTATAAAGTCTCCAGAAAGACCACTTGGTGCATTCATAATACAGATTAATGCACTATAATGAAGCAGTTAGCAAAATAAGTGTCAATTTTACTCCAGCCTTAACTCGTGTGTAGCATTTCAGTAAGGTTTTTCTGGTCATTGACTTTGAAAAACAGCTTCTATCCCTCTTCCTTACTTTGCAGGCCAATTAACGTAGAACAGATTCATTTTATAGATTGTATAGAGTCCCCAACAAAAAATTGTTACGTGAACTCATGTGTAAAACATATTTATTACTATTGCTTTCCATATTTTTAGTAGGTAGTTAAAATACAAGCTAAGAGCATCAATGTAACACAAACAACTTGCAAAATAATAAAATCTAGATGAGGCCTAATATTTATAGAGTACTGCTTTATTGCTTAGCTTAGTCACTCAATTAATAAAAGTATAAGAATGTTTTTGCTGCATGCTTTTTTTTTTTCCTCTCCCTCATTCACCCTTCTAATTACAGTGTGGGCTTCCCAGCAAAGCTGGTCTGTCTGCCATTTTGTCTTCCAGTCTCAAAATCTGATCAATATGTTATGTATTCAAGTCAGAGAACTAAAATAGAATTTCCTCGTCACTATCTCAGTTTGCTTACCCTGAAGTGGAGTTAGTGGAGGGCTGTTCTTCCCCTCATTCATAAAGGTCTGTCAAAATGGAATATGTCACTCCAAAGACATTTGGAAAAATATATTATAAGAGTCCTACTACATCAAGCCGTGGCATAATTATTGCACCATAAATGCTTACAAAGCATTATGCTGGCTCCTTTTTTATTTTTCAATCTGATTTCTCGTAACTCTTGGGATTAAAATTATTATGCTAATTCAGACAACTCCACAGTCCAGTGCCAGCTGAACTTGTATTGAGAACATCCCAAGCCAGCGTTATCAAATATTATACAGAAAACTGTATAGTCTGTAATATATGGGAAGAGGTATAATTTGTTTTATTTGCTGTTTGGATTATTTTATAGGCTGTTAAAACCCCTCAACAGCCTCTTCCAATTATTGTGCTTTCTTTTAGGAGCAGGAAAGGACATTGGTGAAGAAGAAACACTGCGATCTTACCAATCTGTTTCATAAAGCTGTTCAAACACCCTGGAATGTAGATTTAAGACTTCTAGGTGTGTTTTTCTGCAGGGGTAGTTACTGTCCCTAGGCAATCCAGTTAATTTTTTTGTTATATATTTGGTGCATGGATTTCTTAAAGCCCTGTCAGAGTAAGAAGTTTCTTCCTCTTTGGAGAACTAGCAAGGGGGACATCCATCAGTCGTCAGAGTTCAGTCAAGCACTGACATGTCCAAGCAGATTAAAAAGAGGTTTGTGACAGAGCAGGGTTTTGGGACAGGAGAGCCCTGGAGAGTGAGAGGTCTAAATTAAGATGATATACTGGATAAGCGAGAGAGGATCGGCAGATCCCTGGGGAGTGCCTGGTTTGTGCTGGCTTCCATGCAGAAGGAAGAACAGCAGATTTTGGCTCAGGCTGGGCTGGGGTTGTCCTGAGGCAGCCCCTACCTGGGAGCTCTTGTGTCAGCAGGAAGGTGCACACACCAAAACTGTCCTGCACATTCCCCAGGCACGATTGCTGGGCATCTTCTGCCTGTCTGTTGTTCTCACTACCATGGTTTCTTCTTGACGTCAGAAATACAGGAGGCTTTGTTCAAATAATCGTTTAAGAAATAGCACTAACGTAACATGTTTATGCTGAGATGGGAACATGGCTCTTCAGGGTGTTAACATCAATAAAAGCTACTGTAGTGATAAACTTCCGAATTACATTTTTCAGACTGATTCTGTTCACAAATATCCCAATAGAAAAGTAATTGGTTTATGACTTGATGTGATGAAGTTCTTGAACTGAACTCAGAGTTCAGTTTTCATGGATAGTCATGCAATAATCTTGTAGAGGTTTTGAACTCTATCCTCCAGGTTTTACAGGGAATATCTTAAATCATGGTGAAAAGCTAATCAGCTGGACTAAGATGCTGAGGCATACCTTGTGCCACTAAGATTCTTTCTGATCACCTGTGTATTATTTCAATGGATATTTAGTAAATTAAAGAACTATTTTTAGGTATTTTCCTGAATTTATAAGTAGTAAATTAGGTTCCCTCATGCTTGAGCTCTGTGGGGAGGGAGCATTGGTCCTTCTGCCACTCAGGAACTGTGGCGCAGATTAGGTTGTGCATGCTTGGCATAGTGAAAGTATGATGTGGGTACATTAAAATCATGTGGATGTTTTTAATTTTTTTTTTCTGAAAATGTTATTCTAAGAATTAGGGCATGGTTATAAAAGGAAGAGGGTTTTTTCTAATTTTTTTTTAACTCTGTTTGAGCTTACTTTTATTCTAGAACGAAAGTGTGGAAAATCACTATGCTACATTAGAACACAAATACAGTTGTCACAGTGTGACTGTGTCCATACCTAGAGTTACCTTAGATTAGCTATTGCAGAAATAACTAAATCTACTCTGTATTAGGCAAATACCGTGAATGTCTCAAAAGAATGTATTTTTTCTGTGCTTTCCATTGACATGTACAAAAGGGGATTTTTACACTGTGATCCAGTAGTTGTGCACACAACTGACTATTTTACATACAGAACTGATAGATTTGCACTTGAGAGTATAAATATTTCAGTGTAGCATACAGCTTTTTTTGCTTAGGCCATAACCTCATACAGTATCTTTACTGGCAGTAGCATCTTGCAGAGACACCACCACTATCAGGAGCTGCGTTGCTGACTTCCCATCCTATTTTATAATGTGTTGAACACCACTGTACAGGCACAAGTAATAGAGAGGGGGAGAGAAGAAACCTTATCGGTATAATTCTTACAATAATATCTTTTTAGAACCTGGGATTTTTTTTTTTTATTAGAGATGCTCAGAGGTTTTGTTGTGTAAATTACAGAAGAAACATTCCTGAAGTCCTTAAGAAAGAGCTGTTCTTTTCCTTTGCATCATGATAAATGTAGCAATTGTATGTGTATACTAGAATAGATCATATTGAACATCCCCTGAGCTCCGTTTGCAGACAAGTCCTATCTCCACCATGACAAAATTCCCATAAGAGTTTAAATTATTAATGCCCTGGAATCTGCGGGGTTCAGCAGATATGTTCAGTGTTATTGATGGCAAACTTTATCCCTTTATTCCTAAGACACATAATGAAATAGGGAGTCCCTCAAATAACTGCATTTCCTGTTTAGGCTAATTTTGTTGAGGCCAATGGGCTTTGCCTTAATGTGTGTAAATACAATTTTTTTGTTTTACAGCAGATTGTGTGGTAGCTGGGAATGAGACTGATTTGGCACTAATTTATGAATCCTTCTAGCATTCTCTGTGTGCTGCACCCTGTGCGGGCAAGATGCTCTAATTACACTTACTCTATATAATGAGAGCTTTTAATGACAATTACTGATTGTAGTTACTGATGTTTAGGGACCATTTTTTTCTAGCTTAAGATGATGTATTGACTTTTATAAGAGAAGACTTTTATTTTCACTTTATGCAGTATCTCTCCTTCCTCCCCCCCAACCTTTACAAGTGATAGGTTGACTGGTGAAGCTGCTGAAGTATTGCCACAGAGAATTTTTGTTCAGTTAATTTCACTTCAGGAGATATCATTTTTCACTCTTTTTTTAATTTCTGAATTCAAATCAGCATGTTCACATCTTCTCTTTCATAGCAATTTAGTATTTGGAGTGATGTTATACAAGTTGCATTTGTTTTATATAACAAGATAAAACTCCACTTCCCACTGAATATTTCACTGCCATGTTAAGTAAGCCCATTTTCAAAAGATTCATTTTCTCTTAATGTACTGGTATAAATGACATTTTAATATGACGGTGCCAATTTTAAATAGGAGTAGGTTTTATCTTTGGTCCAGATTTCAGTTAGATTCATTCTTGTGAAAAACAGTGATTCCACTTGCAGTCCCAGATTGCAAAGTTGCTGTACACAGGACCTGCTCATTTTTTTAAGTAGGGCTGTGAGTGTGCCTCTCATTGACTGTTGTCTTGAAATATAAATAAAGATTTGGTCAGCTTCCAGTTTAGCAGTCACTTGGGAAAGGGAGATATAAATAATTGAAAGATCAGTTTAACAGTTGTGAGGAAGAGACAGTTTAAAGATTTTGTTTGTTGTTTGTTTCCCTTTCACTTTCACTTGCTAGTTTTTTGGGGAGTGTAGGGATATCTTTCTTTGCTTGGGTTTCTGCTGCTGGCAGTCTTGTTTTGATACAGGAAGTGAAGCCTTCTTGTACTTCCAGGCAAGCAAAAGAAGATAACAGAATTGCCTTTTCTCCTTAGCAGTCCTGATGGCTGTTCATTCCCACACAGCTTGTTATGCCTTCTGTTGTCCTAACACAACTAGCAGTGGGACTGGGCTGGAAGGCAGATCTGGTCTCAGTATTAAAGTCACCCTTTCCATATTTGCATGGCTTTCTGGTGCTTTGTTCTGTTTTAAATGCTGACCATGGCAGTAGTCTTGTTTATTTTACAGCAGTCTTAGTGAGAAGATGGTATTCTAGGATGTGGGAACAGGAGTAAAAGGTTAGATGGAAGAGAAAAGATAATGGCAACTTCTGGAATTCATTTATAGGTGAAGACAGCACTTATGTAATCATACCATAAGAAAGATTGTCAGTATGCTACTTCATTTCTGTGGTCTACAAACCCTGAGGCCTTAAGTCTGACCTCAGTAGTTTACTAGTAATATTTATATGTATTTCACATTTATTTGCTAATTCTGCTGATAAGGTAACAAAAGGCTTCCATGAAGCTGGTTCAGGTCTTCAGCAGAAGGAGCCAATTGTTCTGGTGTGGTACATGGTTTTCAGGAGTTTGTGAAATTAGAGGCTTTATCTGTCACTGTTAGCATGATGTATCATTGCTTTCTCAAAGCACTGAGTAAATGCAGATGCTTTATGACTGAAGCATTGCAGACACTGATGTCTGTTAATTGAGTTCACACCTTTGGACTTGGACAGCCAAAAGTGCACAGAGAATAAGTGATACAAGCAGCCTTGTTAAACATAAAACAACAATTGTCTGCTAGGACTGGTAATAGAAAGTGCAAACCCTATTTCCCTGTGTTCTGGCACTGGTGTGCTGTAGTCCTGAGCAGTTTGACCTGTGCCCAGGACTAAAATGGAACAGGTCTGGGCTGCAATCACCATGGGCAGACACCAGCCTGCCATGATTGGATCCAGTCCCTGAATCCCACAGGCTTACATACCCCTGGGTGTAAACTGTGATTGGTTTTGCTTCCTAGCAGAGGACATCTCAGTTACACATTAGGTTATGTTTGATCTTCTTAAGCAAAGGAAACCTGGGCCCTTGGCCGTGGAACCAGGATCTTAGTCCAGAGAGCAACAATATACAACACGAGTGCCAGAGAACGTGAGTGGCACACACAAGGTCAAGTGCTGGGAAGCACGACATCTGGGAAAAGTGTCATCTCCCACTTTCTGTCTCCCAGTAACACTCACAATCATTTGAAATTGCAAGAACCTTATACAAAAGTAGGAAAGGGGCAGAACTGGACTGTTCATTTCTGAATAGACTTGCATCTCTACAAGCAAACTTAGCCTCTGGTTTCATAAGTGGAAATGCAGCCTGAGAGAACAAGGATTTTGGCCCAGGCTTAGCCAACCTGTTCTGTATGGTGATCATTTTCAGTTTATCTCTCACAAATACTTCCTCCCCTTATCTAGTGATGAATCGAGGCTTTCATTTTCTGATTACTCTTATCAGGAACCACTCATTAGGAAAGCAAAGAATCATGCACTCCAGGAAATTAGTTTCTTTTTCAAAAGTCTTATGCAACAAGAGAGTTACCCCTGGAAAAAATCGCAGACTACAGTTCCTTTGTTCTTCTATCACTGCTTTTGTGAGTCTTGCATTTGTGCCAAGCCATTTCTCCTGCTTTCGTGGCTCAGTGGCCATATTTTTGGCATCGTTCGACTTCTCTTGCTTACAGAAGAACCATCAAAACTGACTGGTTCTCAAGTCTCTTTATGTACTGTAAATGGGCTGGTGATTTCAGCTCCCACCCCAGGTCTTTTCATTTCCAGTATTCTCTTCCCAAGTCTTCCACATCTGTGTAATCAAAGTCCATGGCACAAATAGTGGTAAATATGCTGTTGTACTAGAGAGGAGTCCTTCTGCACTGGTGTGTCTTATTTGCTCTGTGGCCACACTGTTCATGTGGTGTTGGGCCTCTGTAGCACAGGGAGGTTTCTGATTGTGTTGGCAGAAGGTGGGGTGTCAGCATAGTGGTGATAACACTGTGGATCATGAACTGAAGCTTATCCCTAATGAACAGGCGAAAAACCTGTATCACAAAGACTACAGAACCACTAGGAGAATTATTGTATATGACAACATCATATTTGGGAGAAAATATATTTTTGAAGCTTATATGCTTGAACTATTATTTTTTTTCTTGGTTCACAGATGCTTTTCCTCTTAAGGACCACTGAAAATATGTCTGAAAAAGTAAAACTGTGTGTGAAAAGTATGCAGGGATTTGCTCTGTGACCAGAGAGAAACACTTTCAAAGCAGTCTTAAGTGGAATCAGTAAACTGCTGGAAATGGCATCTTGGATGTCTTATGTCTTCTTTAGTAAGCTGTCAAACTTTCACCTGTAACTGTGGAATGATTAAAAGTTGGTTTTATCTAACAAAGATATGGTAACCTTCTTGGGAAACAGGTTGGTGAGCAGGTTTGAGGGTTTATCCCTTGCTTATCAGTATAACTAGAGACTGTTAGGTCAGTTATTGTTGGTTTTTATGGTGCCTGCCACAGTAAAATCTTTGTCTGGGATCCTGCAGGATACTTGAGTGGTCCATGTTTTATTTTATACAGCCCTGAACAGTGATGAAATGACTGGCATTTCATGGAATGCTTTGGATAGTCAAACCAGAGTCACATTAAGATGAATTTGGGATCATCAGAAATGCACTGATTTCAATAGGTTATTCTAGAATCTTCAAAAGTGACAAAACATCAAGCAGGTCAAAACCCAAACTTGACCCTTTAAAATAAATGTTATTTTGCAATTTTCTTTTTTGTCAGTGAGGACATCCCAGCAGGTCGCAGTTCATTGCTGATGCCTGACAACGCTGAAGATCACTAAACATCTTCCTTTGCTTTCTCTGCTTTGATAGAGCAAGTAATGTTGCTTTAAATGCTGCAGTTGTATGGGATTATACTACATGCTACAAATAAAGGATATATTTTCCTAACTGTGATTATTGGTGTGCTTCAAGTTAGTCTGGTTTTGAGAATTTTTTTGGTAGACTGACAGGCTGCTCAGAATGACAAATGTTCTTGTCCAGCAACTGTCAGAGTTTTTTTACAGACACTTTTGACTTTTTTTTACAGCACTTTCGAAAGGAAAGTGTGATCCAGCAAAATAGAATATTTTTTCTTCTTTTTCTTTATTTTTTAATCTGAGGTGCAATTCCTCACTGACTTTTCTGGTGACAAAGTCAATTTAAGAGGTGACAACGCTGCTTTCTACTCCTTTCATGCTGAAAAAAAAAAAGGTGCCAACATGTTGGTTTCTTGGGCTGTGTTTCAGACCAGAACAGTGAAATGAGCTGAGTTTTAAAACAAAAACCAGGGGTTTATTTTTCTCACTTGATCATGTGTGTGATCCACTGTAGAAATGGTCCTGTGTATGCCTCAAGAAGAGGAGGTGTTCCCTGTGGCCAAAGGAGAGGAGGCTAAGGATAGCAATTTTTGCTAGAGGAGACTGAAGTGAAGCTGTGCCTTGTGTAAACTTAAAAGGTGGATTTCTGCCCTGATGAAAATCAATGGGAAAGGCTGTTCTGGTGTCAGAGTGCAGTGTTTCTTTAATTAGTGTCCTGCTACAAAACAGAAGTATTAGAGGGAGCAGTTGCTTTTTTTGGTGGAATTGTTCTTTTGGGGTTTTTTTGGTAGTGTGTTTTGAAGTTTATCTTGTCAAGTATTGAAGTGCTCCAACATATAGTCAGGAAAAAAACAATCAAACATGCTTCATACTGCTCTCTTATTGACCTTATCTCCCTCTACAACTACCTGAAAGGAGGCTGGAGCAAGGTGGGGGTCAGTCTCTTCTCCCAGGTAACTAGTGACAGGATGAGAAGAAATGGCCTTAAGTTGTATCAGGGAAGGTTTAGATTGGATATTAGGGAGAAATTTCTTCATGGAAAGTGTGGTTGGGTGTTGGAACAGGCTACCAAAGGAAGTGGTCGAGTCACCATCCCTGGAGATATTTAAAAGATATGTGGATGTGTCACTTGGGGACGTGGTTTAGTGGTGGACTTGACAGTGCTGGGTTAATGGTTGGACTTGATTATCTTAAAGGTCTTTTCCAAACTAAATGATTCCATGATACTACTTTCCAGTCTTGAGATCCGACTGTGGTTAGAAAAGTGGACAAAAGCCTGCTAGAGTACCCCAGTTAGATGGCACCTGAACTCTTCTGCAGTTTGTGTAAGAAATCAGGGCAGAAATGCCCTTTGTGGGTACCAGTGATGTATCAGTTGAGTGTGGGCTACACTGCTCTGGAGGGGACCTCTTATCTGCCTTATCTGCTGCTTAATGAAGCAAAATGGAGAAATCTTCAGTCCTTATTTATTTATGGACAGGTCTTCTTAGTCCCCAGAAGGTGAATAAAGAAACAATCTTTTCTGTATTTTTAATTGTTAATACGATCTGTGGCATACGTGTGACACAGAAGAGTGTTCTTCGTTTCTAGTAACCAGCTTTATCAAATGCCACCTCTTGCCTTCCTACTGATCAAGCAATGGCAGTCAGCACAAAAATAATACTTTATATTTAACACTTCTTTTTAATCCATCATCTTTGCCAGCCTATTACACATAAATTTATGTTAAATGCTTTGAATGCTCTGGGTGTGCACTTTGCAAAGTCTGATCTTGTGCTCTATCTCAATACTTTGTACTTGAACTCAATATAGAAATACGTATTCATCCATTCTGTTCTGGAGTGCATGAACAGATAGGTGTGCTTTTCACTTTGTGCCATCACTGTGAACTTCTGTGACTGTTTAGGGAATTTTGTTAAAAATCCAGATTAAAAAAAAAAAAAAAGGCAGGGGGAGGGGGGCACAAATGAAACCAGACAAACCCCATCATAAATCTACCTGTCTCTTGACTTCCTCTTTCTTCCTCTGGGATTTTTTAATGTGTGTCTCATAAGCCAGGTTATAGACTTTTGGAGCAAGAGACTGCCTGATAAATACATACAGTTCACTGCACATTGGGTCATCTAACCGTTTAGTGCTATTGTAAAACAAATAATGTAAATAACTGCTCTAGTGCTGAGAGTCCCCTGCTAATTTGTGGGTAAGCACTTATATCTTCCTTTTTCAGGTTTCACTTCTCCTGTATGTGTGTATGAAGGTTGCATACAGATGAAATAGGAGACTGATTAACTGGCAGTGTAGAAAAATCAGTGCAACCAGCTACTCTGGCAGTTTGACAACCATTTGCATACTAAACTGAACAAAAAGGAGAGGTGCTCTTTAGTCTGTTTCAGTCACAGCAGCCTAATGAATTGTCCATAGCTATGTAAGTTATTAAACATAATTTGTGCTTGAGCTTTTTTAAAAGAGTTTATTGTATTCCCCTTAAAGATAATCTGTTGAGGTTGTGGTACAAAAAGGAGGATTTATGTTTTCATTGTACTGTTAAATAATTTGAGCTTGTGCCATTTTTTTTTTTAACCTACTTGGATAATATTCCTATCTGGCATTTCATTATACAGATAATATTTGAGGTGGATGAGAGTATTAAAATTGTGTACAAGAAGCGCATTTAGGAAACCTCATTCATTTGTTTCATTAACATTTAGTTGCCTGTGCTCTCTCCATATGCAATCAAGGCAACATTTAAGGAAATACTGTTATCAAATATTCCATTTCACAGAGGAAAGACAAAGAGAGTTTGCCAGGGTAAAGGGTGAGGTCATCAATTTGTATTCACTGAATGTGACATATATTGCATAAAGAGAATTTGATCAAACCTTTTTAGTGTACTTTGTTGAAGAGGTTGAAAGGAATACTACTATAATTGTCTACACTGTATTGGCATAAGAAGGACAGATGGCTACTAGAGAACTCTGCACAGGTTTTCCCTTCAAAAGGATTGCAGGTATATGATAAGTGAAACCCTGTTTTCAGAAGGGAATGCCTTGATACCACTAAGGCAAATGCACATCCATCCATCTGCAGAATTTCACCTAATCCAGATGCCCTAATGTAGAACTAATTGATACCATAATTCATCTACTGGGCTTGTTTGGATTTTTTTTTTAGAAAAACCCAAGAAGTTATTATTTTCTTTGATTTTAAGACTGACGTCCCAGGGTGGGGATAAACAAATTAAATATACAGATGGCCAAGTTCTTTGTATCTTGTTGACCATGGATGGTCATACAGTTTCAAAATACACTTTTTTATCATGTCTCATTCACAAGACCAATTTCAAAAATTATGTCAGTTTATGTTTTTTCCTGTGTATATACCCATTAACTAGATAGTTAGCTTTTCAGGCCAACTGGAAAAAGATGTTATGTTTGTATTAATGAATTTTCTTTTTCCAAGTTTTCCACACTTATTTATGAAAGTGAATTTGCATTTATTGAGCACGTGTCCTGGTCATCTGTGATTCCGCAGAATTTTGCAATGCCTGAAAGCCTTTCCCCATTGAACACCTTATTATTCTGTTGGGCACAGATTTCATTCAACAATTTATTTTTATCTGTCCTCTTTGTCCAAAAGAATAACTATCATGTTGCAGGAGAATCTGGTGCATTTTGCTAGCAGGTCTGTAATACTGGAGTGCATAATTTGGCAAGAGCTTGGGGCTATTCTCCCAACTGTTGGACATTTTACATCCCTCAGCCACCAGCAGTACATCTTGATTCATTAGAACACAGTGGATGGATAGGCTTTGTTTCCTCTGTAGCCTGGGAGGGTTCACTCCGTGCCTGTTGCGGTGTCTGGGCTGTGCTGTGGATCCGCGGAAAGCGTCTTAATTGCTAATAGAGACAACATATCTCAAATCATATTCACTCTGACCAGAGGCTGTAGCTGCAGGTGTGCTCACAGAGGCTTGTACTGTGGAGGTGTTTATTTCTAGATCCTGTGCCTGAGTCACTCAGAAGAGAACTTCAGTGGAAAGGGAGATTTGTGCCAAGTTGGCCTTTTAGGCAATTTTTTTGAACCCACTGTTCTTTAACAGTTCTATCTGCAGGCTATTAGGGAGCTTTCTGTTGGATCCATTATTCTTCAAAGACTTAATTAAATCGTACAGTGTAATTAATCAGTCTTCTTAATTTCTAAAGTTCTCATAGTCTGTAGGTAATAAAGCAACAGGGAGAGATTCTGTGGCTGCTCAGCTGTATTATGAGTCTGAGTGGAAACGAATATATTCTTTTGATGAAAATAGGTTTATACATGGTTGGCTGCGACTGTATTGCAGCAAACATAAAATCTGCTGTACTGGAACTGACTGAATATTCCTTTTCTCTCCATGGATAAGAGCAGATAGTTAAGGAACACTGATTTAAAGTTCAGAGAATTCATATATGTTACTTTCCCCCAAAGTTCTCATACTCTTCAGCTCTGTATTTCCTAAACTAGTTATAACTTCTTCGTTTGTAATAAATTTCAACAGATTTATCTTCTGTGAGCTTGTCCTGTTTTCTTTTCAATCCACAGATGTGCATCTGGTTGTAAAACAAAAATAGTTTTAAGGAAAGAAATGTCTGGGATGAGGATTCTTCTAATAGGTTTAACCAGAAGTTTCTACCATTTCTCCATGTGTTGACTGTGCTTACTAGCTGCTACTTTCAGTATTTTATGAAAATAGTAGGGCACTGATATCTCAGTGACTCACACACACTAAATGGAAAACAGATAACTCTTTGAATGCAAATCTTTGGAAATAAAAGAATACTACCTGGAGGATAAAGGCACAGCTGTACTAACTCGATGGAGGTGGGCGTCAGAAAAACTTGCATTTGTTTGCTGCCTGGTTAGGACTGTCATTCATGGGGGAGATCACTCACTTCAGGAAACTGGTCCAAAATTTGGCTTTTGGAATAAGGAACAAACAGGAACTGCTTGAGCAAAACCTTCTGTATGTAACCTGACCTTACTCTGCCTTTTCTCTTTGTTGCTTTGACTGTATCCCTTCTGATAATTTCAACTGTATATCTTGATTTTTCAAACAAAACCTGTATGCAAAGGAGTATCTTTCAGTAGTCAAAAGCATGTAATTTCAATAATAACTTTAAAAGAAGTCACATGATGCTTGTGTACACTGACAGGCTTATCTCATAAGGTTAAAAATATGTGGGGGGTTTCTTTTGTTTTTTCAATGTAGCTATTGATAGCAGAGGGGAATACAAATGTAACAAAGAATAACTGAACAGGCTCTTTGAATCTGACTTCACAACAAACATCAAAGAAAAATGCACTGCCACCTGTTAACATGGTAGGAGAGGTTAGCAAGTGTGCCTTGTTCTCTACTAAATTATTTTGCTCTTCTAAATCAAAGTTAACTAGTTGAGAGATGGCTTTATTTTAACAGGTGGACCTTCTTTTAATTGCATTACTTCTGACATTCTTCATGATGTTGTTGGGCTGGGAGATGTCTTTCAGTTTCATGCTTATTTAGTCTTTCTGGGGCACTGTGAGCAAGCTGAGATAATAGATGAGGGGTTTTTGTTTTGTTTTTCATCTAGATATCACTAAATAAAGTAAGCATGGTGCTTATAAAAATCATTGCTGATCCTTTGAGTCTGTGCTCCCTATTTTGAGCACATGTGTGCTAACAGGACTCATATCTTTATGATCTTGGGGGGGGGAATTATAACATATCTGAAATAACGTCACACCAACATAAAATTTGTTTGGCCTGCGCAATCTATAGTTCAAATGCAACTGTTTTTATTTATATATTTCCTTTGTATCATTATATTGTCAGCACAATTTTCATAACATTATGCTAGACCTTGAAAGCCTGAAGGTGTGTAAGCAGACGTGTGATCCAGTACTGCTCTGAGAGAGGAAGCTTTCCAGGAAGCTGATGTTGGCTGGCTGGCTGGCTGGGAGTTATATGTTACAAACCTATGTGTTATGCTGAGGTCTTTGCAGGTTAAGGGAAGAGTGTCACTGATAGGCAGTGCCAGGCTCAGGAAATATGGGCAAAGCCCATAGCGTGATACCAGCACAGTGTTTTGGTCCAGTCTGTGCAGTCAGGTTAGGAACTGAGATGAAGAGGTGTCCAAGCATTAGAGCTGAGCTGTGGCTCCAGGGCCCCAAGGTTCAACACAGGGGGAGTTTTTTTTTCTGAAGAATGGGCATTATTTTTTGACTCATGCAGGTGTCCAAATACATAAGGTAGAGGTACTTTCTATTCCACTTCCTGGTGTCTGCAGGCAGGTGCCCATGGCAGCTGAGAAAGTTTTTCAGTTTATACATCCCAGACATAGATGAATGTGAACTCTGCATGTGAAACACTTGTGTTTCTTTCCCTTTTCATTCCTCTGAGCAAGGCAAGGTTGCATCAAGTTCCCTGTTTGTAATTTCACCGTCCATGTGCAGTGGAATGTGTTTGCAAAGCACACAGTGATAAAGATAAGCTGCTTTCTCCCTTCCTTGCTGCACCTGAAGTCCAGGTGGGTAAATCTCTAATGCAAACATAAGCTTCAGAAGCAGAAGGAACAGCAGCTTCTCCTGAGCAGACGGTCAAGATAAGCTGGGAACTAACTAAACTTGAACTTCTTTCTGTGGCCACACTTGACATCGCAGTTTAGAAAGCAAAGTTAGCTTGAAACATGTGAAGAATATACACCTTCTGCTTGCAAATTTAAATTACTTAATACATGAAAGGATGTGAAAAGTAAAAACCTTAAATTATTGTTTGAGTTGTTACTCAAAATGCATTAATAGGGTAATGAAAAGAAAAGGTGATATTTATACTGTGTCTGCAAACTTACCATTGTCTCCTTCCTTAGCTGTATATAATTTAAGGTAGCAACATAGCAAGTTGCATCCTGATTTGACCTTACGTGCCTCACTGTTCAGCTCAGTGGTTTCCCTGCAGAAACAGAAACTGACACTCCCTTGCTTGAATTTTCTTCAATCAATATAGTGTGGCACACTACAAATTATACAGTAGAATAGTATTAAAGTGAAGCTTATCTATTGAAACAGCTGGCTAGAGAAACAGGTTTCTGTTTAAGAGCTTTCAAAGTACTGTTTACGAGTGAAATGGGACCCCATGAAATACATTGTGTATTTTGTTACTTCTTTTTTCTGTGCAGTTTTTCTTTTCAGCTGGTTTTAGCAATTCCTCCATATTAGCCTGTAGAGTAAATGACTGGTACTGTACATCTCAAATGCAGCTATATAACAATATTTATGCCTATGTTTCTGTAACTTTTAGAACAAACCCTCAGAGGTTATGTATTGTGTGAGTGCAAGTCTACAGCAGCAAAACTGTTAATTTGCCTGACTAGAAATATTAACCACACTATATCAAATAACTGCCAGGAACAATTCCCCACCATTCCCTGTGACTTCATTTTAATTGATTTTTTTTTTAAACTTCCAGCTTCTGAGATTTCGTTTACTCTGACAGAATATTTATTAAATGTGTAAAAAGAAAATTGTTTTGTAAATTGTTTCTGAGAGTGTTTTTATCTTCCATAAATTGGTGGCTCATTTAACGTTTTCCACCTATCTTTGTTTTCCACCCCTGTGCTCTGCCTCATTTGTTTCCTTATTGGATTTGGTGATTAAATACTGATCAGCTGCTGGTCTGATCAGCTGTGCATATTGCTTTCTTTTAAACATTGTTCATATACACCCTGAGGACAGGGTTGCATACACAGTTATAAACAGGGTGTGTGGGGGTGTTTGGTGGTATTGTTGGATCTGTTTTACAAATGATGGTGAGCTCGACAATGAGCATTTGTTAAACTGGTCACTGAAACAGACCTCTGTGTTACAGCAGAAATTCATGGCACCTAACTGTCCAAAAGGGCTGTCCATTGGTTGCTTTACATTGCAGAGCTGTAGTTTGTGTTCAGTTCTCTGATGCTAAACAGAGAATTAATAATGCTTTTATGAGGGTTTTTTTTTTCTGTCATGTTCTCTTTTTTTTAGTTTAAGATACGATATTTTGGTTCATAGTACTGTACAGTAGGTCATGTATTGCTATGAAGATTCATGGAGGAACATGGAATTTACATATGAATCTAAATGATTACTTTGTCTTTGAAAAGCAGAGATAACAGGCAAGTGCTATCTGTGAATGCTAAGAATAAATCAAGATAGTAAAGGAAATCCTCGAAGGATTTAGACTGTACTTCAACTAAAATACCCGTCTGTTTGCTGGGAGATATCATAATATTTTATTTCTGCTTGAAACAGTTATTTCTGAGTCACCAAATCCTATGAAATAACTGAAAGTTTAACAGGAACAAAAGATATTTTAAAAACTGGCATTGTGTACTGTGAATACGTAACTTTTTGTAGACTGGTACAGCTGGTGTACCAGCCTGACTTCAGCACTTCACGATTCAAATATAGTCCTTTTCTAAGTCCACTGGAATCAGTGTATTTACATTGGTATAAAGCTGGGCCATCACAACACTGAAACATATCTTTTCATTTGCTTGCCCATAGCTTTGTAAGAATGATTCCTACTGACTCCAGAGAGAGACTCAAACAGTAATTCCAGGGCAAAATGTGGCTTTTAATTGTTTATTTCTATTTCTGAAGTACATTCGAAATGATCTGAACAGTTAAATAATTCTGTAAAGTGTTGGTTCTTCCAAGGACAATTTAAATCTCTTTATTGCTGGCTTGGGTACAGTAATGCTGGTCTGATAACAATAAGTTCTTTTGCTGTCAAGATTTCAATCATACTTCTTGATACACTGAGACTTTTTTGCAGATATTTGCAGCATGTGAGGTAATGAATATTATTTCAGGAATACAGTTGTCTGTTAAAGTATGCATTAGTAGCTTTTTTATGCTTTGTAAAGTCATGGCAGGTAAAACTTTTCAAAGTACCTAATTTGATTTCAATGGGAGTTTCACTTCTAAGCTCCTTACTCTATTTTTAATTTTTTTTGTTTGTTTTAAGTATTTCTAGGCACCTCTACCTGTCCTTAGTGAATTGAACAGTTTTAAAAAATCCAGTTGGTGGGACTTATGCATCTAAGCTGCTTGATAATCTAAGGAGCAAGGTGTGGTCACAATGAGCCTAATTTCACTTCGTTTTGAAGTGCTTGGATCTGTGACAGATGTTCAAAGACATTGTCTGGCTCTTGCTTCCAACTGCTGATTATTTTTAATTGTCTCTGTAAGGTAAGATCAGGTTCCAGAACATGATATCCAGCCTTTGGTAAATGACCTGATAAGACAAGTGCTCATCACTGTGTGTAGAAAGTAAACACAGAGCTGCTCTTCTCAGTCAAGATGGCAGCAACTGTGGGTATGCAGAACAGAGGAATATTAGGCACCTCTGTCATTTTACTGACATGCTGTTTGACATCTACAGACTTGCTCACACTTAGAAAGATTATGAGATTTTATCAAATACAACTTCAAAGTCAGGAAACTCAATTCTACTGTAGTAGTGCTGTGGGCACTTGAACAGTAATGGCTCTACCATTTGCTCATCTTTGGTCATTTTATTAGTTCTCTTTTTTTTTTCTTTAGACTTTGCTCATGCTGGGATGTTTAGAAAATGCACAAATTCTGGGCAACTAGGCCATATTTGTCTGAAGATCTGTGCATGCATGTACTTTGCATAATGCTACCTGGGAGGCAGTGGAACACAAAACCCTCATTCCGAAAATACATTAGACCTCTGTACCTATGTCTTGCAGAATCAGTGCTTCTGCATACCCTGTCTGTGTTACACCAGCTAGGCTCATCTAACCTGTTGTCCTAGTTGGCTGTTTGTTCTGACCCAGGTAAAACAGGTGAATTCAAACAGGACTGAAAACTTCATGACTTCACAGTTGGACTCAATGGTCTGGAAGGTCTTTTCCAACCTGAATGATTCTGTGATAATAGGGTTTTTCTGTATGCTGTGGGGAGAACTATTTATACCATTTAACTTCAGAGCCCAAGTTAGAGCTCTTCTGGACTTTAAATACAAAACCTTCCTAACCTATATGTTTAAGTTATGTTAAAAAGGTCAAATATCTTCCCTGCCAGCACACAGTGTTTAATAGAATAGGATCTACCATAATATGAATTGATAATAATTTATTTCACACATACATAATTAGAGTTGTAGAAATAGGCTCAAATTAATTTGTATATTTTCTATAGTTTGAGCAGCCTTCCAGATTTTTTTTTTGCATTCTTGATTTCTCAGCACAGTTGTGTTTGATAGTTATTTCCTGGAAATTGTTTCCTGCTTTTTGTTTGCCTGGAAAAAACACTAGCCATGGTAACCACAAGAAACATGTTTGTACAGCAAATGGCAAAACTTCCACTGAATGGGGTTTGTGTCATCAGCTGTCAGGGCTGCAGAAGATGAGTAGTTAACTGAGTAAGTAGTGTGTAACATTATCACTGACGGAACATTTCTTACCATTAAGCCTTCAAACTCTCATTCAGCTGTCAACACATGGGCACTTTCTGGAGCCAAATTCTCTCACGCTGTGCGCTGCCTGCAGCTCGCCTGAAGCTCAACTTTGACTAAAAGTGTTGATTTCGCTTCTTTTAGCCTTGTTCTCATTTAACGTTAAAAACCTGCTTAGAGTCTGCCTTTTATTCTGCAAAGTACACATGGCTGTATCATCCCTCACGCACTTCTGATGTGGAGTTAAGGCGCTCAAAAGATATGCTAGTAATCTTAATGAATAATTGATTAGAAAGGAGTCTGGCAGTGTTAATTGTGAGGTGCAGCTGAGTGAATGCCAAAACAAAAGCTCTTCTAAATGTTTCCGAAAACCTTGTAAAGTCTTTAGCATTGAGCAACAGGGTCAGTGCACTGAAGTGGAATTTAAAGGAGGTTCTTGAATGTAATGGATTTTGACTTCCCTTTGTCATGTGCCTCAGTGCATCATTGATTGAGCACTCATTTGTTAAATCAGCTGTATTTTTTGCCATTTGTCAGAGCATAGACACTTACTGCAGCCTTTTTCCTTCTAAACACAAGTTTCTTGTCTTAATAAATCACAGGTGTGAATTAGTTTTTATCCAAGGTGATCAATTTTTCAAGCAGAAAGGCATGTGAAGATAGTCATGGGGAAACACATTGTGAGCTTTTATTTCCTTAACTATTAGAAGAAAAGGGAAAGATCAGGGATACATTTTAGCTGAAACATCGATAATTCATGTCTTTAAATTCAGCTCCCAGCAAAATGCTCAGAAATGATTTTATTTGGAAAGCTCTAAATGGTGTGCATTGGAAGAGTAGTTCGGGGTAACTGGTGTTCAGTCAGTTCTGTAAGAAATGAGCAAAGGAAACCTGAGGGTTAAGGAACAAGCAGTGTACTGTGTGTTTGCAGTGATGAGAGATGCTCTCTGATTAGTGGAAAGGCTAATTACCTGGAGTGTGCAGGAGCACTGTAGGTGCTGTGCATACCTGATTAGAGTTCTGACAGCAGGGCAGAAGAAAGAAGACCTTGAGAATGTGCCAAAAATATCCCTTTATGTAAGCAGATGCTATTACCCTTGGAAGAGAATAGTCACTTACCCAGAATGGTTATTGCTGCTAATAATAAGTATTCTACGGATGGGCCATCAACTTCTGAGAAATGTACTCCTGTGGTATTTAATACAGCAATTACTTGTCAAATCTGGAAATATTCATCTTGATGCTCTGTTTGCTGGATAAATGACCAAATCAGATTTATTTGCCCATTGTCTGAGCAAGTTGCCAGTAGCTGTGAGGGACTGAAGACAAGCTAGTGTTTGGAGTTGTTTCAGTGTTGATACTAGTAATGGAATTAGAAGGTGTTTCTTGGTCTCATCATTAAGCAGGAGTTCTTTAAAAAATATACATGTGACAAAAAAATGCAGAGAGCCTCCATGTCCTGCTGGGTACAGGCTTAAGTGTTGGGTACACATGGAAGTCATCTCTTTGGATTATACTTTTAGTCTTTTTGGAAAAGATTTTGAGGAGAGGAGAAAAAGAAAGGAGAGGAACAGAAAAAGCCTCAAGAAGACTAGGAAAGAGAAAAGCCAGTCATGTTGACAGAAGAATTTAAAGCTTCTCAATAGCATAGAGTTTAGCACTGTCTTTGCCTAGATGTAATTAGAGTGAAAAAGATGGAGAACCAATCGTCAGCTCTGACATCACCTCTTTTTTAAAACAAACTTTTCCCCAGGGTGCAGAATGTGTTCTCTCTTTGGGACTACCTGTAAATGCTCAGCACTGTCAGGCTTGGGTCCATCATGGAGCAGCGTGTAAATTTACCACAGATTTGCTGGTGAGCAGAATGACAGTCTATTGTCTTGTGTCGTGGTAAGAAATTAAATTGTGACCGTGTCTTGGTAAACATGTTTTGCTGGCAAATACACTGCAGTGACACCTGCTAACATTGCAAAAGCCCCCCCCCCAGCTGAGCCCCTTGCTCCTAGACCCAGTCCACAGGTAGCTTACAACTTAAGCAGCTGTTTTCACTTTTGTCACTGTCAGGCGCTGGGGACAGTTTCCTTTCTTCTCTCTCTGGCTCCCTAGGCTCTATCAAAAGTGTGAATCTGAAACAAAACAAAATAAAGCTTCAGTCCACATCTTTGCTCAGCCTTTACATGTACATTTTCCTGTTTTGAGTTCTTTTAAACTGCAGCTATCAGAAAGAATAAAACAGTGCAGCAACTAGTAGAGTACTGAAGTGATCATCCAAGCAATTTTCTTCTCCCTGAAGCCAGACAGCCAAAGCTTTTTATTACTGAATGACTGAACTTCCTGTGTCTGTCTGTCTAGGTTGCTAGGCCACCTCGCTGTCATGATTTGTGATGTTAGAGGCTTTTGATTGTAGACAAACCAGAAATGCTAATTTAAATACAATATTTACATTAAAAGCCCTCTTACATAAGATATATAAAAAATAACTCAGCAGTTTTATGTCTCGTGTGTGTGTGTGTAAAGCTCTTGTAGGCATCCAGAAAGCAATCCTGTTCATGTACTGAATTTCATGTACCCTCTCAGTAAAACAGTGTGGTTAAAAATTTTTTTGAGGTCTTTAGATAGCTTGTGGCTTTGGAACAACCATCCCAAGTTATTGTTACTTTTAGCCTACAGGATGGTTATTTTTACTCTTTGTATGAGCTAGGCTGATGTCCTTTTTGTCTGATCCAGAAATAAGAGGAATGATGGCATTGTTGCCTTTTAGTCATAGGGCCTTGATTTGCCTATTATGTGTGCTTGCATTGCCTGAAACTGTTCCTTAAAAGAAATGTTTGGGTGTAATTGTAAATAACCAAAGGAGTTATTTTTTGATTTTATTACCTGTGTGAGAGTATGCAGTAAAACTTTGGGGAAAAAAACCCAGGAAATTGTGTATTTTTCACATGGAAATTACATTTAAAATGAAAAGGGCTGATAATAAGCTGCTAGTCAGTAAACTGAGTGAGGATTTGCTCTCTGAAGGAACATACTTTTCATACCTAGGCAGACAGGAGGTGCTATATTTCTCATTTGGGAGCAGAACCTGTATTTAAACACCAATATGAGGCTGTTTAACCCTTCCATGTTATGGGTGTTGAAACTGCCCTGTAATGGGTAACTCTTAGTTGTTAGCATCTAATACTGACCTGGGTAATGGGTTGGTTTTTGTGATTTTCAGAATGGTTAGAGCTGGTAGATTGTAATGATGTGTAATGCTAATTATTAGGCTGCATATCATTGATTGATGTTAGATCAATGAGGCAAACAATGCATCTGAGAACTGCTTTGAAAATCAGGTCAGTTGATAATCTTAGGATGTGTTAAATCTTGTTGCTCTCTTTGCAATTCCCATGTTCAGGGTAGGGGTAGCAGGTGATTTGGTTGTTCTACAACTTCTGTGGAGAAGTCCTGTCTGCCATCCACCAGGTGAAACAGTTTAAGAAAAGTGTTAGGCACACAAAATAGGCACAAACAAATCTCTTGTTGGTTAGAAAATCCTAGAAGCCCTCAGTAAAAATCAAAGGCCTTAGGGGTATGTTTTGTTCCTTCAGCTAATGGGTTTCTGGGAATATATGTGGCATGTCATTTAACTGAGTAATTACAAGGGATTTCACTTTTAAAAGGAATATGTTCTACTTGTAGAATGAGAATTATTCTGGACTCAGAAGACTGGAGCCTTTGTAAGTTTGAATACACAAATGGTCTAATCCCGTACTGTGAACTTCCAGCCTTCCAGTGGTTCTTAGGAAAAAGCTGGGGCAAAGCCTGAGGAGGAGTCAGAGAGAAACCACCTCTGGAGCTTGGCTTCCCTGAGGACAGAGTAGGCTGAAGACTCTTGCTCTGAAAAGGGGAAGGTAGAATTCTTGGATAACATCTTTCAGTTATTCTCTTGTTTTACCTCATGAAAAATAGGGAACACCTATTCCCTAAATAGGGAATTTAACACTGTCATGCCATTTGAACTCTTGGGAGGTGAGATCAAGAAAAAGCCTTTCTTATGGGGTCTGTGCGGAAAATATTTTCTCTTCGTTTGGTTCCAGTCTCACATACCAGCTCCCTTCCCTGTGTAGACAGTCTCTGCTAGACTAGGACTGTTTTGTTTTCAGAAACAATTTTCCCCCTCTGGAAATATTCTGTTATGTTACTGAATCAAAGACCCACATTTTGGGGCAGATGATTTAAATGCAAAACCAGTATTCATACAAGACAGGGGAAAAGCAGGCTCTTCCTGATGGCAAGTTAGAGCAGCATAACCTGTACAGAAAATTTAAGTACAAAGCCAAGTTTTGTTTGCTGCCCCCCCCCCCCCTTTTCTTTTTTCTTCTCTGGTTTTTGTTTTGGTTTGGTTTTGTTTTTTTTATGTAAAGCAGTTAGTTCTTTAGGGTGCCTCTGCCTGTGTTTTTACCTTTCTACAATTTACTTGCGCCAGTACGCCCAGAGTGCACTGATGTTGTCATTCCCAGGTAAACTGTGATTGCACTGATGTTGTCATTCCCAGGTAAACTGTGAT